>NC_143012.1:235171679-235494169 GCF_055824585.1 Amblyomma mixtum
CTTGAGTCATGCATGCTCTTGAACTAAAATAAAATTACCTGGACGTAAGCTTTGCAATGTCAAGATAATATATGGTACATAAAAAAGTTCCTGCTTTCATATTGTTTGTTTCGATGACTTGCACATATTAAGGAAACGGAAAAACAGCTAGTTTAATTGAAATAAGTGCTAACCAGCAATATCTGACAGATGCTTTTTTGACCAGTTGTCCGTTTCCAAATTAAGCAAGCAGCATGCATTGTCTAGCTTATTTTTAAATAACAGGCACTGCCCAGCTTATTTAAATTTTCACCCTCAGTAGTGTCTAATAAGTTCAGTACAAATGAAAGCACAAAATGATAATTCAAGAAGTTTTTAAAAGTGTTATTTTATAGACGCTAATGAAATTAATAGAAAACATGTTACAGCCGAGGGCGTCCGCAGAACTTTTTTCACGGGGGTGGGGGGCACCCGATGGCCGGGCTCTGCCAACCACTTATATCCAAGGGATGTTCCAGTTCGGTTTCAACGTCCAAGAGTTGGAGTGCAGATCAGTGGGACATCCACTAAATGTTTCTGGAACTGCGTGGGCAGCCGTGTACGTCTAATGAACGTTGTGAGGATGTTTTCGTGGGACATTGATTATTGTCATTTATAATGTGATCCGTAACACTTTCTGTGGAATCCGTGGATGTCCATAAATGTTTGCGAAATACTGGTGGGAGCTCAAAAGGTGACGGAATTTAAGTTTCTTTGGGTAAAGAATATAATAGCTATAGTTGACCCATGCAAAATTAAATTAAGTGTAGGAAAATTAGAGAAAATTCAGAATAGGGCTGTTAGATTTGTTCTTGGTAATTATAATCGGCAAGTTAGTATGACAGAAAGCAAACGAAAACTTAACTGGCAAGAGTTGAAGGACCGTAGAAAATACATTAGATTGAAATTTTTCCATGAGATTTATTATTCAAAAACTGGCATAAACCGCAAACAATATATCCAGGCACCTCATTATATATCAAAGCGACTGGACCACGCTTGAAGGTCAGGGAATTTTCTTGCAAGGTTGATGTCTTGCGTTATTCTTTTTTTGTTAGAACTGTTCGGGACTGGAACAGTTTGCCATCGAGCATTGTATGTATTACATCTAATGAAGCATTTTTCCATGCACTGCAATAATTGTTTTATACCCATAATGAAGTCTGTACCCACCTGCTGTAATGCCCTGCGGGGCGATGCAGGTAACTAATAAATAAATAAAAATAAATAAATAAATTTATACCAAGATGTCTTCATTCAGCATTCGACTGGCAAGCTCCAGGTATAAATGAAATGGACGCGCCTGGGGTTCTTTGGTAAAGTATTCTGGTGCCTTCCAATGGTGATTTTCGCTCTGATGTTACCATGACTGTTCTCGGAAACAAAATAAAAGTGTTTCAGTGTTGTGTGGCAAATCGAAGCATAAAAACCTTGGCAAGACCTTTATACCTTTATAATTTATACCTTTCATATGGGGATAAATGTTTGCTGTTTTTCATACAATCTAAAAACCTCTTGTGTATACTGCTTTCAAGAGAAAGTTCTAGTCAGTATAAGTTAATTATTACTGCCAGCACAACACGTGACCATTTTGTGCTATTCCATGACTGTTGCGATGCCTTTGAAAACTGAGGTCAAATATATTAGCTCTTTTTTTAATCATTTATTATGAAGTGTGACATCGCACAACTTCAGTTTTTTAATGAGCAGATGCACAGTTGTTTGTTCCATGCTTTAATAAATCATTATCTTGTGCAATGTTCTCCTTTTTTCACTGTTTGGCACATTAGTAGCACAAAATTATATATTTTATAACCATGCACCATGTCATGTAAGAGCCACTATTCTAAGTTTACAGAATATGACGAAGTTTTTTTTTGTATTCAGGTCGCATTATTGATTTAATGAGCCCGCAGTTTGCATTCTTGTCCTTCTTGCTAGCTTCAGCAAGCAGAAAGGACAAAAGTGCGAACTTTGGGCTCATGCGCACTGCTAAAAATAAAACATGCCTAAATAAAGACTACCAGGTCCCACTAATAGCGAACATGAATGTCAACTGGGACATGAAAGGAATTGCAGTTGTGTTCAAATTGAGTGTCCCACTTACATCTAAGAAATGTGAAGCGGACCTCTGTGGACATCCCTTGAATGCTTCAAATAACCGTGTTTGATAAGCACAGGCCATCCCGGGGACACTTATGGTTAGCTGGGGGGATGGGCTCTAAGCTACCCACATGAAACAAAGATCAGAAAGAGCAAATTGGAGCTAGGCTTGGAGAATGTACAATGGATTTTTTTAATGAACAAAGAATTAAACTTAATAAGCAAAATGCAAAAAGTTACTATCACCTAAGTGCGCTAATCAAGCTGTTTCCTGCTAGTGCATAAAAAATATCTGAAATTCCAGGAGGGGGCAGCCACCCCCCCCCCCCCCCTTGCCCCTCGGTCCGGAACTGTAGCGTGCAACGCGAATAGAACACCGGCGCAGAGACGAAAAACCTGCAGCGGTCCCTCAGTGGTTCGAGCGCGCGCGAGAGAGACAACCAACTTCTTCTTCTACTAGCGCATGCACTACTTCTGTCTCTTCGAAGGCATGTATCACTGCCTCCCTCTTCTGCAGCATCGACACGACGCGGCTAGGAGAGAAAAGACAGCGAAAGGGCAGAACACAGCTGCAGGGAACCGCAGTTCAGTCAGGTAGCCGGTCGTGAGAAGGCTTCATGCGAACAACGTGTACGACTTCAGTTCGGTGCGACCGGCGCGATGAACAAGCTGTCGGGGCGGGAGCAACTGCATAAGTCACTTCACTGATGTGGCGCACTACTTCGTAAGGGCCAAAGTATCGGCGCAGAAACTTTTCAGAAAGCCCACGGCGATGAACAGGTGTCCGAATCCACACAAGGCCCGAATCACACAAGCCTGTGAGGCGAGTCTACATATCGGACACAGGCCTGTGTCCGAATCACACAAGCCTGTGAAGCGAGTCTACATATCAATTTTATTGCACTTAAATATTACATCAAACAAGACTGTGTAAATTGAGAAACCTCATGCATTTACAACTTAGCAAATTAAGGAGTGCGACTTTATTCACGCCTTAACGAAAAAGCTATCCTCAGAGAAGTTCCAAAGTCAATAACTAACAGCTATTGAGAAACATCTTCATAAGATAACACAAATTTATCGCTGTAAACAAGCAGTGCACATCTAAGGCATCACTTCTAACAAAAAGGTTATAAATACGGGAACCCATATTTACATTTTACATTCCACGTTGACATTTTAGGTCCACTTGTATTTCCAATCTACATTAAATATCTTCCCAACTGCCTCTCACCTTCTACAAGTTGCACTCTTCATGCTCATCATACTACACTTATCTCTTCTCATAAATCTTTGTTAACATCCCGGCTCAATTTAGATCTCATTAACATTGAAAATTGGTGCTGGAAAAGTGGACTTTTTTATCAACCCTATTAAATCTAAGTTCATGGTGCTCAGTTCCAAGCACACAACCACCTCATGTCCTCTCTCGATCAACTCTCATTCCATGTATCCCCCGGATCACTGTACATTTAGTGCAGAATGGGATCTTTACTTAAAATTCAACATACACATTCAACAATTTTGAGAAAAAAAACTATCACATCACAATTCTAGAAGCAAGACATTACTTCAGCTTGCATACTTTAATCACACTCTACTATGCCTTCACTCATTGTCATTTGAATTATTGTACCACCTCTTGGGGTCATATATACCGTTCTCACCTCTCCGTGCTTTCACTTATCCAGAACCAAGCGCTTTGTACAGTCATTTAGTCTAATCCCTAATGTACTCTCAACTTAACATTCTCTGTATTTCAGACCTCACAAGATTCAATCTTGGCATATATGCTGACCACGTTAAATACTAACTGTAACCTTCTTCACTACGTATGCATCCAAGAACTGACCCTACGAGATTTGCATTGCACATCACTTATGCAATATAAAAAGTTCGAACTAGCTATGAAATTCCAACGGCTAGGTTCTTCTTAATCAAAGTAAGAAATTTGTTACCTTATAGTAGTATGAAAACAGTGTCGTTTGTGTCCTCTTTTAAGTGTAAACATACTTCACCCATATTTTACTCATTTATTTCAGTAGTGTTTTAATCAACATTATATCTATTTGGTTTTTGCTCTGTCTTCAGAATCCTCAGTAGTCAGTGTATTTATTGCCTGAATGAACATATTGATTTTTTTATATATATATATTGCTGACTAACATTTTTGTATTGATATATAAGCTTCTTCACTGGCTGTCTTATGTGTCTGAGTATAATAGGTCCCACTACTGCACACCACTTTGGGACCTCTTTCTGTAACCTGTGAACATGGAAGCTGTGTGCATATTTTTTAATAAACTTTAAACTTCGGACCTCATGGCTTACTTTGCCTTGCAATGAAAACTATCATACAGATAATTAACTAAACAATGCTATTCTGATTGACAAAACACTAGAAAGAGAAAGCAAAAGAATTCAGTGTAACGAGTTAGTGGACCGAGCAATGCCGAGAGGCGGACCGGCTCGGCGGTCGCCGTCAACGGCTAGGCTCGAAGAAACGGACGATGATGCACGCGCTCACCGAAACTGTAACATTCAGTATATAAAATAAACTTTATTTATCACAATATATGCACATTCCTAACTGTACAAATATAAAAAACATGATCACAGCCAGGGGCCTGTATAAGAAGCCCCAAGTTTTCTACACATTAGGCTGACAGCAACTTGCTGGTTCCATGACCCCACTGAGCCATTAAACGTCATATGCACATTGCAAAAACAAATAATAAAACTAGTGCCACAGACTTAGCTCAGCAGCAGAGGTTTGCAGAACTTAGGTGGCCTGAACCAGTTCTTCATGCTCACTAAAGCTATGCCTGCCTGGCCACATATCAAATAAAGAAAGACATGGATATTCCACAATTACATTAAAGCAAGGAAAAGCAGTGAAACAACAAATGTTCACTGTCATAAAAGTGAGCTTGTGATTACATACAATTATTCAATCAAACTAAAATCCTGCTCCGATTTCACGTGAACAGTAAATCTCGAGTCACTGCCACATAGTGACAACATCAAGTTCAGAAACATAACAATATATGCTGTATTAAAAACACTGCACTTATAAGCTTAATTAAAAGACACTGTAGCTTTTACACATTCTACTTACAAATGTATATGACAAATAAATATAAATCATGATACATAACTTCAGTCGTGTTACTACGAGTACCACTTCAATTAAGTCTTCACGTCAGTTTAGTATTCGCTAGGGAATCGTACATGCGGTACATGCTGCCACATCAGATGTGATGGCTGCTTTTCACATTACTAAAGTTTGATCGCATCAACAATGACTATACTACTATACCAATTCTAGTGCAATGTCAAAAACATTTAACATTGTTTTTTGGAAAGAAACACCAGCAGTCCAAGCTTAGCTGTTATAACAAATCCCAATGTTATACTACCATACTGATAGCCTTATTATAGATTCCAAGGCAAGGTTTGAGAGAAAGATCCTTTAACCCCCCATGAGCTTCGCTGCTCATGGGGGTTAAAGGATCTTTAGATGTGAAACACACTCTAGATGTGAAACACATGGCCTTTATTGTGAACCTATTCTCACATCACTTCTTTTCAATGATGATGGTGATGACAATGATGACAATATGGCTCTTCCCTTTGCAACGGGTGGTCACATTGGTGACCGCATGTCATCTACGTGTACATAACGAAAATAAAAGAAAGAAGTGCCTATTTCTAAGCCTGACATAGGGGGCGAGGACAGTTGAAGGAATAATGTGCCTTGAAACATGGGGAACACTCCTCTTTATTCTTTTTGTACCATTCAGGAGGACGAGTATAAGAGAGCAGAGGGGACGGAGTGTTGGGAGACCCGTACGTGGATGGAAGCAAAAAGAGCACCACAGGTTGACCCTTATACCTCCCTCACTCTCAAACTTGCTTTTGACGCTGATGCAGATGCCTGAGACAGTTCCCCGCTGTCTTATATCTCCTCGAAGGCCTATGCGTAGTCCCCTCTGTTGGACTTAGTCTCGCATACAAAATTCAGGAAAAGCCGTCTCTGTCTTTCCGTACATTCCCTTGTGGGTCCTCACATTAACCACAAAGTAATGGAGGCATCGTGCAATGTTGATGATGTTTAAAACATTACAACTTTATCTATGCAGCAGTTCAAAATAAATTTTTCTTTCTTTCCACACGACAGCACAGTTTTCTGTATGAAGGTAAATGTAGTCACAGTTGGCACAAATGAGTTTTTTTTGGCTGTATTCCAAATGTTGTCTCCCTAAACTATGCATATAAAGGTATTTGATTGCTACAGTGGTAGACAGCAGCCAAGTAATTCTGGTAAAGCCCACGTGAAGGCCCATGTAGTTAACGTATGACCAAGTGAAGAGCATAAACGGTGTTGGCTGAAGCAATCAGGCTCTCGGATGAACTTTATCAGTGCATACAACAGTGTATAATTATGGTACCTTACAGCACTAATCAAACCATACGAATTTAATGTTAGGTAAACAAGTAAACTGCTAAACCAAGACTTTTTAAAATTGCTAAAAAATCAAAACAGGACTTTATATACAACTGGAAAACATAACAGAGTGTAACAAAAGGAATACCAATAGATACATAAATCAAGGCACAGATTTTATGTATTCTGTCCATCAGCAGCAGATGCATAAAAAGTGCACTAAGAGATCCTAAGAAAATCCTTAATGATTAAGGTTGTTTTCTTTTCTGCTTCAAGGCAGTACAGTATTCTGCAAAACTTACACCAACAATTTAGTAATCTCAATCACGTCTGAAAGCAACTGCTGCAATGATCAAGCAAGTCACTGTTATGTCAATTATTTCTAAGTGGAGAAGAAATTTTAAAAGAAAGCTCATTCACAGAAAGTATAAAGTACATACAACGTCCATAAGCGTTGAAATGCTGATACACATAAAAATGATATATACATATACTACAGCCTTTAGAGTTGAAAGCATAAAGCACCAGCTTTTGGCCATGGTCATTGGTCATTAAACAATGTTCATGTTCAAAAATGTTCACCAACTCCACAAATCACACCACGCCTACTTGCTACTATGGCATGCTCAAGGGACAGCCTGCAAAAGTATCACAGTTATAAGAAATTAAGCTTTAACAACGACACAATCCTCTTCCTAGGCAAATGCCAGGGTAAGCAATACATGAACTGTCACAAAAGTTTTCAGGCCAAAGCAACTGCGGCCATAATGCTGGCATAGTCACATGACAATGAAATGATCCCTGTCACTTATTGTTCTTGCTACTGAAGATGCTAAGAATTGCAGCATCACTCATTAGCTTGTGTAAATAAATCCATGAAGCCATTTCGCTGAATACATGTGTCACCGTACTCCAGCCACAGGTTATGCGGCCACAAAATCATGCGACATGTGCAACATGCAAAAAGCATATACTGGTTCTACTCGTAAAAACCACAGTATGTATGTTGTAGCCTGACAGAGATATATACATAGATATGTACAGAAAAGTGAAGCAACATAGCAAAATGTTGACAGCCAGCTAAAAACTACAAAAGACCCCTCAGTTCAGTAAGACATGCTGATGGGCTAGTTGGTTTAGCACCTTGAAATTTGTAATAAAACAACCTTGGCGCAAATAATTTCACAAGGACAAAAAAGACGAGGAGATGCCTGTCCGCTGTCTCCTCGGCATTTTTGTCCTTGTGAAATTATTTGCGCCAGGGTGGTTTTATTACAAATTTCAACAAACCCCTTAGTGTTGACCAAAAGTGATATACACGTCATTTTTACATTGTTTTTACTCTTCATTCTTACTGTAATGGAGCTGTAGTGGTTAAATAATAGGCATATTAACAGAATACATGCATGTGGCTTATCCAGTCTGCCTGCAAAAAATTGTGAAGCTCCACTGCCAGTGGATCAATTGTCTTGCAACAAAGTCATTTCAAATTAAACTTTCAGTTAAATTCATTTCATTCAATAAAGAAATTCTGGCACACTTCCTAAGCAAAAAGCTTTAAAAAAAAACAAAACAAGCTGACAGTATCTGGCCTGAAGAAATCCATTATGGACCATTACGGACCTTGCATTTCCACAGTGTATCCCTGCTGAAGGTGCTAGGCACAATGTTGACAATGCCACAAATACCTAAGGACGTTTGAAAAACAGTGTCAGTCGACGTGTCAGTGGTACAGTGGAGGTTAACACACCTTCATATGTTATGTTCAACCAGTACATCCGAACAACAAAAGTGTTTGCAAATATCGCAGAGATCAACAGGGCCTTTCATTGGACTAGCTAGCAAGCCATGATACATATACACAGCATGTGAAAATGACGATATGTGCAAAGAGAGTACCGTATATTGTTGCTTTGTTCACCTGTGTCCCGACTTGTCTGTGCACACTGTGCATACAAGTCAGTGAGAAACACTTCTGTCTAAAGTGAAGGAAGGCCTTAACATCTAAAAAAGAACGCCTGAAACATCACATGAAGTTGTAACAAATGTTACGAAAAAAAAAAGGAAGGAACGTTGGTTGAGCGTTAACATTTGTTTGGCACTAATTAGATTACGTCGTCTTGATTTAGCACAGGACTCATTAATCTGTCTTGTGGGTCTTTGTCTGATGCCTCCAATGTTTTTCACATATCTTCGTTTCGTCTTCTCTAGATAACAGATATAGTAGATACAACCCTTGACAGCCAGACTGCATGGTAAAGTTAATACAGATAAGAGGCGACCTCTTTTTGCACATCTCTGGCAAAGCAGGAACACACAACCATGGACACAATATTAGAGCTTCGCTGGAATGCCTTTCTCGCATAACATTCTTGCATGGCAAGTACAAGCCAGGGCACAACTTCACAGACAGCAAAGCATTCAGTGGTTGCTACACTGAAAACATATCAAAAAAGAGTGAAAAATGGAGTCCATAATGTCCACATGGTATCCAAACAGAGTCCATAACATTTAGTACCATATGGCATCAACACTTCAGCGCCATACACCGAATGAAAAATGCCACCGACTGTTTTTGCTAGTGCGGCATGACCTACCTATCCTAGCAATTCGGTCTACTCATTTGTTTTCATGCATGCTAGGAATACTGAGTTGTTTACTGCTATATACATGTTCCGATACTGAGTCCATTCAAAGTTAGATGCCGCTACCCTTGGTAAGAAGTCAGTCCAAAGTATTTAGAAAAATTCTCAAGGTGGAGTATCTCGATGGGCATTCGACCTCTCTTGGGTGTCCTGCGGACATCCTGAACATCCATAGGACATCCAAGGGAGTTTTAATGCCCATTGGGATATTTCGATTAGGGGAGTAATTACTCCTAAGTATCCACCTAAGTTCACTTTTAAATGCTACAAAGGAAAGCTAGAGAGCTTTCCCAGAAACTTCGCAGTTTAAAAAAAACTGACAGATGATTACCATACTTGGTAATATGATATGAATTCTAAGAGTCCATTCAAAGTTAGGTGCCGCTACCTTTGGTAAGAAGTTAGTCCAAAGTATTTAGAAAAATTCTCAAGGTGGAGTATCCCGATGGGCACTGAACCTCTATTGAGCAGGACATCCTGAACGTCCGTAGGACATCCAAGGGAGTTTTAATGCACATTGGGATATTTCAATTAGGGGAGCAATTAATTCGAGTGCAGCTCTTTACATGCCACCGCTGGCAGGTGGCATTCATCCTGGTCTAAGGCCTGAAGCTGGCACCACTGTCTGTCCAGAGCAGTTGCTGCAGTTAGTGACCTTACCTTTCATAAGGTAATGCCACAAACCATGCAGCGTGGCCAGCTAAGATAATGTCTTTTTTTTTTTAAAGGAAATGTCTCTGTCATGTTGTCACAGCGGTTGCTGAAGTAGACTTGCTGTCTTCTGCTGCCTCATCAGCAGGCACCAGAAGTGAGCATGAATCGTTGATGGAACCATCTGGCGGACGTGCCCAGGGCTGCACCTCAGCCGTGCCGAAGAGGAGGAACACCACTGCGCCCGCGATGACCACACCGGCAGAGGTGAAGAACACTTTGTTCCACTGTTCGATGCTTTCCTGCATTGTTTATGCCCATTGTTCAGCCTGTTAGCAGGGTTCGCTGGTTCTTCTTGAGAATTCCCCAGGTAGCACCGAAACATTGTGATAATGTTACATTTTTGTTACGCTCAAATGTTATTTCAATGTCTTTAATGTCCTTTTTTTCTAATGTTTTTGTAATGTTACATATAAATGTTCGAATAACCTTCCCCAAACATTCATGAAACATGTAAACAACATAAATGCAACATTCTCGAAAATGGTGAAGCAGCCCCGCACAAGCATGCAGGCCTGCCAGTGGTGACGGCGCACAACTTACAACACTTTGCAAGAACCAACAACAAGAGCGACACCTTCTCCACTACACTACAGCACAGCACAGCAACTCGTATTCACTCACCTCCGAACGGATGTCATATGCCGCCGAGCTAGTATACTCGCTACTGCGGGATGTCCCATGAGTGACAGTGGGGAATGGGTAATAACTAAAGTTTTGTGACCAAATAATGGGTCTCTTCATGTAATCTATGGCGAGTACTATCTAAGAGATGTGGTTACAAGGTACTGTTAGTTGAAAAAAATTTTTACTCTAAGAACAGTGAGAAAATGTCTGGAAATCCATGCTTGAAATATATTTGCAATGTTGTTTTATAGTTGCACCTGAAACATCATAATAAAATTTAGAAGATTATATTAAAACAACGTTCGTTTAGAATGTGAAAGTAACGTTTCCTATGTAACTTATAACGTTATAGTATGTTAATTTTTAATGTTAATGTAAAGTTACTATGCAACATGTAACATTACTCCAACTTACATAACATTTTTATAACACTATTCTAATGTTTGGTGCTACCTGGGTCGGATACAATACAAAAACGGTTGACAAATATGCCTCTAGTTATAAGCAAGGACACATATGTCTGAATCTATTAGGCAGATTCATGTATTACAAGCTTGGCTTGGATGCACACAGTGGTTTCTCGCACAACTAAGCTTACAGTGCCAAAAGAACACACATTTCATGCATGTTGCAAGCTGGGATTTGCAAGCCTTTTCAGAGTGGTTAAGCTACAAGTTGGCAGGCTTAATCATGAGCCTTTCTCATTTTCATTTTTGTTTCTTAGTTTTAAAAAGGCTTAAAATGAAAAAAAAAAAAGTAAATTCTGGGGTTCGACATCTGAAGCGACACAACGGGCTATGAGGGATGCCATAGTGGAGGGCTCTGGATGAATTTAGACCACCCGGGGTTCTTTGCTAACATCACACAGAAAACAGGAGTTTTTGTATTTTGCCTCCATCAAATTGTCGACGCTGCAGCCAGGACGGCATCAGTGTTTAACACTGCAATCAAGAAACTCCAGCTGGTTAGCGAGGGTGTTGTCGAGATTTGGCTAGGGGTGCGATCTTTCAAGAATGTGCCCTGTGTAGTTATGTATCCAGTAAGCCTCGCTCATCTCTGCTTTGGAGCAGATCTGATACATGCGAATTGGAAAGGGCACAGATGAGCTGTTGCTCTCACTTCATTGCCCCAGAAAGGACCAAAATTCACAGTTCCCTCACTCTCTAGAGCCTAAAGGACAGAAATATCTACTTACACTGCTCTCCGTGAGGTAGCCAACAACTAAAGGTGTAAAAATTCCAGCACTATTTGAAATGCAGTTGGTCAGACCCATGACAGCACCTAAATAGTGGTTAAACAACAACAACAACAACATAAGATATGTGATTAAGTGAGATGCAACGGCACTAATTTTTGCATTATGTGATTCAATGTTGCCTGATAAATGCTAACACCGAGCTTTCTATTGTGCTTTGGCTTCCTATTATAGGTCTCATTTAGAAAGCATGCGACTTACAACCTGCTTTGCTTTCAAATCAACAGGTACTTTCAAAAGTGCATGCACAAACAGTCTATGACAGAAGGCATCGCTTTTCATCTATGTTTACTGGTCATAAGAACTGCATCATTACAATTCTTCTTCGTCATTGATCAACTGACGCCAAAATCAAAACTTTAAAGAACATGGCTAGACCAGATGCAGCAGCCACTGCATTCAGTCTCACCATGGCTAAATTATGTGCATCTACCATAAGATACCATTTTTCAAAATAGCACCATTTTTCCTTCTTTTACATATTGATTTTATTTTCAAACATCGTTTCGAGGCACAACAAAAGATGATGTACGGTGGCGCGTCATTTATGACTGTATATAAGTCATACCACAATGTAAGACACACTGAAGAAGAAAGTCAGAAAAAGAACACGGCTTACACCCCAGAAAATATGGTAAATAAACGAGCACAAACTACGTCTTCTGTTCTCTCTTATATTTGTGAGCTGGCAAGTGTTGTTCTCTGATGACATCCTATTCAAACTGAATACAAGACTTTCACATTACCCATGTGCCATAAAGACGACATAGACAAAGGAAAGACACGACCACTACTAAGAGCCATTAATGCTCCCCTGTGTCATTTCTCCTATGGCCTGCTGTGATAGGCTGGTGTTATGCCATGCTAGTATTAATAGAATACAGATGCAGCGAGCAACGTAGGCAGCAAAATGCCACATTACTCACATCGCAGATGCACTCACATGATGAATACACCAGGTATTTTTCTAAAGTGCAGAATGTTGGGCTTGTTGCCTGCTATAATTTGTGCTAAGCCATTACTTTTGTCATCAAAATAAAAATTTTTTTTACTACGTTACCCCCATGTAGTATATGCATGCACCTAACTTTCATATATTTTTTGTGTGTTATGCAAGTAAATAGAATAACAGCACACCCCTGGCTTAGCCGCAGCTTACTGTAATTGAATGCCATTTAGTAAAAACAGGTCTTGTGTAGCCATCACCGTTGTCACAATCAGCCGGATTACATCCACTTCAGGACGAAAGCCTCTTGTAATGTTCCTCAATTATCCCTGTCTGATGCTAGCTGCAGCCCCACACCATTCCATCAAATTACCTACTTCATCATTCCACTTTGCTTTTCGGTGCCACATCCTCTATATTCCTTCTCCCAGAATTCACTCTGTTACCATAAATCAGCTGTCTGCTCGCAGCATTACATGTCTCGCCCAAGTGCACTTTGTATCTTTGATTTCTGCTATGATATCAGTAACTGGAGTTACCCAAGTGCACTTTGTATCTGATTTCCGCTATGATATCAGTAACTGGAGTTGCCCAAGTGCACTTTGTATCTTTGATTTCCGCTATGATATCAGTAACTGAAGTTGCCCAAGTGCACTTTGTATCTTTGATTTCCGCTATGATATCAGTAACTGGAGTTTGTTCTCTAATCCACGTTTCACTATTTCTGTTGCTTAATAATTACTTCCATCAATTTCCCTCGCACGTCCCACTGTGCTTTCCTCAATCTAATCTCGAGCCTTTTTGTCAGCCTCCATGTTTCATCCCCTCAGGTGAGTATACGGGCCGGATACAACCGTTGCACATACTTTTCTCTCGATGGATATCGGTAAATAGTTGTTCATTACTTGACAATGCTGTCAAATAGGTTCCAACCTAACCTCATTTGTCAGGTGGAACTTAAGTACATAGAGAGAAATTGCCAGTCTAGATGATTCAGAAAGGACCGGCACGCTATCTGCAAATTTCCATTTTCTTGCGCACAGAGCTGCGAAAAGCAAAAAGAGGGAATGAACATGACTCACCAGCATATTCAGCGGCAATGTCTACTGGCAGCACACTTTCGCTACCATACAGTGCCCCTGCAGATGCGGAGGCAACCATGAGCATGGCATAAGCCAGCTTCCAGTCACAGCCAGCAAACGTGGCACCAATCAGGCCAGCAGTTTGTCCAAGAAGTCCTGAGTGTGAGAGAACACAAATACTGCAACTGTCAAGATCCCGTAAAAGAAATAAACACACCTCTTCTCTTTACAACATGACTGGGAGCAGTCATATAATTCTCTTTGATGAAGCTGTTCAATCAATGAAAACACATATAATAAGAAGATAATCGGTATCATTAAAGCCTACCATAGCCTTTACCAGAGCAGCAGGGAAAGGAAAAGGACCAGGAAACGTTCAAACATGATAATGCAACAGTGTTATATACCACTAGCTGCTACTCCATGGAACTTTAGCACACCTAGAGAAATTGCTGGACTAGATGATTCAGAAAGTACTGGTCACCCAGAAAGAAGGGGAGCTATTTTGCTTAAGGATAAAAATCACGTATTCAACTATGCTTCAGATATGAATGAAACCATGCTGATCCAGCAGCATAAGGCACATTCAAGGGCGTCCGCAGAATTTTTTGCAGGGGGGGGCCCCGTTGGTGCCCCGGGGGGGGGTATGTTCGTAGCAGAAAGGCGCTATTTGCGGAGTAAATTTATTTATTTATATATAAATAAAAATTAAACAAAATGCACACATGAAAGAAAAATTACAAACAGCAAATTAAAGCGCGGCTAGGAGAGGTACATTGGAGTTTATCAACGAAGAAACAACTTCGTGGAGAAGAGTGCTCAGTCTTGCTGCATACGGGTTCTCGACTCACCCGGATTGATGACCAGCACACAGCACAATATGTTCACAAACACGCAACTACAGTCACTCAGTCAGTCTTCCTTGAACAGCAACTGTAGGCGCCTCGGATTTTTCTGGGCGAATTGCGTAATTACACGTGTGATAAATTCACTTCTGTGCTTCATTACACGCTCTCGGTGCACACTCATCATACACATTGATTGGAAAAACTGTTGAACGCGTACGTTGAAAACAAAAGATGACTATATATACAACGAAAACTTATTTACAAGATAAATGCACGCTCGCAGCTTCATACACCTCGCTCCATCTTGCTTGCGCATCCGCACAGTCGAGCAACCGCACACACACTGCTCTCCGCTCGTCGTTTTCTCGTCCGCTGTCTTGGTTGTTCTCAGCTTCGCTGACAACCGGCCACTAAAAACACCCAAGCACAAACACAGAGGCGCGCACACGTGCAAGGGCTTACTTGCCGCAGTATCCCCGAATGCGCACTTTGGGGGTGAAAGGAACGCCGCGCAACTTCCGAGGGGAAGGGACACTCGCCACTCCAGTCGGAAAATTTGTTTTTGTGTTTTTATGGGGTTCAGAGCCCCAAAACGACTCAGGCTATGAGGGATGGAGTAGTACAGAGTTCCGGGTAATGTCGACCACCTGGGTCTCTTTACCATGCACTGACACGCACAGTACATGGGCGCTGTTGTGATTTGAGGCCCAGCCAGAGGTGACAGGCGAGCCAGGCAGGCGCCATCGGGCTGCGTTGACCAAAGGCGCTGGTTTTCGCAGAAGACGCAAAGAACGCTGGTGTGGGGGCGCCTCGGGAGACTGCGTCGCCGTGAACAAAAGCAGCTAATCCCCTTTGCCGGAGATTCTGAAAGCGGCGCTTCTACCGAACTGCGCTACCCGTGGATCGGAGGAGACAGCGAGCGGCGGCGGCGCCAACTCATCGCCCGCTTGCCCCTGAGCAGCCCGACAAAGCGGGGGTGGACACGGCTGATTTTACCTTCCCTCCTTAAGAATTCATCGGTGACCGGCGTAACGATAGGCGAAAACAAGATGCCCCGTGCACTGTCTGCCTCCGTGTCGCTATCTCTCTAGAGATCAAAGAAACAGACACCCATCTCAAGGCGGCTCGAAACACATGCTCGCCGGTGCCGCTGTATGTCTGGAACAGGTCGCCCTTCAGTAGAGCTAACGATGGCGTGGTTTGAAAACGGCGGAACGACGCACGCCCGGACGCGGCATTTCGCAGATGTGACCATGCGGGGCTGCTTTTACCCTTTTGACTGAGCGCACCACCGCCCCTGGCGTGCGGCCATCACTCACGGTTCGAGTGAGTGATTTTCCAGGGGGGTGCAGCCGCCCCCCCTTGCCCCCCCCTCCGGACGCCCATGGGCACATTGATTGACCGCTGCAAGTGTTTAATCAGCAAACAGAATCAAGCTCCAGTAAAGGTCCCCACAGCAAGTATACTCAAATCAAAGGCACATATATTAATAATGAAGCTTTCCCTTGAAATGAAAATATAAAGCTGAAAATGCCGTGGTTCAAGTTAATCCCCTAGTGAACTTCGACAAGCCAGGCTCATCATAAGTCGACTGTCATTTGTGGTTCATGATGAGCCCAGCTTGTTCTGTCTTTTCTGGCACTTTGTGCCTGGTTTAAGGTGATTAGGCTTGTCCAAAACATTATTTTTTGGTTTGCTGAAGGATGGTAGCACGGGTATTAATAAACATTCTGGCACCATTCTTGAAAAAAAAAAAAAATGTGTCTATTAGGGGGTTTAACAATTATAGCATAATACCCAGTGAAAATGGTTCCAGCCGAGCTGGTCAAAGCCACAATGGGCAGTAGTGAGAATAGTTCTACCTTAGTTTACCCCGTTCAAAATGGGCCTCAGACAAAGCTGATTCCAATGTCTGCCAAAGCAGAGACAGAGAAAAAGAAGATGCTTTTTTTTTTCGCAAGAGAGCATATTCGTTTTAAGATATAATCAGTTTCATCATTTTGTTGGCAGTAAAAACTAACTGAAACATTCAAAAGCAGGACTTGAAGTCACAACTCATTTAATTACCAAACCTGAATTTTACTTGGTCCCAGTTGTGTCTCTGGAACTTTCAAGTAATCACTTTTGGCTGGCTCTTGTGTCAGTAATGCTAATCCTAGTGTTTCTACCACAGTTTCAGCTTCTAGAAACATTACAAAATGCTAACCATTTCAAACATGTTTGGTAGGTACCAAAAGGATGTTTAGCTTTCAGGTCATGCCTCTTCAGCATATGCATGCAATAAGTATTGTTCTAAGGGGCAATGATTCAAATGAAAATAAACCATGTGACACCATGCAGTGCTCATGGCTGCACATGTAAACATTAGTTTTCTGTTTTCTGCAAAAAAAAAAGCTTCTCTGTGCAATAAGGAAGAAAGAATCAGTAGACACTTTTAGTTGGCCGTACGGAATGGGCTTACGTACGCAGGAGCGTTGCGGGTCGCGAGTGCACATGCGGAGAACGTTCCATACCGCTGGGCCGCTTGTGTACGTACGCACGTATCGTGTTTTTGCGTGTGTGCGCAACGGGCACGTTACGGGTTGCGTTGAAAAGATGGCGGCGTCCTGCTCGCCCGCTTCGGAATAAATGCATGTCACCACTGGATTCTTTGACGTGGTAGCTCGCTCAAATGGCAGCGGTTTGCTTTTATTTCGCACACTCTCACCCACGCGTAGAAGTATAAGTGATAACTAGCCCCGGTTTTCCGGATCATTTGTCGATTTTCAAGCTCTTAGGCCTAGCTAAATGCCCTGTGTTTACGTCGCAAGAACGACTCCTGGCGAAGCAGTTGTCTAGCTTTTAGTTATTTGTTAAATTTTGTTCTATTTGCAGAGTTTTTCTTCTTGAAACGAAAAAGGCTCGCAGTGCGCCCACCCTAGTTATCAGTAATTACGGATGAAAATTTCTTGAACACAGCGTTGATGTGCTTTGACGTCTTGTCACTAGATGGCGCTACAGCTTCCTGAGGGACGCTACGGCACGGCCAGCTAAAAGTGTCGTGCTTACACTATTTACAGCGTACGCAACGCAGTAAGCGATGCGTGCGGAAGCTTACTGCGTACGCCCAACTAAAAGTGTCTAGTAGCGCATGGTTTCTCTATGGCACCAGCACATGCTTACAAAGGTGCCCTACTATGTGCTGTATGCAAAGAACATACCGATCAGTTCGAAGAGCTTTCTCACGTTCGTTATGCCCAGAATGTTTTTCGCCCGCAGATAATCAGACAAGTAGCTGCTGCCAAGGCCAAAAATCAATTGGCTCAGGTATACACTTGCGTTGAGAAAACCACTCTGAAAATTATGGAGGAAAAAAGTGACCACGCTATAAAGACATGCTTTTTATTTAAGAATATACCATCATAACGACACAATGAGGGTGGAGAACTTTAGGTCACTGGTTGCGACAAGATAGAATGTCAGTAAAGTACACTGAAGTGCAGTGGGCAGTGTACTGCCAAGCCAGATATGTAGGTCTATCTCTTCACCAAGATTAGTCATAAGCATTAGATTTTTTTTGTTGTTTTGTGGGGTTTAATATCACAGAGCAACTCAGGCTATGAGGGGTGCTGTAGTGGAGGTCTCCAGATAATTCCGACCACCTGGGGTTCTTTAACGTGCACTGACATCGCACAGTACACGGGCCTCTAGCATTTCGCCTCCACTGAAATGCAACCACTATGGCTGGGATCGAACCAAGGTCTCTCGGGTCGGCAGCTGAGCACCATAACCGCTGAGGCACTGCAGCGGCCATTAGATTTTTCAGAGGGTAGCTAAGTATTACCATCTCATGGTACTCAAACAAAATTAGCTACTGTATTATGTAAGGCATCTCTGCTCTACTCTCATGAAAGCCTAGAAAACTTGATCCGTAGCAAAAATCTGCCATAACTGATAATGCGAAGACAGTGGCATAACGCAAAACTTTATAAGCATAGACATTTCATAATGGCATAATTTTTAAACATTAGGTGCGTCCGTCACTGTCTGAAGAGGAGCAGGGCACATATAGCAGAACACTTAGTACGATATCCATATCACTGCAACTCATTAGAAATCAACTGCTATGACAAAAGGAGCATGAAAACAAGACGACGGACGAAGACAGAACACACACCACGAGCGCTCATGGTGTGTGTGCTGTTTCTTCATCTGCTGTCTTGTTTTCACGCTCCTTTTGTCATAGAACATCGATACCGAATGCCCAAATTTCCATCCTTGCCACTACTGCTAACTTGATGCCACGGTTCTATTACGTATACGGTGACTTGATTTCCTAGCCATCTGTTATATATTCATGGCGAGTAACGTAAAATGGCTACATACCTTCTGGATGTCAAAATGCAGCACATCAGCTAGATAGCTTGGCAGTTCTGTAAGTAGGGTATAGAAGCTCCATGCTCCACAAAACTTGATGAAGGCAATGATCCAGACAGCTCGTGATGTCAATATGCTCGCCCATGGCACAGACTGGAAATTGCACAAATGCCCCCCCAAAAAAAGAAGGAAAAAAAAAGATAAATCTGAAGGCCAAAAAGTTTCCTCCATGTGTGGTTTTATCAGGAGAAAAAGCATTCTTTTTTCCCGAAGTTAAGTAGAACACATGACACATGCATATATTTGCCCCAAATCAATCATACTCTGTACACATGGGCACTTACAGAACAGAATCTGGAACCTCCTTAGTGTACAGCTATTTTCTACTGACTGAAACTGCACAGTGCATGCCTTTTATCTTTTTCTGTGGAATTTGGGGTGCCAACAAAGGCACTTACAAAACTGCCATTACTTTCTAACCTTCTGGTACCATTAAACAACGGCAAATACATTTTCATGACAGTTTCGTGACTACAGCAATTGTCCTTGCTGCGTGAAATTACATGCGTGAAAAAACATGCATGAAATTACATCTGCACAGTGCCCTAGCCCTTCCTGTCAATTGCCTTGCTAAGTCACTCAGTAGATGAGCTTCAAAGCATGATCAATCAGTTAGACAGGCAGTGCAGAACGGTAGGGCTAAAAATTAACACGCAGAAAACCAAAGTAATGTTCAACAGTCTAGCAAGAGAACAGCAGTTTACTATAGGTAGCGAGGTGCTGGAAGTAGTAAGAGAATATGTCTATTTAGGGCAGGTAGTGACCACTGATCCGGATCGTGAGAGGGAAATAACTAGAAGAATATGAATGGAGTGGAGCGCATATGGCAGATTCTCTCAGATCATGAATGGCAGTTTACCAATATTCCTCAAGAGAAAAGTATACACCAGCTGCATCTTACCGCTACTCACCTAAGGGGCAGAAACGCGTAGGCTAACAAATAGGGTTCAGCTTAAGTTAAGAACAAAGCAGCGAGCTATGGAAAGACAAATGATAGGTGTAACGTTGAGAGATTGGAAGTGGGCAGAGTGGGTGAGGCAACAAAAATGGGTTAATGACATCCTAGTCGAAATCAAGAGGAAGAAATGGGCTTGTGCAGGGCCTGTAATGCGAAGGCAAGATAACTGCTGGTCCTTAAGGGTGACCGAGTGGATTCCAAGAGAAGGCAAACGTAGCAGGGGGCGGCAGAAAGTTCCCTAGCAAAAATTCTGATAGGATAAACTGTTAAGAATCCTATCAGTTCTGTCTATTGCATTATGAAACGATACAACTAATACACTGATAAAATTCCTTTTAGTTCTATTCTGGATGTATCAGCGTTATTCTGCGTATATAAGTCTATCAGTGTATTAGAGTATTCGTATTAGTGTACCAGATCTATGGCACCTATCAGTACCTGTATGTGTTGTATAGGTGTAGTATGTGCATCGAGGAGAAACAAGCTTTCTCGACAGCCAAGAAAATAAGTAAAAAACAATATTTCTGTATTATCACAAAAGGCAGTACATATAATTCAAATGATGAAGCAAACAATTTGTGAAGGAATGCATAATAAAAATCTACACAACAAAATTAATGTGCCAAGCAGTTCAAAAACGACTAATAATTATTAGTCGTTTTTGAACTGCTTGGCACATATTGATCACATTTAAAACAGCAAAGGTTTTTACATTGAATAACAATGAAACCCACATCGTATTCACACCTGCCTTGTCCTGCAGGAAACAAAAAAAAAATGCTGTGAAGAAAATATTAACCCAATAAAAATCAACCACACCAACAGGAGGAGTGACAAAGTATTTCAAAACACTGCATATCCTGCAAGTTGTAAACCATAAAACAAACGAAAGGAGCCACTGACTAGAAATTCACTGTAAATGAACACATACCTTCTCGTCAAGAACACAACAGGAATAGCAGAAGGGTGATCACATTTAAAACAGGAATAATATTTTCGCATTAAACAGTAAAAGCTTGAGCACAGAGTAGCAGGCAATAAAAGAAAACTGCTATAAGCAAACTACAAAAAGCAACCAACATCAACCACAGAACAGGTTGAAAAAAAAAATGCAAAATATCTCTCCACTCCTGAAAGACACGAAACTGAAGCGAACTTTATGACTAGGAATTTACACCAGCGCTTTTCCAATTCGTGAAACATGTACCAACCAGCCCGTATTTGCCCTCTTCTGTAATATTCTACCGGGCTTTATTAGTGTGTCAGTTGGAATTCTATATGTTGTATGAGGATCTCTGTTTTCTGTAAAAGACTGATACATCATCCTATCAGGTCTTGTACATGGCACAGTGAGATCTATCTGCTCCCTACCAGTCTGGTACAGAGTTCTATGGGTCAGGTAGGAATATAAATCAGACTAATAGAAGGACCTGTACGACCTATACATATTTTTAAGAGACTTGTAAAAATTTCTATCAGTTTTTTTGCTAGGGTTAGGCGGGCGGATGAGATTAAGAAGTTTGTGGGGATACGGTGGCCGCAACTGGCAAAGGACAGGGTTAATTGGAGAGACATGGGAGAGGCATTAGCCCTGCAGTGGACGTAGTCAGGCTGATGATGATGATGATGCTAATGATGATGATGATGGGCAACAAAAAGCAGGCAAGCACCCACAATAGAAGGTGTGGCACATTAGCAACAGAAACAAATGGTATGTCAGCAAACACATGCTTGAATACAAACTTCTAATCATCAGCTTATCCAGCCATCAGGCTACCAATACCATGGCATGCAGTGTGTTGCAGCCTGTGTATGGATGCGATACTTTTCACCTGACAAACACACTTCACTAAGCTGCTGTACTCTGCACTACAGATGTGTACTTATCTCCTTCAATTCTTCTTTCCACATTTTTTCCTTTTTCTTTTCACCTCATTTCAGAGGAGTGCAAATTTATCCACACAGCTCACTATGTGTGAGTAAGGGGAATTAGAACATCATCCACAGGTTTAAATGGCCATTTCTTTTTCTTTTTTTTTTCGAAATACAATGTGGCACTATAACTTATTACTGGAACCCAAACTAAGACCAAGGAGCAATGCACAAAGATGACTTACTTTGCGCACTGCAAACTTGGCATCACGTGATTCAGCAATGTACTTCTTCTCCTCTTGTGATATGAAGTGGTGTTTTTCTGGCATGTCAGATGCCACAAGTATCCATATGACAAACCATACGCAGCCAAGGAGACCTGGGATGCCAGCCAACACATGTACGACTTTGTAGTGTACAGTAAAAAATTCTTACTGCAGCCTTCTGATACACTAAAACAATTTTTGATTAGGATGATTTGTTACATCCTTAAGCGCCGCTGTCTCTGCTTTTGCAACCAAAGGCACTGATAGCAAAGCAAAGTTAAAGAAAAGAAAGGCACTGTTCTCTGTGGTTACACAGAAAAATACAGTTCCCTCTGCATTTTTCAGCACATAATTAAGAATACACAATGGAAAAATGTCTTATAGCAGTACGGTGTTCACACTGCAGTTGTGTGTAACACAGTATGAGCAAAGTTTTTATTCATGTACTTTCTTCAGTCACACTGCAGTCCAATACATCATTGTGAGAGTGTTTGTTTTAAACTGACCTTGCTCTCTGTAACTGAAAGGTTGTTAAGTTTCAGCTGTACAGACACACACCACAAGAAATAAACACAAGCACGCTTTTTTTTCTTCTTTTTCATTACACTGTTTCATGAGCAATAATTTCTAAGTTGCATTTTTTGTTTCTATGACGTTAGTTTTAAAATTCTTCCAACCAAATGCTCTCATTTATTGTATTGTATTGTGACGCCCACGAAGAGGCTGTGAACACCATGTAGAAGATGAAAAGAAAGAGAAAAGAGGTAGAGGAGTTTTGTGCTCAGACATGGCAAGCGGTCCCAGCTAGCGCCAGTCTCCTCGTTCTGCACTTAACAAACCCCTGCTTGTAACAGTATTGTTTCTACAAATTTTAACTCACTATCACTGTTCAAAAAGTACTTGCCCTTCGAGACCTGCCTTTATTTTCCAGGTTTCATTAATCTCTTCTACTTCTCTGTGCTCTGTACATTCTTTATTTATTTAGAGATACTGTCAATCCACTGGGGATTTTAACAGGAAGGGCGCTGGAATAAGGCACATCAAAGTATAAACTACAACAACGTCAATGAATAATGGACACAAAGAGTGAACAAGAAGAAATCCCTGCTTACTGAAATCAACCCCTCCTACCCATGTATCTTACTACAGCTAAATAAATTAAAATTTCAGAAAAAAGAAAACTGCAGGAATATTACATTTTAACCTCTCTGCTTGCAAAGGGCCTCATTCTCCTCAGTGACACCATCTGACAACGGGGTGTGGTTCATGTTTACTTGAGATAACCTTCCGGTTATCATGACAAGCCATGAATGCATGTGCCAGACAGCACTGATTCCATTGTCCCTGCTACACAACGTGTGAAAAGGTAATCTGTCTACATGCGGAGCTTTAGGAGGCTGTTGGTGCATCTGTGCTGTATTTGTGCCAACTGTGCCACAGTGATAGCATGCTAGCGACCTACTGAACCGGATACATCAATGCTTGTCAGCTGTCAATAGTCTTTATTTAGGCCATCCCATTTTAGTTCAAAAGCAGGAACAGCATGAAAAAAATGGGGCAGACAGATACCCACACAGCACTGTGTCTATCCAGGTTGAAGCAATATGACGATGGTCATTTAATAGCACGCACTCAATGATATTCCTGGCCCTAGTATAAAAGAGAACCATATCTTCTGCTTTTTAAGAAATTTTCCTAAAGATACATGATCTTTTCAATGTCTTGTCAAGTTTGGCGCAGAAGAAAAATTAATATGGTTCCTAACTCAGATCACTCCATTTTGCATTGCTTGCACTTGTACCAATTAGCCTTGTTAAACTCTACTATAACCATATGCATTCACTAACTTAATCTGCATGATCATAACTAGCATATTTTATTTTTGGTTTACTAGGGAAAGGACAGATGTAAATGATAAAGAATGATCATAATGATTGAAGCATGTGATATAATACTGCTGGCTTGCTAATGGCTTTTTGTTTTTTCAATAACGGAAGTACTAATACCAAGCATTTAAAACCTGCTCCCATGACTGGAAGTTTCTTTTCAAATGTATAGACACAGTATATGAAGGTGAAAATGGAGTGTTAACTTTTTATCACCGTAATCGCACACAGCTATAATGTATACATACATAGTCAATACATAGCCAGGATCAAATGCTGAATGCAGGAGCTTCTATTTCTCAATATTTTCCCAGGAGTCTTATCATTCAGAATTATCAAAAAGAGTAAGACAAGCTGCGTTAATTAAACCTAGGTGCATCACTGCGGTGCCACAAAAGATACCAAATGACTAAGCACCAACACAAAATGTGGTCCCATCTATCCGAAAAATAACATGAAATGGAATACAAAATTTCTTCAAACATCCGTGCGAGGATATTTAACGAGTGTGAAGTGTAATTACTACTCCAATCTGAACACTCGCATAGACCTTCACAAGCAAGTTCTCCCCACCCACCGACATGTTTCTCACCAAACTGTTAGGTACACGTGGCCCAAGTATGAAGGAAGTGTTAATTTAAGCATTCTGCACGTGTTTGCAGCGACCTCAAGAGCACATGTTTTGACTTGTGCGTGCAAAGAACGGAAAGGTCTCTGTAGAGAGGGACACCAGTATGAGTAGTGTGCGAGTGTTCTCCGAGAAAAACTGGCCCTGCTTCTTGAAAACTGGCAGCCTTCTACTAGTTGGCCAAATGTTTTAGGGGAATCCCCCAAGGTGGAGTAGATTTGTAATAAGGGAGTAATTACTCATTGGCATCCACCCGAGCGCAGCCATACGGCTACAAAGGAAAGCTATACAGCTTTCTCAGAAACTCCATAGTTAAAGAAAAATTCGGCCTGGTCCGGGGTTCGAACCCGGGACCACCGCTTCACCGGAGCAGTCTTCTTTAACTACGAAGTTTCTCAGAAAACTGCTTAACTCTCCTTTGTAGCCGTATGGCTGCGCTCGGGTGGATGTCAATGAGTAATTACTCCCTTATTACCCTTCTACTAGTTAAAACTGTCAGTTTTTATCACAGTCTAAGCAACCAAGGCACTGTGTAACATACACACCTGTGATGTAGAACACCGATGGCCAACCACCAGCAAAACCATACTGGCACAAGAGTGCAGAAACAGGCAGCGTCACGACGGTGCCCATGACACTGCCCAAGGTGCTAATGGCGAGAAGGAAGCTGCGTTCTTGCACTGGCGCCCACCGGGCCACAATGGCATAAGTTGCTGGAAAGGTCACACCCTGCACGCACCATTCCTTACACTGTTGAAACGTTTATCTCTGTGTCCACAAAAAGGTCACAGGAATGACCATGCTAATGCGCCCAGGAGGAAAATTAAAGTGCTCAGAAGTGAACAGAACAGCAACAAATTAAAAAAACACAAATGCATACGTAAAGGTTGTACAGAGAGCTTTGTGTCCCTGAGAGTACAATGAAAAGGATGCAAAGAAAAAAAAAGTGAAAACAGGCCATATTTACAGTAGAAAACATGCATGCAAAGTAGCATATGAACGAGAGATAATTCACATTCAAGTTAGCTTCCATTTATTAGAAATGACGGATGATAGGTAACTAGCTGAAAAGGATTTTGACCTTCTAGCAAATATTGCCATGGTCAAGATAGCAGGACAAGAAATGATGAGATCTAACAATTTCTAATTAGAAAATTCATCTGCTGTAAGTTTTTGTTTTATAAGAAAAGAACGGTGCACCAGTAATGTCCTTTAAATTAGGTATAAGCACAAGTCACTATGACAGAAACATCTGTTCTGTATAGCAAAAATGAATGTAAGGAAAGAGCCCCAATGAATGAAGTCAGAAATATTGGCCATTTACCTTTTACAGCAGTACTAACTATACCAAAAAGGTACCATAACCTGTCATTGGAACAGGTATGTAATGTGTGCCAAATAAAAGAACAGACTGAAGAGAATAACAAGTGTCAATTATGGAATGTCAGGAAAGTCTGAATGGTTCAAGAAGTGTACTTTTGGCTTAAATAAATACCATTATTGTTATTAAATTCCTAGCTCATAACTAACAGACAAGCTGATCTTGGAATCAGAGGTTGCCAGCTGCTCTCTGGCCGACACCCCCCCCTTACACTCGCACCAAAAATATGAGCATGACAGTGCCATGTTTATGCTTTAACAGCTGCAGCCAGTGATACAAAAAATATGAACAGCTGCACAGAACAGCTGCCCAAATGTTCCAGTCATCATAGAATTTTTGACCTGAATCACAAGGAAAGCAAATGTATAGCAAGCATTTGAGTAAAGCACCAAGCTGACGCTATGACTTTGGCATATGCGCATTCTTTTATTCTGCGTCAGAAACATTCCACCTGCCATATTTCATCAGAGCAGGAAATGACTGCAACAAGAACAATGCAGCTCTCTTTATGAAACTTATGGTTCTTTTGCTGGCTCTTGCCTCTGACTGGATTTTTTAGGCAAAAAAGCTGAACAGCCAGACTACCTCCATTCCTGCAGCTTTCAGTCAGCATCGCGCAATCACAGTCTACAAAAATATAAAGACCACTTACCATACAAAGCTTTATCTTTGCTATCTACCTTCATCTTTATCTTTGCTCTTTATCTTTGCTCTTTATCTTTGGGTAGGAGATTCATGAAACCTCCTGTCTTGTATAACTGATCCCAATCATTCTATCTCTGAGATAGATAATGAATGTACTATGCATGCCACATTGGCCACTGTTGAAGGTTGCTGAAGCTCGTTCATGAGATGAACAGCTGAAGTGATAATGTCCAAGTTCAATTACGGAATTACATTTTTAGTATAGGACTGTGCTTGTACGAAACAGTCAGTTAACTGTGGCTCTTGACTTAAGCAGCTATCAGAATTAACTTCAAAGCAGACAATAACTTAAGCTGATTGATGCAGCGGATAACCAGTGATAAAGAGTATAGTAATGCTGCTTTTCATGAATAGTAATTATCCCAGTTGGGACCACGGTAGGCAGAGGAATTGTACCAGATCACAGGTGACTAGAAATTCCCAGATAGAATATAGGTGAGAATTGCAACTAGGCGAAACAAATACTAAATAATATGTTTTTTTATTTTTCTGGCATTATGGATGACAAGCCAATGGTACTTTACATTAGGCCTTGATAGTTACCGCTTTACATTACCTACAAAAAGGATGCAAACCGTACTGCTGTAATCCATACTTTCATAATCAAGGATGAAAAAAAAATCAGCTGCCAGAAAATAATTTTGCATTTCTGTAATATACTACTGCAGTGAATGTAACATCTTTGTTGGCCTCTGGTTACTGTATGCCATTTTACAATACAGCTGGTTAGCAAAATTTTACTGTCATAAGCTGATTAATTACTGCACACAAAGAAAAAGAAGAAGAAAGCAAACAATCAATATTCATTTAGTTGTACTGCAGGTAAAGTGATGAGTAAGACCAAAATATGCAAAAAAAAACCTATAATATATTTATTACATGAAATCACATCCTCCACTAAGGATCATTACTGGGATTAACATAAATGAAGTTGTGTCTACATAATTTTCGGTCAAGGGAAAGTCAGATCCGATCGCGATACATTCAACAATGAAGCATCATCCCTTATCAATACATATCCAAACCAGGAAACAGTAGCTATTGTTCCGATGCCTCCTATCCAATACGTATACAGGCCACATAAAATAAAAGAAAAAGAAAGCAAACTGGTTCTGAAATCCTTAAAATGCCCGACTGCACGGCGACTGCACAGATCCTATCATCCACAGACAGTACACGCATGCCAACTTGCACTGTGCTAGTGTTCAGAAGATACGATTAACGTTAGGCACAAAAATATAATTCTTGAAAGTTACTTTTTCTTCCTAGTGCATTACAAGAGAAAACAGGGGTGTTCAAATAACATAAAAGTAATCATAACTAATTTCCAATGTCAAAACTGTCAGTATAGTTGCAGTAAGAATTTTATACATGTAGACTATCTTGTTATCCAAAGTGCCAATTATATAGTATACTTTTTTTTTTCACACAGTGAGCAATAGAGGCATCACTATGGGGACAGCAGCATCTGGTGTGGAGACCCAGCATGCTACTACCTTCAGTTACCTACCCTCAACCTCCTCAATCCTCATGCTGTGGTCCGCCCCATTAATTTCTCCAAGCTGTGCCAGCAGAAACCCCCCAGTGACGCCAGAGACGCCAGGAGGTGTGCTAAATCATGTGATAGCACAAGTACCAGGAAGGACCATGTTCAGAGAGCCACGAGCGCATATTCTTCCATTATCAGATAACCTATCTGCTCCACTCTGCAGCCACTTGCCTCGCTAAGAATGTTATCAACCTCGACATAAAGATAGAGCAACTGCACATCACATGCCACAGGAACACTGCAGCTTGCATATGACAAGTTTCATCAATGTCCCTTCATCACGGGAGTTTTGTGTGGTCTGTGAAAAAAAATCATTAAAAAGTAAAGTTGTCCACTTATACAGCTACTGGTGAGCAAAAGCCAGATCACAGAATGCTTCTCCTTCATAGTACATGCTTCCGTGAACATTGACCATCTTAAAGGGACACTGAGGAGAAATTGAAGTTGACTTGCATGGACAGAATACCAGCTCCTGATTACAAAAACGCCATTCATACTGACAACAAAGCTCTTGTAACGTAGAAAAGAGCAATAACCAAAATACAGGTATCGCCGCCACAGGCCAAACTCGCAAGTACAAGCTTCATGACGTCATAGGACAAAACAGTGTTGCTAGAACCAATAGTTCTAGCAACACTAGGACACGAGAAGTCATGAATCACTGAGGCGCAGCAAATGCATGCGCAAATCTTGACGTCGCCAGATGGCGCCACGTACCCGAAAGCTACGCGCGCTCCTGCGGCAGCGGGACCAATCAGCGCCTGATCACAGCAGTATGCGGGCTCCCGGTATTCCGCTAACGGTAAACAAGGTACACGGTATGCTAAAGGGGTCTATTTGCGAGAACTTCGTTGACGACTTCGAGAACGGGATCCATTGGAACCCTGGCAAAACGCCGGTGCAAACGTAAACGAAGCGACGGCCGCAATAGCCTTCAACGTGCGGCTGGCGGTAGCTTTCTTTTCAGCTGCTGCTGGGCCGCACTGCTGGCAGCCAGAAATCACGGAGTCTGCGTTACGTCGTGTTCACGTCATGTTTCACGTCACTTAGTCCTGTGTCGTCATAGGAGAATCCCAAGTTTGAATCAGAGTGGCGGGAAAAACTTTTTCAACTTCGAATCCAAATTTCTTAGAAATAAATGCATCTTTCGCTGCCGGCCAAGTGGCAACAAAGCCATGAAATGCCGAACTATCAGATTTTGCTATAAAAAGAATATTAATAGAGCTCTCCTCAGTGTCCCTTTAAGGCTGCTAGCAAATAATGCTTACCGTTAACCCTGCCAGGCTGTAAAGTCCCTTGCTAGTGGACAGCACACTCTCGCTATTTTCCAGGGCTGATTAAACATTCTTGTACTTGTCTTCAAGTCTAATATCAGCTGATGCTTCTCTTCAAGCTTACTGTTTTGCAAGTTGATGTGTGGGAGAAGCTCTCGCTGTTTCATGGCAACAGGACATATGACTTTCTCAAATGACAGCACTGCAGTCGTAGGCATAATACGTTAAGACAAAAAAGTTCTCGCATTCATCTGTATAACAATGTCCTTGACAAAATGTAACAGATGCTAAAATAACAAACTGCTATACTCAGAGCCCAAGTGGAAAAATAGCAATTGTCTTTTCATTTCTTTAGTTTCAAGTGCTTTTCAAAAATTCCAAAATCAACCACCACAGGTTCAATTCTTAATGCAGTTGGTTACCTCAGAGATGCCTTCGAAAACCCGCAGCACCAGGAATGCGATGAAGCTGGCTCTAGCCACCACTGCAGTGGTGAGCGTGAGAAGCGAGGTGACACCAATGCCAGCTGCAAAGATCCACGCAGGATTGATGACCTCTGCGAGCCACCCAGCTGGGATTTGCGTTATGATGTAACCATAGAAGAAGGCATTCAGCACGTAACCCTGCATCACTGGGTCCCAGAAGAACTCTCCGTCCTGCATACATTCAGGAAAGAAAAATGTGCTAGCATGCAGGAGTATTTCGGACGTTCCAGCATACAACGCTAGGAAAGTTTTGTTTAGCACCGTTCTGCTGGCAAGCAGCTAGCAAAGTTCCTTGGGAAGTAGTGTGCCTTCATTATTTTTCACAATTCCTTTATCATGTTGGACAAAAACTACTTTGTTCACAAGTAACTTCACAAGAAAAGGCCAGTTTAAAATCTTGACACTAGAGACAAGAAACACCACAGTTGCAAACCACGTTTCTATGACTGAACGCTGCCACTTTTTGGATTCTTCACCTCAGATTTGCAAAAGAGTGACTCACAATACTATAGTAATAAAGTGCTATTCATATGTTAAATAGCCCACAAAAAAACAGAGTCATAGAGTTTCTTCATGAAAAGGATCAAAACCTCAGCTTGCAAACATTTAATTTCTCAAATCAGTTTCTTGTAATTACCTTCCCACCCTTTTTGGCATGAAAAACTGCTGCAAAAGAATACAAGTCCCAAGGAACTTTTTAAAGCTACAATGTAGCTTGTTTAATCAATCTCCTACTTCTTTTAATAAAGCTTAGTTTCTGATGAACTCTGCACAGTTGAAATCCCTAAAAGGCTGTCTATCACTCTGGGCTGACTTCATATTTGGATTAAAACAGTACAAACTGTAAGACTGGTGCAGGGTCTTGATGTTACTGCTGCAGCAATAAAGTGCCTGTATAGAATAGCTATTTTTAGCTCTCAATTTGCCTTCTCAAGGTATAAAAAAAATGACATAATGCTAACCTCATTATTCATACATGCCATCAGAAGTGAGATTGTGGATGATATACAAGCTATTGTAAAATGAAGTAATTTAATAAGAAGCATAACCTACATGCTACGTCTTCCATTTTTTAAAACTGAAGTGGAAAAACCTTATCCAGGTGAAAAGGTATGAAAGACAGCACAAATATGTGGTACATATGGACACAATAAGTGGCCTGTGCTCTGCGGGCTGAAAAAAAAAAAAAAACTCAGGAAACAAAAAGTAGGAGAGATATATGAAAGAAGCCAGGTGGGGGTCATAAAAAAAGTAAGATTCCAAAGAGCACGTACATCTGACTCATCCCCTCCGCTTGCCGCTGAGGTGTTTGAGTACGAAGCCGGGCAGCTGGAGTTTCGGTTCACTGCACTTGAGTTGCCATTCACAGCTGTTGTGTTCACCATGGCAATGATGGTTACACTCAGATTTACCCTCATTGAGTACACCAGAAAGAGGCCCAGGGACATCATGAAGCTCATAAGGTAGCGGACTTGAAGCCGACATGCTGCATTCAAAGAAACACTGGCATACATATCAAATGCAGAAGAGAAAAGCATTCACGAGGCTTGAGAGACTGACTTCTGCACGCACGAAGAGCCTACGCTTTGCTACCTAAAATAAAACTAAAGTTCAATTTGATTACATGCACCATTCCGCAGCAATACTTGTAAACCATCAAGTCTTATATGAGCTCCTTAAACCATATCTTTCATACATAATGAACAAGTCACTGAACACCTGATTAATTAAAACGATACCAATAAATAATAAATCACAATAATCACCTCAACGTGCACAATTACAATGCACTCTCAAGAACGGCACGCAAGGCGAGGCAGACTGCTAGGTCAGTGGACCTGTCTTCCCAAAAAGAAAAGACAAAGAAAATGTGGGCCTCCACATGGTGCATATGGCGAACAAAAGCCAAATAGGAGCTAGTAAAAAGCACCAGATCAGATTCTTCACAGAACTGCCAAGGTAGAAATAGGGCAGGTTGGTTAGGTCCAGAAATCTTGCAGAATAAGTTTGTTTCCTTCAAATTATCCCATCTGCGAACAACTAATTTCGAACTGTCAGTGATGAAAGTATATGACATATGAAATGTAGTAGCATCACGCTCCTAGAAGCAGGCCATGAGACAATTATGCAGTGACAGGATAAGGAATGTTGGTGCAGTAAGTTTATAAGTTTGTAAAAAAAACAAAAAGAACACGAGACCAATAATAGGTCTACATAAATTTCAGACACCAATCTTGCAGTTGACTGCCAACTTCTAGAACAAAACGGAATCTCACAGCTCAGCACTAGACGCTGGAGTTCTGCCTGTTTACATATGACACGCAGAAGAATGCCTCATCTATTAAAGACATAATCCTCAACACATTTTTTTTTGTCTGTTGCACTTCAGACAGCTCAAAATGCACCTGCAGTACGCAACTTGCTTGTGCTGTTTCTGGATTTCAACACTTGCACAACTGTGACTTCGTATAAGCTAAGTGTATAATTTAAATAAGAATTTGAATATATCAAAATCACAATGCCAAACATGCACTTCTTTATTTCATTGATGTTATGAAAGACATTCTCATTCATGGCTCATTTTCTCTAGTTGATTGATTTTGCTCTTCCCATATATATCACGCACATGTCAAATGTTTACGGATGGTGATATATTAGCGAAAAAATTTAATATCACTGTCGTCTTTATAATGCATCCTGGAGACAGTTATAGGATAATTGTGATTTTGCACATTACACAGTGCACCATTAAATTGCCTTGAATGGAGAGAAAATAAATTTCTTAATTCGATGGAGTCGCCTTGCATAAACTTTTGACAGCAGGTATACAAAAACTTTGACTCTTGAACAATTAAAACCTGTCATAACTCAAAAAGTAGCGCGAAAAGACTATATTATGTCGTCCTTTCACGCTGTCTGAATTATGGCTAATATTTCCCAACAAGCCACATTTGTAATTTCGTGCGCTTCGTGTGGCGTTTTTAAATGGCAGCAAAATTCGTATGCATGCATTCTCTTCACCACTTTTCAAGCAGCTTTTGCTTCGCCCGCGATGAAGGGAATTAAGTGAAATTAAATGCAATGCTAAAATCTATGCTAAATAGGAACCAACTTTACATAATAATCTGCTATTATAAAAGTGAGTTTAAAACAGGCTGTGAACACGAGCGCAAGAGGAAGCGAAACCTTACTTTTGCGATGTTCGGTCGCTGGAGCCAAATTTCCTCTTGTCGTTTCCATACCTAACAGGTATTTTTTACACCGAACTGCGATCAATGACGACAGTCACACTTCTCCACAATTTTTGTTCGCCTTTGCGCGAATTTCTGCTCCTCGTGTACTGTACGTTATCGCGCGTATCGCGCGGCGCGTGCGTTCGGTTGCTCCGTGAAACACCGAGCAGCTAAACCATAGCTGAAAAAGCGCTGTGTGTGCGCTTCCTTTCTCTTCTGTCTTGCTAACGCCTAACGCCAACGTCACGTGAAGAATTGCGCCAATCGTGTGAGCAGTTGGCAGTGCTCAGACTCGGAGCTAGCGCAAGCGCGGGTGCACGCACGCGCCCATAAACGCACGCAATCATGCACGCAATCAACGCGCGACGCTAGCTGCGCTAGCCTAGTGGTGGTGCGCTGCACGCTAGCTTGGGTGGCTGTCGCGCGCATGCTGCCGCACCTCGGCGCCGCCGCACTACTGTCGCCACCGACCACCCTCTACAGCAACGCTGCCGACGGCAATGCCGCCCGTCGGGCAGGTAGCGAACTAAAAGTTGTTTACCGTCCGAAGGGTGGCGGAGTGGCGACGAGCGGGCTCAAAGTTCAAAAACTCTAGCGTACGCAAAGGCGTGGTTCACGTTGTCGCGGGCGCGGCGGCCCTTCCTGTGTGTCAGCATTGGTATGCCACCTTAGCAGCAGGCGCGCGGTTATGAATCGGCTGGACACGCTCATCTGAGACCGTACGATGCGGCGCGGCAGCAGTGGTGGTGCCGCCGCTCAGTCCGTCGCGCTTTTCCTGCTGTCCGTGGTCGGGCCGTGGTCGGCAAGCCATGGGCAGCAGTGGCGGAACAACCCAGCTGGAAGGTACCCTGATTCGGCGACGCCCGACTACCTGCCGCGGAACCGAGCCCCTCCGGGACCCACGTTGTACCGTGCGGACATCGGGCTGTCCGGACTTTACGAGCGCACGGACGAATTTCATAAGTACAGCGATGGACGCTGCTCCATTCGACCGACCACGACACCGACCATATACAAAACGGCCAAGACTCCGGCCGGTGTGTTTACAGGGAGGATCATCTACCTGTGCGACCTCCCCGAGTTTACACGCAGTGACCAGCGGCCAGTGTCGCAGGGCGGCATCGACCACACGAACGACAGACTGCAGTACCCTTCCAGCGCTGTGGCCTACCTGGGCATCCCCTACGCCCAGCCGCCGCTCGGACACAACAGGTTTAGGGTGAGTCAATGCACGATGTCCGCGCGGCGCGCGCCACTGGCGATCGAACAAACATCTCGTAGCCGTCGTCCATCGTTGAGAGCGTGGTTTGCGGTCGGTTTTGGCGTTTATCGTGACGATGACTTCATCCGGCTTCCGGGGTGGCATTGAGGCGATCGCGTTACCGTGCTTGCGCGCCAGTTCTATCAGTTCTCACGTGTTCCGTGCGATCGCGTATGTTGCTTCAGTTCCATGGGACTCGATCGGACCAGACTCGGGGAGGTGGTCGTCATCGTGACACTTACTCTTCAGATAACTTGGGATGCGCCACGTCCCATGTTAATTATTGAAAGGAACAAAAATAAAAAGGGAGAGCAAAAAAAAAAACGAAAAAATACCTAACTGAAAAAACGGCACGTTCTTCGTTTGTTGGCGAGCGCGCGTGCGGTAATACGCGTTTTTCAGGATAGAATTGCGGAAAGAACGGTAGTAGAATTTACGCGTAATGGGCTTGCTAAGGCATGAGAAAGAACGACGACCGACCGTGACCTTTGATAAGATGCAACTCTCGCTTTTGTTTTTGTAGTTGGCACCCAAGTTTCATGATTTTCCATTCCGTCTTCCAAGTATCCGGGGGCGTTCCTTTATGTGTCATTTCCTGCTTTGATATGAACTTCTGACTCAGGTTTACATAAGGGCAGTGCAGTGGTAGTGACACATGCTTTGAAGCCAACAAAACGAAAGCTTTTACAGCCCTTGCAACAGCAATCTGATCCTGCAAGAAAAACAGAAAAGAGAGCACTGACACTTTCAGCCTATCATGTATGTCCTGTGCTGTGCCAAAGCTGGGACGTGACAACTGTTATCTGTTTTCAGGCATAGCTATTCAGAGAATAAAAAGGCAGTCCTTCAACACAGGGGGCTACCTTCCCAGGTAGCACCGAAACATTGCGATAATGTTACATTTTTGTTATGCTCAAATGTTATTTCAATGTCCTTAATGTCCTTTTTTTCTAATGTTTTTGTAATGTTACATATAAATGTTTGAATAACCTTCCCCAAACATTCATGAAACATGTAAACAACATAAATGGAACTTTCTCGAAAATGCTGAAGCAGCCCCGCACAAGCATGCAGGCCTGCCAGTGGTGACGGCACACAACTTTGCAAGAACCAACAACAAGAGCGACACTTTCTCCACTACACTACAGAACAGCAACTCGTATTCACTCACCTCCAAACGGATATCATGCCGCCGAGCTTATATACTCGCTACTGCGGGATGTCCCATGAGTGACAGTGGGGAATGGGTAATAACTAAAGTTTCGTGACAAAATAATGGGGCTCTTCATGTAATCTATGGTGAGTACTATCTAAGAGATGTGGTTACAAGGTACTATTAGTTGAAAAACATCTTTACTCTAAGAACAGTGAGAAAATGTCTGGAAATCCGTGCTCGAAATATATTTGCAATGTTGTTTTATAGTTGCGACTCTGACATTATAATAAAATTTAGAAGATTATATTAAAACAACGTTTGTTTAGAATGTGAAAGTAACGTTTCCTATATAACTTATAACGTTATATGTTAATTTTTAATGTTAATGTAAAGTTACTATGCAACATGTAACATTACTCCAACTTACATAACATTTTTATAACACTATTCTAATGTTCGGGGCTACCTGGGTTTGTGTTCATGGCTATTGGGTTTGCATAACGATATATTTGCATGCGCCTCACCTTTTTTTAAATAAGCTTCCGAATGATGTGGTTTGTGCACCTGATTTCGAAAGTGCTGTTGAAGCGATAGTCTGATGTATTTTTTTTTCCAGGTCTCGTGTGTTTACCAGCACTGTGCCATCACTCATGCTAGTTGTAAACTCATTTAGTATTCTTTTAATATGTTGTGTTATCCTTGCTGACATGTTTTCCAATATCTTCTTTGCATGTGTTATTGTATATAGTAATAACCCCCCTACAATAACGCCTCATGGGCGCTGTAGGTACTTTCAATAAATAAATAAATAAATAAATAAAAATTAAACTTTACTATGATATACTTCATTCCCTTCTCCTTACCATTTATGGATATTGATCATATTTTCGCATCCCTTTATGAAGCGTGACTTATTAGTTCTCGCGCATATTGCCTTCTTCATGACCAGGGGAAGCTGCGGAAAGATTTTCACAGGTTTATTTGGAGAGTTTGCATCTGATCACACAGTGTGATGTAGATGAGTGTGTTCGTTGCGTGTGCCAGATTTTATTGAGCTTCGGATCATTTCTATAACTAAGCAGGCGAACGTGGGGGTTCCTGTGTGCAAAAGCACGCTCTAAAGTGACCTTTTACTAGCTTATCTGTTCGACTATTTGGCTTGAATGTTGTTTGTCTTTTTCATGATCTGCCAGGCATTTGAGCAATGAACATTTTACTGTTTATACTTTTGTACTGAAGTACTATTATACTTTTTGCTTTTTATTCTCCTTATGGGTTGGCTGTTACTAGTAGTAGGTTATTTATGGTTTTGAATGTTTTTGTTTTGGTGAGTGTTGTGTTGACTGCTGCTGACATCACTGTGAGGTCAGAACAGGTTGACGGATATCTTTCATATGTCAAATGTGGAGATTTCGTCTAAAATGGTGCTTTGTTGAGCGAGAAAGCAGTGGAAATGTCGAAAATCCCGAGTCAGTTTTCCAGATGATTCCAGATTACTTGTTAAGGTCAAATATAGAAGACGCAATGCTACGGGAGTTCTTTTTTTTTTGGAATAAATCAGCAGGTTGGATTGTACAATTTAGCAGCTTTATTAGAGATCACTCAGCCAGTTAATGTACTTATAGCTTTTATGCTAATCAAGCCTACAAAAAAATAAAAAAATGTTTTGTGAGAAAAGGATGGTGCAGTAATTGTTGCACCTCATTTTGATTATGTGACCTTTCTTTCTCTGCATAATACTATTGTCAAAATCAGATTTTTCACACATGGGCTATCTTTACTGTCACTACTATATACTGTATTGCATTATGAACTTACTAGTCATGGCAAGAAATGTGTAAAAAAATTTTGAGGGGTGCATTGCATGGGATAATAGCAAAAAATTGTATTTGGACAACCAAAATAGTGGAATCTCTCATTTTTAGTGCACACCTTGTGCAAGTAATCCTGTATTTGAAATACTTTAAACTGACAACATTTGGTATGGGTAATTACCATAGCATATTTATTTATTTTATTTATTCATGTCCCTCACATGGGGGCCCTCACAGGAAGGGTGCTGCATGGGGTTAGGAGGGTACGCATTGTGGTTGATAACCTAAAAACAGATTAAAAATGAATAAACTATACACAGAAACCAAGAAAAAGGAAAAACATTTTAAGACAGACAAAAGGATGAAGTCTAGATGCAGAAGCTAAGTCAAAAAGCATAAACCAATGTCATTACAGGTTTACGTTGCAGGGAACAAGGTTTTGAAATTTTTTGTTTCCATTTGTGTGGCGATGTCGAGCAGTAAGCTGATCCATTCAATGATACTGCGTGGAATGAATGAGTTTGCATAAAGAGATGATTGGCAGCTTACGCATTTAACTTCGAAAGGATGGTCAAGTTGTGGAAGGGTGATATACAGTGGCTGAAAAAATCATCTTGAATTGATGGATGGTGATTAAGTAATTAAATGTTTTAAACAAGCACATTTACGATCATGTGACAAGTTTTTCAGTGGGCACATTTCTTCAGAGCTTTGACACTACTAAAGCATGAGTAGTCGGAGGAGGTAAATCGAACAGCACGGCTCTGCAAGGATTCAATGTTAATGATGAGGTAGGCTTTGTCAGTGTCCCAGATGACTGCGGCGTATTCGTTTTTAGGCCAGATTAGAATGGCATAGGCGAGTTTTTTAATGTGCATGAGCACATGCCTTGGGTTGCATTTGAGAAAACTGAGTGCATGGCTAGTAGGCACTGGGGTGGTATTAATATGATAATGCTGTGTTAGGTCAGAATGGAGGTGCACCCCAAGGTACTTATATGTAGTTGTAAGTTTGACAGCGTTGTTAATAATATAAGTGGTTGAAATGTGATATTGGCTTTGAGTAAATGGTATAAGTTCTGTTTCAGAGATGTGTAATGTCATTAACCAGGATGAACACCTTGAGTTTACTGTACCCAGGTCTGACTGAAGTAGTTGGTCAACCTAATTACTAATCTTACGGTTTCTTATACAGCTGTTGGAAAATAATCGAACTCAAGACATTGCACACCTATGTAGATCATTACTATAGATTGGAAAGAACAAGGGACATAGTACACTATCTTGTTGTACACCAGACGTGACATGAACATCAGAGATAGTGTTTTTACTGAGGTGACCTGAATTCTAAACGAGAGCAAAGACCTTAATCCATGTGCGAACATCAGGGTGAATATTAAACTGCGTTATTTTCTGTAGGCGCCTCTGGTAAGGAACACGGTCGAATGCTTTAGAAAATGAAAAAATATTGCACTGAACTGGACGCCAGCCATCCTGAAAGCCCCTTTGTACTCATCATTTGCTTTGTGCTAAGGGCATTTTCTCGATTTCTTTCACAAACTTTGTTGTTTTATTTCTTTGTGGCAGTTCCTTTATTGAAGTCTTTGTAATGTGCAAACCTCTCAATAGACTCTTCTACACATTACGCTTGTTTTGCCCATCTGTAAGATGCCATGACTGGAACTACTAGGAAGACATTGGCATTCTTAAATTGAACTTATGTTTTTCAAATTTTTTTTTCTTGCCTTCATAGAAAGAAAAATATAACAGAGAACGTTTTTATTGTTTGTTTAAATATAGCGCAGGCTGTTTCAACTGAAGAATTATGGTTATGTTTGTTTGCATTCACTGTAGCATCATTGATATGTGCACATTCTGCAAGCTTCTTGCGAGAGAATTAATGCAGGTTGTGTGAGGCTCACTGCAAAGTAGCTCTGCCTAAAAAGCAAATTTTTTTTGTATTCCCACTTTGGTGCTGAAGTCATCAATATTGTTTGTTTTGCTCACAATTAAAAGTTTTTAATATGATAGCATTAGGAGGGCGATGAAGGGGAAGACTGTCCTGCAGCGCCATCTGTGTGAAGGGAGATTTTCCTCCTCCACCTGCCAAACAGCCCCAGTCCTCCCCTCTCCACTTGTAGGGGAGAGGAGCGAGACGCAAATGAAGAATGACTCAGCAAAAATGAAAATGACTGAGGAGAAAATGACTTGAGCAACAACGGGCCTACGTGCAAAATAGACAGCCTTCCGAAGAACTATCGGTACAGAAGTGAGGCTGGCGGGAGCTATTTCCTCTTGCATTGGGGAGAGCAACCTGAGTCTCACAAGCCTCAGTGGTGGTTGTGTTTGAAGCTGCCACCTGCCGGTGCATTGGCGCATCGCTTAACCGCTGCGCCACAGCGCTGGTAGTGGCATGAGGACTCATCGAAATCAGTCACTGTGACACATTTTTTGTGGTTGCGTAGTCAGAATTGGAATAGATTGGAATAGATTGAATAGATTGATAGATTGAATAGATTGAATTGGAATAGAATTGGAATAGATTAGGGAGTGAAAGACAATGGATTCAGAATTGGAAGAGAATTAGAATAGATTGACGAGTGAAAGAACAAAATGACATAGTGTTTCCTCCCCGTTAATCCCATTGATTGCCCCAAAATTTTTTTGTGTGGTGCGTTGCATTGCACACATTCTGCACCTGTATATGGTCATCATGAGATGATGACATGGGCCTGGCATTCTATGCACCTAGCAAGCAGGCACATAGAAAAACACATTTTTTATTTGATAAACCTGTCTTCACAAAAGGAGCTCGGAAATTCAGCATTGTCAACAAAGGTGCACTGAGGCAGCAGCTGCCAGCCAGATCACTGCTGCCAGCTACACTGCATTTAGCCATAATGCAGAACTTTTCAGATAGGTTTCATACATAATCTTGAATAATCTTGAACACCATATGTGACCATATGCCACCGCGGTGGCTCAGTGGCTATGGTGCTCGGCTGCTGACCCAAAAGACGCGGGTTCAATCCCGGCCGCGGCGGCTAGAATTTCTTTGGAGGAGAAATTCTAGAGGCCCGTCCGTGTGCTGTGCGATGTCAGTGCACGTTAAAGAACCCCAGGTGGTCGAAATTTCCGGAGCCCTTCACTACGGCGTCTCTCATAGCCTTAGTCGCTTTGGGACGTTAAACCCCATAAACCAAACAAAACCATATGTGACCATATCCTTTTAGGAACATATAAATTATGTAGAACAAAATATATAACTGGACTTATGTGTGGATCAGGAAGTGATAAAACCATGCATCTGTGGTGATAACCAAAATAAGACTCTCTGAAAAAGTGAACAGTCGACAAATATGCGTTCCACCTATTGTCACCCCTCATTTTATGTGACACATATCCTGTGTGATTAAAAAAAAATTGTTCTAAGCATAAGATGTGAAAGATGCGAGCAAGAATGAATTGAGATGAAAATACAGGACCGTGCTGTTAAGATTAGAATCTTGCAATACTAGCTGCCTGAACTCGCCTTACTGTTGCTTCAAAAAAGATGTGTTTCATCATCAGGAACCCCAAGCTCATGGTCCCTTGGGAAATGTGCAATGCCTGAACTTCAGGGACTCGTGCATCCAACACATAGATTACAAGGGTCAGCACATGGGTGTGCCTTCTACAAGTGAGGACTGCCTCTACCTGAACGTTTACACGCCCAATGTAAGTAAACTTTCTATGTAACTACTGCATTTGGAGTTTGAAGCTTGAGCAAACGACTATTGCGAGCCATATCGCTGCATCGATTCTGCCTCTGGCTTTTCTCTTTAACTCTGCCTCTTGGATCGCTTCCTATTACTGCGTCGTATCTCAGAATGTCTCTTTTGCAATCATTGATTTGTTGTAGACCGGGTAAAATTGAAGTTTTAGCACTAGTAAAAATTCTAGGTCTTGAACTTTAGCAGAGAATTCTCCACAAAAAAAGAGAATTTCTCTTTTTTTTTTTCTTTTTTGCAGCTTTGATAGTGACAGGGCAAACATTTTGACCTTCTTTAACAAGATGTACCAGTGCCATAAGTTAATGAGGCATGCAAAGTGTAAAAAAATGGTGAATTCTGCCGCTATCTCTGAAGCAGTCTGGAATAGACAGCTTCATTGCATTTATTGCTCATGCAAAAGCAGACTCCACATTTCAGTTTGTGGCCGCTTGTACAGGATGCATGGAAATTGTTTTTCCTGTTTTTCCTCTCAGGGAAAGTTTTGGTGCTGGTAGCACATACTTTGTGTTGACATGAATTTAACTTTAATTGGGTGTCATGTATTATACATGAGGCATGGTAGTCACATATTTCTAAAGTGAATTGGATTGGTCAGTTAATGGCCAGGTATAGCCCGTTTGAATTTGTTGGTTTGCATTGATACTGTTTATGGAAGCACTGACAACATGCGACGTGAGAGACTTGGAGTCATCAGTCTACAGCTTCATGGGTATGATGCCTATATAATATGCCAGACGGCCATCAAATTACTTGAGACTTGTTGCCACAGGTAAATTTGATATCGTGGCAAGTTGGCCCTATCTGGTGAAAGCACCTTATGTAACCTTTGACCTGATTGATGGGCAAGAGTATTTCTTGTATAAACAAACTTTAAAAAGGTAAATTTATCCATATATTTTCTTATACATCCTTTGAACTACATATTAATGCTGTTGATTCAGCCTTCTTGTGACATCCTAGGTGAACTTGCTAGCTGTTAGGCTCTAAGCTGGCATACTTGCATTCCTTCAGGCATATTAGATATGTGAACATGTTTATTTATCACACACTCCATCTTTTTTCCAGGTGGATGATGTAAGCAGGCGTTTTGCAGTCATGATTCACATCCACGGTGGCGAGTTTGACCACGGTTCTGGCAATTTGTTTCCTGGTCACATGCTGGCTGCCTCACAAGAAGTGATTGTGGTTACCTTCAACTACCGTCTCGGTGCTCTGGGTGAGTCCTGGTGATTTTTATGACCTAGAAGGAGACTTAACCATTGTGAAGGCTAAAAAGAGGGTTGCTTTTATGGTGAGCCTGGGTAAAATTGTGCTTGTTCTCTGGTTACATGGACTCGTGCTGTCTTTATTAACTGGCTTTTATTAATTGAACACCTTGTTCATTAAGGTGTCAGCTAAGGAACTAAAGATAAATGCCTCCCATGCAAGTTGAGTGATAGACAGTCAACATGTGTTTCAGTGAGAATTCGCAGTAAAATCAGGGCTGTGGATGGTGAAGGCTACTGCACAGTTGTCAAATGAGAAAAATGCAGACATTTCTTGTTTTTTTATTGCAGTGTGATGTGAACCGTAGATCTTGTAGCTGTCATTTCGTTTACATTGAGAACAAGTGTGAAATGTTGGTCACTCACGGTGACTCGAATTTCAGTTTATAAAGCTCTTCCTTTCTGTATTTAGCTGTGTCCGTCAATTTTAGCAGCCCGGCATGTCTTCAAACATAATTACTGATTTAAAGTTACATGGTAAGGTGAACACTCAGGAAGATGAGCTACCTTCCCAGCAAATATTTTCAGTCTGGTTGATTGCTTATAATTTTGTTCTGAAAGTTTGGCTCCTTTTACCTCTTGGCATGTAAGCAGTAGCATGAAGGCATTCTATGTAGCGCAGGCCCTGTATAATAGGGCTGCCCATTCCTTCAGTTCTACTGCATCCTTATCATCCGGTACTCCAAGTGTCCTCTCTTAGTGATAGCGGCAGTGTTGCTTTGCATGAACTTGCGATGTAGGAGCATGCAGAAGTGAATGAAATCAGAATGCTAGCCTGGCTCATGATAACAGCTCGCCACCTCAGCATATACTTGCTTTGATAAAGGCTGTTACTACTAAAACAATCGTGCCCCAAACTTTCACTGATTAGCCACTTTCACTGTTCACGCTTGGAACATGCTGGCTGCGCTCAGTGCTTTTGCTTCACTCAGGACTACCTCGTGCTTGTGGAAGCTGACTTGCTGCTAGACTAGGAGTGTTATCATGGTGTGTGCCTTGGCAAGGGAGGAAAAAATGCGTGCCCAGGTGTGAGCATGCATCAAGCTGTGTGTCACAGTGATCTTCTTATCATTTCTTGTTTCTCTGTGGGGAAAGTTTGCTTTTCTGGTTGCTGTCAGGGATACAGTGTGTCATTTAAGTTTGTGAGCTGCTTGTAATGCTTTGAGCGACAACATTTTGGTCCACATTATTGTGAGTGAGTGGGCTGTATACTTCGCTCGTTCACACTCATTCATTCAGAGTTTTTAAGACGTGGTCAATGGCAGAGAGAGGAGATTCAGCCAGCTGTGTTTGTGCGCTTTGGCGATCTGTCTGCTTGCTGACCGACTGACTCTGGACAGGTTTCCTTGCAACTGGAGATGATGCTTCGCCGGGCAACTATGGTTTGCTGGATCAAGCAGCTGCTATCCAGTGGGTTCGAGACTACATCACAGGCTTCTCCGGAGATCCAGAGAAGATCACATTGTTTGGCCCGGGTGCTGGAGCGGCCAGTGCTGGCCTCCATTTGGTCCACCAGATGAAAAGGCGCAACTGTGAGTGGCTGCTGGTGGCAGGCACTAAAGTCCTCCAATCTAATCTAATCGACCTTTTGATCTAATGAGGATCTAATTTAATCGGCCCTGAAAGTCCTCAGGTACAGAAGGCACATGAAGGCTGAATTGCAAGCTATACATAGTTGCAAGTTGCAGTATTCGCTGTTTTATGTGCTGTCTGTGATTGCCCATCAGGCAAGTTTTTGTACAAAGGAAACATGCAGTCATCAGACAAAAAGAATTTGAATCTATGGCTAAGCAAACGGTTTTTGCATGAGATTGTGCAATATTAAACGATGGAAAAACGAAGTGATAGCAGTGAGTGGCCTGTTTCTTCTGCCCAGTCTAGCTTTCAAGCTTCTCTGATTAGATTTAAAGTTGTTTCTTGGCTGAGCGGTGTCATTCTCACCTCATTTTTGTATTATTGGTTATTTTACAATTATTCGTTAGTGTTTAAAAGTTTAGTTTTACATTTTGGTGGTCTCATTGATAAAATCAGGCTGAAAATTCAATAAACACTAGTTCATTTTATGAACCAATGGTGTGAAGTCTCTATTGTAATGTTAGGAACAGTGAACGAGAACTAGGTAGCATTTCTGCAAGGAAACTGTTTCTCTTAATTATCTGTGCAGAGGTTTCGGAGCAGCTTCGTGTGCCATTTGTATACAGTATTGAATCACGTGTGCACCAAAAGTAGTAGTAGTAAGTGGTTTTAATGGCATAATAAATGGAAGGAAAAAGATTTTTGCTTGCCCCAGCATCTCCCATCGCTGCTGGAAACACCTGAGCTGGGGAAGTGGAAATAAAGGATAGCAGGCAGTGTGTAGAAGTGAAATGAAAGAGGTGAGGGGACAGTAGAAAGGACAGGGGGAGGGGTACACTGGCAGTAAATCTACCATTTACGTATTAACATATTGACATATGAACAGGTCGCACCAAAATGTTGTGACATCTCTGTTTTGCAGCTCTGTCTGTGTGGGCCTGAATAGCATTATTGCCTGTTGTCGTTGCGTCAGACATTTCTCCTGGTTCATATAGCTGTTCTTGGGGCTAAACTGAGGAAAAATCAATACTGTAAGATGTTTGTAGCACATATTATATTGCATGGTTTGAGTTGTCTCAAATAGCACATGCAGTGACGTTTTTGGTAGTATTTTGGCGGTAATGTCATTGTCACAAGGGTTGCTGCAAGAAAATTGAATCATGTGTGCACGTGTGCTGAATCACGTGTGCTGAATCACTTGTGCTGTCGTATGCTGATTTTTAACCTTATGTATTAAGTGCTGAGTAGAATCTTTTGCTAATTTACCGCTCTCATGTAAATTTTTAGCAGATTGGTTGGTTTCATGAGCTGCATGCTTCAATGGTGTGTTTTTTTTGTATATCAGTGTTTTTACATTGAAAGGTGACTACAGGCATAATAACCATTAAAACGAATACAGAACGCAAGAGTACAGCTTGACTAAATTAATGACAAAGTAGTTTTCATATGTTTAGTTTCTATTTTGGTCAGTGCCAATGTGCGCCCCTGCGTGACATCACATTCATTCTGCTGTTAGCGCATGGGCTCAGAAACTTCTGATTGATCATCTGCCCAAGCCTCTCAGATTCCACGTCATCACTGATTGTACACAGACAGACTTGGAGATGTCACAACTTTCTGTCCTGCTTGGACGGCATATCCCTCTGTGTAGATTTCTGTGCAGGCCGAAATGTCACACCTTTTTCGAGCAATTATCGAAAACCGCAGTAACTTACGTTCCGCTTGATGCCTGCAACTGAAATTTGCTGGAAGGCATGGACATGGATGGGGCATGTACAGTTGCGCTCAATATGACTTGCAACGCGCCCGATGTGAACCAACCGAGCTTTTTGCTTTATAGTAAATCAATGCAACATTACCCAGAACATCCAATTTGCACAAAGATTCAGTGTACTTTGTTCTTTGGGACGACACCTAATGGCATCTATTTCAAGCACCACTGTGCTCGCACTGCTTCAAGAACTGAGCTCCTGCCATACTTCTTGCGTTGCAGCTCATATTGAGCGTGACTTTACATGGATGGGGCATTTAATGCGACGAGGTGATATCCATGTCTCTTCAAGTAATGGAATGAATGGTAGCGGAAGGCTAGCTTGGCATGGAATGGCAGGGAGTAAAATGGGCTTTTGAGAATACGAAGCTTGCCACTATAAGGTGGCCGCAGCTGGCACTGGACTGGGTTAATTGGAGAGGTATGGGAGAGGCCACTGTCCTGTAGTGGGCATATAGGAGGCATCCCTGTGTCCTGAGAAAGTAAACCTGATACTATATTAGACCGAAATTTCATGCCCTTACACCTTTGTAAATGTGTTGGCACTGCTGACTGAGTTCCGTGGCAATCATTGTGTGTGCAGTGGCCTTCCAGCAGGTGATCGCAGCCGGCGGGTCCCCTGTGGCCGAGTGGGCCCTGGACCAGGACCCCATACGCATGCGCAACATGAGCTGGCTGTACGGGGAGAAGGTGGGCTGCTTTGGGGACAGCACCTGGCGCCTCATGGACTGCCTGCGCAGCAAGGGAAACAGCAGCACCGAGTTCACCCTGGCCACCGTCGAGGTGGGCACACTCGCTAGCTGCCATGATTGCTGGTGGTGCCCCTCCATGCCCCTGGCTGGAAGCATCACACAGGATGTTGTCTTGTGGGCCTCTTGTTCTCATGGTTGATAATGTTTTTACACTGCTGACATGTGCTACGTGCTTTAGACAAGAGGTGTTTCTTAGGGTGTGGTATGCAATGTTTGAATTGTGGAAGTAAAAGGGTAGTAGTTTTAAATTTACAGTGTGATAAAGTAATTATTGTGTGCAATTGTTCTGAATGTGAAGAACTTCAAGAATTGGTGGATGATTATCAAGACGCATAGCAGAGCAGTGTGTATCCTTAGTAGCGAGAGAACAGAACAGTTAGATGTGCACTAGCCATACAAACCTGAACAATGCTGTTGAAAAGAGATACAGTGGAACCTCGATTATACGACGTTCAGGGGACCGCGCGAAACCGTCGTATAATCCGGGTGTCGTATAATCGAAAATCAAAGAATGCGGCCAGTGGCGCTCGGCCTTGCGCCGAAAACTGTTGACCGGCTTCAAGCCCGCGGCAAGTACGCCAATCAGATTAAAAAAGACAAAACCCAGCATTTGTTTGAAACAGATTTGCAAAAAAATCTTTATTACCGTTTAAAAAAAATCGGTAATTTTTTTTATTTTTTTTTGCACCTTTGCCCAATCAAGGGCTGCCACGTCCGGCAGTAGGTCGCCAACATCGTCGCGCGCGCAAGCAAAGCGCCGGATGTTGTCGACGCTCTGCAACACGTCCGCGTAACTAGGAATGGGAGCGCAAACCTCTGCATCGTTGTCCACTTCCTCTTCGTTTTATCGTGGGGCACAAGCATCCATTACTTCCATTACAAAAAGCGCCGTGGACGCCGCTGTCCTCGCTTGGGCGTGCGCGGCCTCGCCCGCTTATCTGTTTTTTCATCAGCGTCGGCTCCTGCGGACGCATCTGTTGCTGCGACCGGCGCGCGTCTTAGCTTTTCTCTTTATCTTTCCTCTGATCTTTAACTCTCCTCGGCAGCGGCGGTGGCTTGGCTCACGCCAGTAGGCGGGCCCGTGCGCTTTCCTTTTCATCCTTCTCTCAGTCGCAACAACAACACGCAGGCCGCGCCTCCTTGGGATTCCGACTGCACAGGCTCGACGAAAAAGAGAGCAAGTGCACTTGGCGGCCTCGGCAACGCAAGTGCACTTGGCGGCCTCGGCAACCCGCGCAAAAACGGGGGTGCTTAGATTCGCATGCAAAGTTTTTTTTTTTTTTTTTCAGAAATTTTTTTCCCCGAAAATAGGGGGGGTGCTTAGAATCGCGAAAATACGGCACATCCCGGCCTGCGTTTGCTGACGACCTTTTTTGACGGACGGTACGAGCCAGCCGTCGTACGAAGCGGGGTCCTTCTAAAATTTGCGTCGTATAACCGAGGTTTTTAATGCATTGTCTCTATGGGGGTTTTGCCGGGACCGCACAAATTCGTCGTAAAATGCGGGTCGTCGCATGACCGGGGGTCGTATAATCGAGGTTCCACTGTACTCATTTTCTGTTCCTTTTCTTCCAAACACCTTTAAAGGTGACTGCTACTGTCACTGTACAAGTGTGTTTAATGTTAGGTTGAAAATATTTTTTGTTGTGCATGAGCCAAGCTGTCAGTATTCATAATCGAGGTATATATGATGGCTGGAAACAGCCAGGCATGATGGATTAGCTGCTTACCAAGCTTCCTTTTTATGAAGGCAGCAATATTGTGAGGTTTTTCATATCTTACTACATTTAATTCTGCTTATCTTCCTCTTTTTAGTATTGATGGAAGGATTCTATATAGTGCATCACAGTTATTGTTCCACGTTGCTAACTCAAGTTTTGTACGATTTTATTGAGGCCTAGGTTTTTCTAACATTGACATGGTTAATTTAAGCATACCAATAATTAGAAAAACGAGCTAAATGGTTTATAATCAATTAGGTTCACAGTATTTTCAGGACTTCAGTGTACAAAGGATGCCATTCACTACTGTTCATTAAAAGCAGTTTGACTAGCATAAGCATCCCAGCATTGTAGACTGTTTTTGGAAACGACTTTTCTCTGCAGCTCTATGTCGAACTCGGTCAAGGACCACTGTTTCAATAAGCCATAGCTTTCAAGTCACGTTTCATTTGTTGTTCAGTTACAAAATACTAGACGATATCATAAACGATAGAAGCCAAAGTTATAACGGCACAGAGCAAGGTCATGACAGATGCATATTCACTTAGTAAGAAGTGCACTTAATAAAGCCAGAGAGCTGTTCTTTGCTTATGATGAATTATGTTGTTGTTGGTAGCCTGACACTGGTGCAGTTGTCCACATACTTCACTAGAGTATGTGAACATTGCACTGTGGGGTATGCTTTCCTGGAGCTCAAATTAACATCCTGTCATGCACAAACTTTTTATATGGATCATGGCTTACATCTCGTGGCTCGAAAATGCACTTCTAGTCCAGGGTACAGTGGCAGTGTTGCCCAGAGTGTACTGGCTGAGTGCTTTAGACAACCCTGTAGATCACTGTATACTAGCAACATGTTACATTGTTGCAGCATGTAAAAAGCATTCCAATGCTGAGCCTCAGTGTAGGGTGTGAGAGTTTCCTCTGTTCTTTCCACACAGCCAACTGTGGGGCGTCTGCCTTGGGGACCTGTTCTGGATAGGCACACACGCCGTGAGAGCATCGTGCCCGTGTCTCCAGAAGACTACTTCCGAGACCTGGCACCAGAGGAGGCCCACCTGTTCCGCAGCAGAGTTGCATACATGACTGGTGTAACTCGTGATGAGGCATCCTACATAGTCAGTGAGTGACATGTTGGGCGATAAAACAAAGCGCAATATTATCATTCCGCAACCTGTGTATTTGTGTTGTCTGGTGCACACACTGATGAATCATTCTTTGTCTTATTATTTTAAAATTTGTTGTTGCTTAGCAAAAAGTAGTTATGCATGGTTTTGGTGCATGCATGTATACATTTCATCTTGACAAATTGAGCAATTCACAAGGTAGGGATGGCAGAAGAAAACGTAACGAGCATTCACTAGGGACTTTTATTTATACCGTATGAAAAATTCTTTTTCAGCTTCTGCAATTGTATTCTTGAGTCAGTCGCAGCAATTTCAGTCGGACATGTATAATTGAGAGATGCTTAGCACACTGTTCATTTCTGTTGATTTAGAACTTAGAAGGCCTTCACTGCCTTGTGCATGTTTTTTTCTCTTTGTGCTAAGAGTTTTGCTGCATTCTAACTATTTTAGTTCACTGCTAGTGTACACCATTTGGCGATAATTTTGTTAGTAAACAGTAGTATAATTATTGAAATTTATAACACAGCACTAGGCAGTTTGACATTGAAAATTTCACCCTTATATTGTTTTTTTTTTGTGCTTACTAATTTCGCTTTGTCTGTGCAGTATGAGAGAAATTAAAATGTAAGATGACATAGCTGATTGACGGCATACCTTGTGTGTTATCACTTGTTTGCCACAAGTCCCATCACTGGTGGACATTAACATGTGAAGCTTTATATCCTTGTTCACTTCTATATTTTGCATTTCAACTTGCCTGACCAGTACCAGTGTGGGATGATAAGTGCATGCATGCGTTCCTGGAGGATTTTCTTACAGCACCTTACGAATTTTTCAGAGCGAGACAAAGAGCTGAAGAACAACCGCTACAGCATGACACCTGATACGTTCAGAATGTACCTGAAGCGCTATGCCCGCCAGTTCAACTACACACTCAATGAAGAAGCTGTCATCAGTGCCTTGTCCTTCATGTACACACCGTGGAGCGACCAGGACAATCAGACCCTCCTGATGAGGGGATACGTAGACGTGAGTGGGCTTTTTCTTTCGGGAGATTAGTCACAAGCAGAAATAAAGTGATCAATTGAAAATGAACTGCTGGTAACATGCTTTTTAGCCGCAGCAAACATTAAGGCCAAAGAATGCTAGGCAAGATCGCATGCTTGTTCTGAGTGAGAGAAAGAAAAAAAGATATTGAAGAGAAGAGAGAGCTTTGGGGATTCATTGACACACATTTGAAGCATTCAAAATATTGTAACTTTGAACTAGTTTTAACCGTGTATCTGGGTGAAAGTGGTCTGGGCATCCGTTTTCAGCTGTGGTAGATTGTTGGTTCGAAACCCACTGCCAGAAACCCACCAGCAAAAATGGGTACAAGTGTTCCGAGGCGGCCAGTGATGACAACACCTGTGCAGTAAAAGTTCATTAATTTGATCCCTGTTGATTCAGAATTCCGGATAATTCGAACTGCTGACTCAGTCCTGGCTTCAGTTCACTGAAGTCTGGCTTTGGACACTCCCTAATTTGGACGCTACGGGTCTTGCATCGGGTCTAGCATCGGTGATATCTGGCAAGGATGCCTCGCCAGATATGATCGGCATGACAAGATGTCATTGAAATAGTCTTCCTCAAAACCTGAGTTCCAATGCTGTAGAGCCACTCACACATCTCCGACATGCGCACAGTGACAGATGTGACGAAAAATAGACAGCCTTGTCTTTCAGTATAGTTCGACCGCTTAGTTTCGTGGTTTCTCCCTTCTGAGCTTCATTCCCACCGCTGGTGTTTTCTTTCCCCCTTTTCTGTTCACGCCACTTTGGTGCCGTTTTCTTGGCTTTTATCCGTGTGGCTCAGTTGATCCAGTGCACCAAAACTGTGCGCTCGTCACATGTCGTTTGGTGTTCGTGGTGTGAAGTCTGCTCACGCACGATGGTGTCACTTGTGATGGGTGTGACAAGGCAATGGTGGAGCTCCACCGCGTCTCATCATTAAGGATGCGGGAGTCCTTTACTATATTGGAGCAGTTTTGCTTCAATGCTTCCGATAGTATCCATGCAGTAAGCATTATTGGAAGTGTGGAAAATGGTCACTACTGTGCTGTTTTTATCTCAGTAGAAGACACCCATTGGAGAGTCCTTCGCCAAATAAATTTACCGTGATGCAAGCGGTTCTTGCTAGTCTTTTAGGGGAGAGGTCATTTGATAATTCGAACTTATGGACAAATTAGAACATTTTTTCCTGTCCCTTGAAGTCTGAATGAATGAACTTTTACTTTATTTTGTTTTGTGGTATTTTCTAGCTTTAAAAGCACGTTATTTCAGTGAGAGTGGTCTCTTTGTGATTATAATGTTTCTACTCCATCAGTGCAGGTAAACTTCAGTTTATCTTCACTGTCCCTTTAAAAGCTAAATAGATTGACTTCTAACATGGCTTCCTTAATTTATTTACAATATTGGTAACAGTGTATGCCAGGTATCGAATGTTATGATTGCTGCTTGACTGTAACAAATCTATTATAGCTGCAATGCAATAATGAATCATTCAATAATGTATAATCAGAAGCCTTTGGGCAGCAACGTCGTTAATAGTTTTTGCACTGGCACTTACAGATGCTCTCAGACTCGTACTTTGTGGCCCCTCATGACAAGTTTATGAAGCTCTTGCTGGAGAAGGGCTTCCGTGTGTATGCGTATGTGGTCAACTACACACTTGAGAGCTACCCTGAGCTCATTTACAGCAGGCGCATATACGACTGGGATGGTGAGTGTTGAATTCTATTTCTGTTTTTGTTTTCGTGTCTTGTTGCCACCCTGCTTTAGAACTGATGATCGATGTGATGTGCACTGAGTATATCTGCTGATGGTGATTATGCCATGAAGCACAAGGAGCAAAGCAACATAGTGACACAACTAGGAAAAGGTGGGAAACGGATTTGTGTGGCACTTGGGGGCAAATGAAGATGAAAGATTTGGGACAAAAAACACGTGTAGACCTCATATGTTGTATCTGTGTTTGTGTGCCTGTTGGTTCCAGGTTATTTATAAGTGGCAGTACAGTCTAGGTTTACAATTTAACCCTTTGAGGGTCGAATTATTTTGAAGAAAACTTTCCCAGCTGGTCAAATTACTTTCTTGCGGATCTTGAATCTACAAAATGTATATAATCGAGAATAAATAGTAAAAAAAAATTAGGAACAGTACTTTGGTGACAGCATCACTCACAACTGGAAAATGTTCAATAGAATAGAATAGCAACGGTGATAAGCAAGCTAAGAGCAGCACCAATAAAGATAGAAATCAACTTTCGCCGCCTCTGCAAAACAGTGCTCACAAAGAGAAAGCACGTTTCGCGCGACTCCGTTGCGATCCCGCGGTGGAATCGAAACCGCGTAGACGCGTTGCCACAGAGGGCGAGAATACCTTGCGAGCAACGGTGATAAGCAAGCTAAGAGCAGCGCCAATAAAGATAGAAATCAACTTCGGCAGCCCCTGCAAGATAGTGCTGACAAAAAGAAAACTCAAATTTCGTGCGACTCCGTTGCGATCACACGGCGAAACCAAAACTACAAAAGGGGTGTTGCCGCAGTCTGTGCCGCCGCGCTAAAGCTAGACATAAGCTCTGCTTATCTCCGTAAGAAGGCAGCACAAAATTCAAACACTTCTTGTAAGTCCTAAGAGGTGGCAGCACCCCCCAGTGAGCACGCATTGTTCTTTTGGCCCAAAATTTCAAACGGAAGTTCGAAACCGTACCCGTACGGCAAAGACCTTGCGGGACAGAAAACCGCCGCCGTACATATACGGCAAAAACCTTCAAAGGGTTAACACCTGGGAACAATAAAATGGGGCATGCATACTTATGCAAACAATTAGCAGGTCAAGGGTGCAGACTGTACACTGCAAGGTAACACTGCATTTTTTATTTTATTTCGTGTACTGCAGCCCCATTGGGGCTATGGCAGGAGAGAGGAAACAAATAACTATAGTAATTGAATTCAGCACTAAAAATCAGGACAAGTAATAGTTTCACAGCATAAACAAAATGAAGCAAAATTAGATTAACTATCTGCAAGCACAGAGAGAACTTCATTTAGCGGAAGGGAACACGTAGTATCTGATAAGTGAAGTCTAACATTCATTAGTATGAGGGAAAAAAACTATGTTGAAAGTGCTTGTGTAGTGCTTAAATATGTATTATGTTAAGCTTGCAATGTGTGCTAGTTGACTGTTTAACAATGGCCACATACTCTTTACTTGGAAAGGTGGTAAGATGAATGGTAAATGCCATGAAGAAATTTCAGAGATTCACTGTACCAGTGTTCAGCGAGCATAGTTGTGTTTAGGGAAGAAATCACTGGTGACGATGAGAATTCATAGTCATGCCAATGCTAAATTTTTTTGTCATGCACGTGGACAAAACTTGACTGCCTGGTATTTTTGCATGAGGCTCCTTTTACTGAATGCCTGATGAGTCCAGTGTAGTAAAGGGTTCTGTTGTGTACGGCAGTAAGAGGAGAAATGAAATTCGGCAAAAGTTTGGTCAAACTTGGCTACCTTCTTCTAGGCGGCTTAGGAATCAGGTAGACATTTCAGCTTTTAATGTCTGGCAAACAATACTTCTACTGCTCTGCGCATTTGTCACATGGTGGCAGTCCAGATTTCACTACAAACTGCACCTAGCTTTTTTTAATTTCCAATTTCCGGACTGGTTATCATGTGAACCTGGCATTATGTTAGTGCTAACCACTTATCTGATGGCTATGTGGCATTTGACGTGACAAAAATTTGTTTCAAGGAGCTTATTGTATTAGGCCAGCATCATCTGTGGACCGTCAGTGCCCTTACCAGTTATGCACTTTGACTGCGTTAACGCTTTAGATTGTTGTGGGTAGTTTTTAACAAATGCAAAAAGTTTTAGTTAGGGCATTTGATATAAAACCCTAGCTACCACGTCTTGAGAACAAGGCACTTTGACAAAGTGAAACTTCTGCAGCATTCCTGCGCTAACTCATTGTAAAAAGGAAGCGCTGTTCCCTGGCAATTAGTAATTATGAAAGTGTGATATGATTCTTACTGTTGTGATGGAATACGTGTGGCATTGAGGACAAGTATGCGGCTTTCTGAAGGAGGACTTGCTATAGGAGAAGAAACCGCATGGTGTGCAGTAGCAGCATCTGCCAGGCAAACGCATTAGCCACTCTCTGTGATGTTAGTATGGTGGTTCAGTGGCTATGGCTTCAGCTATGTGCTCTGCTGTATCAGTGCATGTTAAAGGTGCACTGAAGAGGAATCTGAACTCGTCTTTTTGCCACGGGAACTCAATCTACACGTTCCGAGCATTCTTAGAAGCTTCGATGTATTGCCCTGTGTGGCCGATTTCCCTAATTACATCAAATTAACGCCCGGCTCTCGCCTTTTTTTTTTTAATTCTCCCTCGTACGGTGGGCGGAGTCGACCAACGCGGGGAGTGCCTTTCACCCAGTCCCGTGGCGGTTTGCCGCTCTGCCATCGGCGGAGAATACGTAGTAGTCCGTAGAAGCAAATAGTCTGCGCGTATTTTTATTTCTGCGGTCTTATTTTGCGGTTATATTATCTGCAAATGAAACTATTTATTCACAGAAACCTAAAAAACAAAATGAAGCGAAAGCAAAGCCTCCACGGAGCTGGCTGAAAGGCACTCCCCGCGTTGGTCGACTCCGCCCACCGTACGAGGGAGAATTAAAAAAAAAAAAAAAGGCGGGAGCCGGGTGTTAATTCGTTTCAATTAGGGAAATCGGCCACACAGGGCAATAAGTCGCAGTTTCTGAGAATGCTAGGAACATGTAGATAAGTTTCCGCGGCAAAACGACGAGTTCAGATTCCTCTTCAGTGCACCTTTAAGGAGTCCCAGGTGGTCATAATCAGTCAGAAGCCCTCTAACTACGGCATCTCTTGTACCTTACTATACCCTAACATACCATACTGCAGCATAGCGTTTGTGATGAACAGTAGCGTGGCAGCTTTTCTAGTGTTGCAGCTGATGTCATTCTGATGTCACCATTTCTTGCAGCAATATCGCACAGCATGGTGGACCTGATGGTGTCTGGTGCACCCTTCATGGACCCCAAGTTCTATCCCGAGAATCTGGAGCTGAACAACATTAAGTGGAGCGAAGGAGACCGCAACATGAGCCAGCTTTTCATGCAGGCTTGGGCAAACTTTGCCAAGACGGGGTGAGTCATCAGGGGGCACCTGTGAAGCACGCGCCCTGTTAAGCATGAAATGCTTGGAGGCTCTGGCCTGTTGGTTTGGTTTTGAGGTGCTGGTTTAGCTTCACCCAAAATTTTAATTTTTGGAGCAGCCAAAGTTGTCCTTTGGAACAGCCTGAGATGTGTGTTAGAGGCCAGCAGATTAAAGACTCGATGTAATGCACATTCAGTAGTCAAAAGTTCAAGTGAAGCCAGCTTTGATATTATTAGCTTATTATTATTAACTTATTAGCTTCTGCCTGAGATTGCCCATGCAACTGCAAAGGAACGTTCCACAGCTTTCTCAGAGGTGTCGTAGATGAAGAAAAATTCGTCTCGGTCCAGGGCTCGAAGCCGGGATATCTGCCTATCTGGGGCAGTCACACTGCCAGTTAATGTAACCATGGCAGCTGGCTGATGGCAGGGCCAGGCAGAATGGAGCAACAATTAGATGTGGCAATAGTGTGAGGTTAGTGTATTTAGGGGAACCCACATAGCTGGAGAAGGTTTCAGTTTACTGTGTAATTGGTCACAACAGTCAGTGGGTGCACAAACCTTTTAGGTTTGTGGAAGTTTTAACATCAGAAAGCGACTCAGGCTATGAGGGACACTATAGGGAAAGGCTTTGGAAATTTCGACCACCTGGGGGTCTTTAACATGCACTGACATCGCACAGTACACGGGCGTCTAGAATTTCGCCTCCATAAAAATTTGACCACCGTGGCCGAAATCGAACCCGCGTGTTTTGGATCTGAGGTGGCGCAAATAGTCTGAAAAGTTCTTGTCGTACATCTTATGTCCATTATCTGTTATTTTGGGCTGGTTTATCCACTGTTTGAATTGCCATCGGGTAACTGGACTGGGAGCATTGAAGCACAGGCCATTTTGGTGGTCCATGGGCCGTGTGTAGATAGCTCTGACTAGTGACGACAGAATGGGCGTCAGAACGCAGAATTAACTTGCAGCTGGTTTGTATTGTTTTTCTGACTTTCTCAGAACACAGTTTTTTTGCAAAGCTCTTCATTTTAACCTGATCACATTAAAAGCCTTATCGGAGGAAAACCGGGGAGTGTCCAGCAGCGTCTGGTGTCGTCTGACATAAAATTTTCCAATTGGTCAAGAGAGTGTGTGACGTCATGAGCCCATGCATGTCACATGGCTGAGTTGGCAGGTGCACTGGCAAGTGCGCTGTTCACATGACAGAACTGAGTGCAGTGACAGGCTCGGCATCATTTGGCAGGTGCACTTGATTGTTGCAGACGTGTCCAGACACCTCTGCATAGTATCAGGTTAGAATGGAGCCAGAACCAACGCAGCTTGTTTGTACCGTATGGGAAAATCTCCACAAGTGGAGAGGGTGGCCATGGAAGTTTGCTGCTGAAGATGGGTTATTGGCTCAGCGTATGTAGCGAGCAGCGATTGAGGAGGAGAAGGTTGGGCGGTCTTCAGACTTTGATGCTGTTGCATTCTGAACATGTAATGTTATTAAATGCCCCCTAAATTTTTTTGTCTCTTTCTTTTATGATCACCTTGCTTGCTTTGATGACTTCATTATAACTTTACTGATTGTGTGAAATATGCAGTTAGTTCTGAGTGAACGCTAAGTTGAAAATGTTTTCTTCTCTGCATTCTATGTCTTCCATGCACCCCGTGCAAACCACAGCATCATAGAAGGTGACTCACTCGCAATGCGAGGAGGCGAAATGAGTGCACTCAAGAGTGAGCGTAATGACCTGCAACTCCGTGTTACCAGCTGAGTCACTCTCACTCCCCTCCCTCTACTCTGCAGAGACCCCACGGGGGGCAGCTCCTTGTTTGGCAGCATCCGCTGGGATCCAGCCCGGCAGGGTCTGCTCCAGTACCTGTGCATCAACGGCACGTACTACGAGGCGCTCAACTCCTCCAGCTACCTTCTCCGCGACTACCGCCAGAAGGAGAGCCAGTTCTGGAACGCCTACCTGCCCGAGCTGGCCCTGCGCCCCCCGCCCACGTGGCCCCCCTGGGAGGAGCCCCTGATGCGGGAGAACCGCCTCGTCACGGCCTCCCTGTGGGGCGTCACGGCCGTCGCCTGCCTCTTCCTCTTGGTCGCCGTGGCGGCATGTTGCTGCTACTGCAAGGCTGCCAGGTACGCCCAGGCCTGAGGAGCCACACACCGGCCGTTTGGTGCCCCCCCTCCCCCCCCCCACTGCACGTGGTCTACTGCCATATTGTGCACTGCCATGAATCGCTTCGCTCTGTCTGTCCTGCTGTAGCAGTGCTTTTTGCTGCATGTTTACGTGCCTTTCATGTCTAGTATCTGTTCTTGGTCATTTGTTGTTCAGCATTAACGTAGGTTTGAGCAGCCTTCTTTTTTATGTGTTGAGGGCAGTCTCACCAATTTTAACTCACCCAGCCCAAACTTCAGGTTTGTTCTAACTGGAGCTTCAGTTCAATCAAAATCACGTGTACTGTATTTCAGTAAGAAGAAATGGTAGGTAATTTGAATGCATGAGCTTGTGCAGTGATCAGTTTGAACAGGCTGCGATGTTGACCTGCCCCAGGTGGCAAAGCGTGACAGCCTAGGAGCAGGCAGACATGCAGCGCCAGTACTTGTGGCATCTGATCATGTGACTGCACGAAGTGCTGTCGTAGTGCTGCTGGTGCTATGCATAAAAATGCACACACACACGCCTTGCCATTATTGACCGTAACATTCTACTGTGAGGGCACGCCGCTTATCACCAGCTGTGTTCTTGTGCCTAGCGTGTGACACACGCAATGCACACACTTTTTTTTTTCACACTTTTTCTCTCTCACACATATACGCACTCCAAATCACTTCAAATCAGGGAGGAAGGTCGTGGGCAAACTGCGAGGAAGCAGACGAGATTGAACAAGAAACATGAAAACAAGCGGCGAGCTCTGTGTCCTCTCTGTGTTTGTGTCTGTTTCTTCCATGCTGTTTGCTCAAAATGTGTAGACTAACTAAAGTTCTCACTCTTTTGTGGAGAGATCAGGCTCATAATTGTTGCCTAATCATAATCGTGCTTTATATCACGTCAGTAGAGTGCTCTGTCTACGCACAAGCTACCAGTGTTTTATTGCCATCAGGCTTACTGCATTGCATCACTGTGTGACTGCTTTGGTGTGAACAATCTCTCTGCCTTTTGAGCTATGTTCAGGCAGGCAATATGAATGCATCCAAAGCTATAACACTGATGTTCTATTAGTACTGTGCTCATATTTTTGTATGTAGCAAAATGACAAATGACGGTTTCAAATGCATCAGCAGCGTGCAAAATATGGCAGTAAGTGTAATGAATGTTGTTATCCGTTAGTGACATTCAACCTGCCATTTGCTGGCCGTACAATGTTTTGTATAGTTCTTTTGGACACTAAGAATGGTACGACCCTAGCATTAGCGTTGATTCTCTATAAAACATTTTTTTTTATTTCGTACATACTGCAGACCCTTGTTGGGGTCTAAGCAGGACACTGACAATATAGACAATATAATTGCACTTCTTTATGCATTCTGCGCAAGAATGGATCTCAGTTACACACCATGTCAGAACTTTTTCTGATCTCTGTTGGGTAGTGGAGGCTGTGTCCTTTCCCCTAGAAAAGGGAATTGTGTGATGGCAAATCGAGAAAACAGAAGTGTCTGCAAGCGGTTCTGGCCATGGTTGTCTGCTCTCCATGTTCCAGCTTTGCACTGTTTGCTCCTTGCAATAAGAGCCTAAGATTGTGTATAATTGTCACAAATTCTTCGCTTATGTAAGCGGTGCCATTTATTTGTATCCATGTTCAGTTGCTTCTGACCTTGGCTGCATAATGGTGTCTTGAAGTGTGCATGCAGAATTTTGGAAGTGTGTACGCAGAATGGTCCGTTGCTGGTAGTCAGAAGCTTGGCACAACAAATTCTCAAATTTTTGCTAATTAGATTCCTGCATAATGCAAGGCAACAAAGAATGTCTCCTCAAGATGTCATAATGGCAAGGTCGGCGCGGCATTTTTGATGGTGTCACTCTGAGTTTTACAGTTGTGTGCAAATGCATGCTTTTATGGGGACAAAGAGGGGAGTAGACAGGCAAGCAAAAGCTTTACACCACTGTGCCATTACTCTTGAAACAGCCGTCATCTGGTTGATGAAGATGATATTCCGCATGCTTCAATGCATTCCCTGACGGAGAGCACCTCCAGGTGAGTCCCGCAACATGTTCTCGTTCAGCACGTGCCACAACACGGTGTATGCCATTGCATTTTTGAGAACACTGCCAGATCTTCATGCATGGGGATGCCACTGGCCCCTTACGTCTTTGTGGTGTCTCTGGGCAATGTGTATTGCTCTGCACTCAACAGTATTAGCCCTGTGTTTGTATGCCTGCCATGCATGTGCATTGTGTGTGCAGGTCTCCCACTGGTCCTGTACTTGTTAGCATGCTTTTCATATGCGCTGGTACTTAAACTTGAAGCCTGCCTGAGAGGTTTTGAATCATTTTCGTTTTAGGCTATGTGCATGCAGATAAAAGTAATAATGCTGCAAGGTGTAGTGCATCCATACTGCTTCAGTGGACGGGATAGTATTTGGAATATGCTAGTTATCCTGGCTGTAGGCCCATACGAAAAAGTTATTGAATCTACTTCATTATTACAAATAACACAAAAAAAGGCTGCACACCAGCAAAATTTTAATCTTGCAGCCTTCTTAAGGTTAGCGTGTTGGTTGAATCACAAACATTTTAGCTAACATCACATTGAAATTGTCTGTAGTAGTAACTTGCATGCTAATGTGCATGCATTTCTGACCTTTATAGTTACGGAGTATCCAGAGAATGGTTTCTGAACTTAGGGCTTTGAAATTAGGGCTCTTTGAAATACCGTGAGGCTATGGAGGACACGAATAATAAATGATGCCTTTTAAGTTCAGTACGATTTGTTGCAGTGCAAACGTATGATTTAATATTTACACCCTCATTAAAACTCTGCTAAATGGACATACTCGGTCAGTAATATAGCACTTTTGTCTAGTTGCATGCCAGAAGAGGAATGTGTGGCGGGGCCTAGCGTTTCGAGACTTGTTTCACACCTTTTGCAGCATAAGAAGAATGGAGTTCAAAAACAAATATGCTTCGTCCGAAGATCAAGGGGAGTTAAAGTCTCTCAAGAACACCAGTGTGTGAGAGCCGCCCGCAGAGGGTAGCACATTCCCGTCCTTATTTTCGAACTCTGTGTCCTCTGGCAGTGGCAGGTGGGTTAGGGTGCACTGGGCGAATCACATCGGGATGGCGCGAGGAGTCTGTGGCCGCTTGCCAATGGGTAAGAGCCTCGCCACAGCTGACTGCCGCTTTCGTCTGAACACAGCCAAGCGAAGCTGCCAACCCAGTCAAGAGGAGTTGTCAGAAGGAACCTCTGACGCAAACTGCAGCACAAGAGAGAGAGCTGTCACGGCCACATATGCGGCAAAGTTCACCAGAACATTGTGAGCAGTGCTTTGCTGCATTCCAAACATTGCCTGTGAAAGCGTCACAATGCTCCATCCGGCCCTGGCCCGGAGGTAGCATGTGGGTTTGCTCCGTCCTCCCTTTGCCTCAGTGTTTTTTTTTGTTTGTTTAAGTTCGTGCCTTGTTGCTTGTCATTAGCAAGCACCCAGACAACGCTCTACTGACGTCTTTTCTGTCAGTGCATTCACCTGTCTTGATTCTGAATGGTAGTCAAGAGGAGAGCAGCCCCCCAAATCATAGCGAACAGATGGCGTTACCCTCATGGTAGGATATACGTACATTCACCCTCAGGCCTGCCCAAAAGCGCTGAGATGTCCGGCGAAATTTTCCAGGAATGTGCTTTGTAGGTCCCCTGTGCTCAGTTCATCAGTAATTGATTGATTGATTGATGCTTTTATTAAGCCGGTATTGTGTTTGGTAGTATCGGTATGTGTGTTCACGGCCATCAGCTGGCAAGGGCAACAGGTAGTACAGCATCTCTAACGAAAGCAGGCATCACACGCTAAGCAGCAGTGCGACCTATGCCGATTACAAGTGGGCAGCTTGCCTTTTGCTGCTCCGTGCTCATGCCACGTATTGTGCAATTTGGTCACTCACAGCAGAGCATTACACTAAAAGCCAGATGCAAATGTCACCAACTGTTATGTTAAACAAGAAAAAAAAAAGAAACTTTGAAGGTTACTACTGCCTAGAATGAAAAGTGGACTCTGTGCTATAAGGGTCTGATCATCCTTTAGCTGTATCCTGCTTCAGGGCGGCCAGAGATATGTTGCTGCTTCTCTCGTCCCGATCTCCAAGCACCAAGTCACAAAGCCAAGTCAGGCCCATTTCACTCACTTTTTTTTTTTTTTTCAGTCCAAAGTATTCACAAACATCATGTGTGGCATGTTTCGACGACAGAAGAGCAAGTGAATTGAGTGCTTAGTGTGGCATTAATTAAGTAAACATTCCATAACTCAAACAGCATGTGCAAGTGTTTAGTCATAGTGAATGAAGAAAGCTGGAACTGGTTATTTTGGCAGTGGTGAGCGAGTCAGCATTTTTACAGTATGGTACCAGTTTACCACTCACATTTTTTTTTACTTTAAATTGTGAAGGTCTCAAGCAAGCTTTTTATTGCCATGCAACTTTTCTGCAGCCACATTTTGACCCTTATTTTTTACAGCTTTTTAATGAATGCAGCTCTTGTCAAACGCACTATTGTGATAATGCATGGCTTTACCTGAAAGTACAGGATGTCCATACTATTTTTTAGTGTTCAAGCACTGCCAATTACCAGAGGCAACTGTGTCTCGCAGGGTTCTCATGTTAACACAAGGTCAACATGCTTTCGATCAACTGGCTTAAAAAAACCGAAAGGATGTTTTAGACCTGTATCTTGAAATTTACATGGTGATGAACTAATGTGAAACTCGCATATAGTGAACGCAGACAATGTGTCATGCTCTCATTAATTACCCATAACTGTTGTAAAGTTTATCAGCGTAATTGTTATGAATTATTTAACTGAGCATTGGATATGTTGAATTTGTAGCGAGTACAACCACATACAAATTGTGACAGTTCTTGTTCCTACTGGCATCTGTAGAGTTAAAGTGAGAAGGAACTTTCATGTCCTCCACAAGTATCTCAGCTATGGAGAAGCTTTTCTAGGATTTTACAGTGCCTGTAAAAATCGCTGTACTTGCCCGTTTTCTGTTAATGCAACTCTGCAAGTGTGTTGTTGGCAAACAAGCAGAGGCTAAAAAAAAGCCCATGAAAGTAGCATGAAAGTAGGGAGTTTGTTGCATTCCAGGCTCTATGTGTGAAAGTATTTTGGTGTCCGTCGTTTTTAACTAGGGGTGATCACATACTCTATGCAATTTTAGATTGCTGGCCACATTGCCTCACACTCTGACCAGTAAGTAGAGCACTGCTTTTATTTGTTGCAGGTTGTAAGTTGTGTACAAATGCTAAAAACGGAAATTCATTACACACAAATTTTGTCGCATCGAACTACTGGATGTAGCGAACACACTGAACGCTTCTTTGTGGTTCATGCATTTTTTTACAAGCGTGCCTCAATGTTACACTTCAGCAAGTGCTTGGTCTGGGGTAGCTCAAGTGTGTGTATTGTGATTGCACTTCAGCAACGTTCAGTGGATAGAACTAACACTTCTCAAACCATTTTAGCGCAATGCCAAGCTAGCACAGTTACGTGCACTAGAGTCCTTTGACACCGTTACTGGCTATGAAACCACCTTCAAGGTTTCATACTGGGAAAATAACCAGTTGCTACGGGAGGCACCTGTGTCAATTACAGGGCTGCAGAGGGCAATTTGCCTTTCCGCCATGAAAGAATCCTTGCACTTGAATCTGCCCCTGCCTAACACTGCAGGGGCGAATTTATGGGCGACACTTGCAAGGGGCAGGGCTAGTTGCATTTCTTGAACTTTTGTCATTAGAAAAGGTTTCTTTCTTCATAATTTGCCCGCAAAAAAATTACTGAAGAGGCATGTGCCCCCCTTTAAAGCTACCCCTGGTGTTAGGTGCATCATAAATGAAGTGTTTAATGAATTTAAGCACTGGAACATGATTGAGCAGCACAGCTTATTCATTTTTTTTTATTCAGGAAAGGTGCAAGTTTTATGCTTTCCTAGTGCTTCTGCATGTATTGCACACCACACGGAGTTGACAATCTCTGAGGCTATCTGCGTTTGGAATGGTGCCAATTCCTCTTCTTTTAAAAGAAGTCTGTACCCTCCAATTTCAGGCACTCAATCAAGCTGTCCTGTAGTATTATGCAGAAGTTTCATGGCCCGTAGCAAAATATCAAAAGTCCGTGCCTGTAAATTTGTTCTTTCTTCTGTGAAAGGCACAGCTGCATTCCGTCCAAACCAGAGAAAGCACATATGTAAGAGTATTATGGTGTTTCGCTGCCTTGACTGAAACTTGTTAGCATGCATGTTACAAATCTTGCTTGGTTTTGAAACAGCCCTTTATTCTTTCATTCAGCGTGAGGAAAGGCTCTGTCTTTGGTTCATTTGTAATCCAGGATGTCTTCAAGTGCACCATTAGTCAAACCAAGTCTTTTTGCTTGAATCCATTGCACTACAAAACGAAAAGCTACTTTTACATCACGTTGCATGTTTGTCTGCAATGCTGACTGCAGAACTGAACTCAAATGGCAGTTTTTCTGCTGCAGGCGCAGCTTTCTGTTAATGCGTTCTCCCTGAATGAGTTTGTATCTTTGCTGTCAGCTTTACTCTTCTACTGTGCCAAGTTTGTGTACAGCTTAATACTGTCATTTCAAGAGGCTTTAGCCAGTTGTAGTGATAAAGGAAAAACACATTCAGAGTTAGAAATCAAATTGTGCACTCGACCTCAATGTGAAATAAAGGAAAGGCGTGTGCAACTAACATCTAAAAAGTGGTTTTTTTACAAGAGGCGCTTTTTTCACCAATGAGTGGCCAGCTAGTGAATAGGACTTTCTGGGAAGAGAGTTTTGAACAGTAATTGAGAACTGCAACTGTGCAATCATGCAAGGAATGTGAATACATTTTGAATACCGGTGCTGTAAAAATTTACGTATACAGAGCAACTACTTTGATATCCACTATTTCTTGCACTGCCGCACATTGTGCACCTTTTAACTGTATGTAAATACTATATACATGCAAACCGACTAGTTGAATCATTCCTTTTCAAAAGGAATTCTATCTAGTTGTGTGATGTGCATCTGCCACTGTTTTACGTGGCAATCGCTGCAATTCCGTCCATGTGCAAGCGTTTTGTGTCATTCTTCAGTGTTTACATTGTCCAATTTTAACTTTTGTGCACACCATATGTCTAATGCCCAATCTTTTACATGCATGAATGATTGTGACCACATTCACTGACAATGTACCTTGAAATAAACATGCATCTTACACTGTTTTCTGCCTTGAATTTCTGAACGCAAGAGTAAAAACAGCTTTGCAATGTGCAGCGGCCATGTAAACACTTGAGGATGAACTGGCCACACAAACAAAGCAACCTAAGGCATATTTGGTATACAAGAGCCCACAGGGGGCACTGATGCCGTACTGTGTAACAAAGGTCGACCTAAATCGTGTTTTGTTCACCTATGGTCAAAAATGTGTGAAGACAGCGCTTTCGTAGCATAATTCAAAGTGTTCAAAACTCAATGTCTCATTATGAAATTTACTCTCGCTGAAGTGAAGAGGCATTACAGCGTGGCCTTGAGCTTCAAGGCCAACCAGAAGCAAAGTGGAATTAGGATGTTTTATACCAAGTGTCAGCTGACTTCGCTGAACACAAAAGAGGAAGGATCGTCCAGAGTCATAAAATTGTTTATAGAAAACAATTATAGTTGGCTCAGCTGAACATGTCGTCATAGTCCGGCGGTGGTGGGAGGTGGTCCGGATTCGGGCTGTTAAGAGAACAAAAGAGAAGCACAAAACTGAACTGCAGCTACCAAGCTTCCTAGTGGTGCATTAGTAGCATGCTTACGAATAGCAAATGAACAGCGTCGTGTATTACTCCTGTCACCTTTTGGCAGTCTAATTCACTCTTCCAACAGACCGGATACCAATGTTTACTCTTGTAATGAACCCACTCCCCACGTTTGTCAGTGATTTTTTTTTTTAAGTGTTTGCTTTTCTTAACACATTGCTCAGTTTTGTGACATCCGCAGCACAGACCCTGGCAGTGTGCTGAGTTGCTGCACGCCAATGACATCGCAGTGCGATTATTTTTTGACCACACCTCCTCCGAATAGCGTGCCCGGCGAACTTGGTGTATGCTTAAAAAGTCGGCAAGAGCTCCAACAGCGGAGAGGAGTGCAGTACTTTAAACTAGAAACTAGAACGCTATAAAACATCCTATGCATTGAAATGCTGTGAAGGAAGCAAGATCTTTAGAACTCGAGATCAGGAGCGAAAATGCTTAAGCCCTCTCGCACCACAGCTGACGTGCTTAAACATTTGCGTGACACACTCGTGTCCTGCGAATTTTTTAACCTCGCTTAAAGAATGCGCGCTTAACTTTCGGGGCCGGTGTTCAGCACGTACGCTTTCTCTCTCCACGATTTCCCAGTGCCGTCGACCAGCATAAAATCGTCAAATCTCGGCTGTGATAGAAAACACCTTTTGAAGTGAACGTGGCTAACTGCGTGCTTTTGTAGATGACAGACAGGTGGGCCGACGGACGTATGATATGAAATTCTGACTCTCAAAAAAATCTGCCAAAACTTTTCTCCCCGCGTAATAAATCCTCTCCCAAAACTGATGTCAACTTTTCTGGAAAAAAAAAATGGGTTTATTACTCGAGTAAATACAGTAGTTTACACACAGGGAAACCTCTGTGATTATGGTGTTTGTCTAATTCCAGCAGATATATAAATATTTAACAGTAAGTAGAGTCAGTAGAATCTCATTAGTGCATACCAGAGAGCAATATACAAGTAAGCACTAAGCAGTAGTACAAGATATTGGACAATGATAGAAAAAGGAACGCCAATAGTTATGTAGAAACCCTTATACATGAGTCTGATTCCATCGAAGAGACAAAAGAAATGATTTTCCAGCACTAAGGCCTTGCAGCAGCAATGATAGCATCAAGCTCGTGTCGGACATAGAGCCAGCATATCGCACAGGCAACACAACATGAGCCACAAAGGGGCCTGAGTTTCGTAAGTGCCTGCCAGCCTGTTCTCCAGCATCAGCTGTACTCCAGCTCTACAGCTCGCACAAGCTGCATGCAGCCAATCAGAAATGCCCATCATTTCAGCAGGAGGACAAGCTGCAGATGATGAATACTCAAAACAAGCAAAAAAAGAGGCACTAAACACAAACTTGACATGTTACGCAGTTGTGTGGCATTTGAAAAGTGCGTACATATATTACCTGGATATATCCAGGTTCAGATGTAGAACACTAATAGCAATCTTGTTAGCCAGGAGCTAAATGAGGGGAGTTCTTGGGTACAACATACTACTCCAAAGCCACTTGTGCTGGAGAGCGTTTTACATACAGCGGTCGCTGTGAAACAAGCTCCAACTTTCTACTGTAGCCAAATACTTGGTGTCCATTCTCATGACACTGAACCTCATGGGTTCCCATACAAGCACAACAGCATGGAAATGCTAAAGCCGATGATGCTCAAACCCAAGGAGAAGCAGTAGGTAGGTAGGAAAAGGTGTAACCATGACACTCACACACTGAACCGCATGGCTGGGCCTGGCACATTAGGGCGTGGTGGCCCAAAGGGGTCGAACCTGGCCCCAGGTGGAATGGATCCCCTGAGAACAAATCAAGATACAAGTGCTTGGTATGCTCCACAAGTGGCATGGAAAACAACCAGGTACAAGTAGCTTTAAGCTTTTAATACAAAAGCACTAAATGTCCTATGTCCCATCAACACAAAAGCCGGCGTCCGTCGCCGTCCACTGCACGAACTTCCTCAGTGACGTCGCCATGCCCTCGTGCGATGTCAGCTGTAGACCGCAAGATAGTGACATCTACAGCAACCCATACGCCACAAAACTGCATGGCTTCTTGGTGAATAAAGGTGAACCTAATGTATGTGTTTCTTTATGGCTGTATGCTAATGAGTAGGTGTGTCATTATAAAGGAAGAAATATTTAATGAACCTTGAAGCAGGGCTCATGATGAGACAATGCTTCCGCATTCAAAGCATGTAAGCAGTCTTAAGTGCCCCCCGTAATTTATTTAATGGTGTGCAAGGCAGGCAACAACGAAACCGCCACGTCTGGCGTAAAAAGCCACCTAGGAAAACTCCATCCAATTTTTGTTGTTAGCAAAACTCAATTCTCTGGCTCTTTCAGGGAATGTTGATGTTTGTCTGGCAGCAAAAAGCAGATACGTTGCTGAGGAAATTGAGTTTAAAAATTTTCCGGCCACGCGATTCAAACTTGATATGTCGACACCGAAGAGAACTGCATAAGCATGGAGTGGAGTAACCTAGTCTCTGCGATCCACATCCACACAATAACTCGCTGCACGTAGTTTATTTGCAAATTGGACCGCTGATGGCAACGCCCATACTTCACTTCCTAGTCTTTTTTAGCTTGTAAAAGGTTTTATGAGAAAGCAGCACCTTTGTCGCTTTAATACGCTAATCTATCGATAGATACACACCACCTTCAACAACTTCAGTTTGTCCTTGGTGCCCTTTTAAAAGTAGGCTTCAAGAATTGTAGAATGTGGAGTTTAACCCTTTAACCACCAATCCCAAGCTGCTTGTCATGGGAGGTTGTACCAATATGCTCATCCACGATGTTGCACTGCTCCCACCACCAAAGACTAAGCTATGGTAGACAATTGTGTTGGTTGCACTTTTAGTGCGAAAGCACGACTCGAAATGTACCAACCCCGAGTAAGAATCTTGTCGTCTAGTCTTGTGCTCCGAACTAACCCGAACTTACACGAGTTAGTCGGGTAAGTTCGGAGGACCGTTGCGCCAGGTGCAGCCAATGGGAGTGGAGATGTAAAATTTCAGGAAAATTTGAATGGCGTGAAAAAAACCGTTTTTTTCAGGGTTTTTTTTCATGAAAAATTGGAAATTTTGCAAAACATGACAAAAACAGATCTATTTGCAATAGCACAACAATAAATAATAATGCTTCGAAGTTCAGTCGAATATGCAGTTATAGATGTCATATTGTGAAACGAACTTCTGGTTCTATTACACCGAGAAGATAAATAATGATTTACACTTCATGTGAATATGGAGGTATAAATATCATATTTGTGGAACGAACTTCTTGTTCTATTGCACTGAGAAAGGGAGCATGAAAACTGATCTATAAGTCACTCCATATGGGACTCAGAATCACTGTCGCTGGATGTGGCACTACGCGCAGCAGCATGGATTGAAGTTGTGTCCGCAGCTAGGTTCGACTGCACATACACAAGTTTTCGAACGCGTTCCCCTGAAATCCTGTTGTGAATCCTTGTATGGACATTCCCGAAACGTGACCAGTTTGTTCGCAGCTGGCGGATGATGGTGGTATCTGCAGCAGTTGGCAAGCCAGACGAGTTAGCGACTGGTTGGGGTAAAGGCCTTGCCACCAGGTAGATAGGGTCACGTGCTTCGCTGAAGACCCCTGTCCTGTACCAAATTCCTGCGAATGTTCTGTACTCTGCTATGTTGGAAATCAAGAAGCTAGGCTTGTCTTTGGCTAAAACCGCTTACATGCACAGCAGCCTATGTTATTTATGCCGTGTGTGTAGCGCTGTAGAATTTGCAGCCGTTTTGTTCTACTTCAGCCGTGAGTTCAAGTTTTAGTGTGTTTTTAAGTCAAGCCTGGATCTTATATATGTGACCTGGCCTTCAACCCGCGTACTCGTAGCACGAACGTTTTAAAAAGCACTACCTAGCACCGGCGATGACGACTGCCCTCCAATCGTTCAAAGATGCACGCTGTAATTGTTTTCAACGCAAAAACAAAAACCTAAACTAAAAGCAAGCAATCGTAAAACCTTGAAATTGCATTGTGAAATTTTCAATGTTTTTTTCCATTTTCCCTCGTCTGAAATAAACGAAAAAAAAAACTGTTTTTTTCCAAAATTGCAGTGTTTTTTTCAGGCCTTCACATCTCTAAATGGGAGAAGGGCGTCGTGCCGCCTAGGTCACGTAACCTTGCGGCTTTATCACAACCTGGTATGTGGCAGTTAAATTAATGATTGGTCGCAAGAGGTTGCTCTGGAAGCGCAACATAGTTCACACAATCCCTACCGAAGGCTGTGACAGAAACAGCCACCTGCCAGGTTTGGCTTATATGGGCATCAACCCACTAAAGATATCGCGTCATGACCTTAAGGCAGAGCTGAAGGGTCCCCTTCAATTGAAGAATGAACATCTATTGTCACACGTCTACTAAGTTTAACTACGTTAAACCCTTACCATTTTTCTATGCTAGAGGGCGGTAGTTGCCCATGAAACACACTTGCGCCTTGAGCACGTTTTAGGCCTGACAACAGTCATTTTCGCCAAAAATGACCAAAATAGTTTGGCAATTTTGGCAAGTTAATTTGGCGGCTGAATGGTTAAAGTGCCGAAGTGGTACATGGGTTATAAGAAAGATGCAGTGGAAGGCTCCGGAGTAACTCTGACTACGTTTGTCCGAGATCATCACAGCAGATGATTCCAGGGATGTCACAGCAAAGCCACATTTTACAATTTTGGAATGTCCTGAGCAGCTTCACTGACCTCTAGGAACACTTCCAGCACACGTGACCCTGCTGAAAACGGAGTTTGATGTCTAGGAACTGCAAACAGTCATCAGTGGGCGTCTCGAAGGTGAGCACAAGTCCAAATCCATTTTCTTTAAAAATTTTGACTACATCCGCAACGCGCTTTGCACAAGCCATGTACTGACTCAATGAATGAGAGTTTCCATGAACAATTTGGCAGATTAAGGCTGGCTAGTTTTCCTGAGGATGTCCTGCCCCTTGCTAGCAATAAGGTGCATAAGAAAGTTAGATACCAAGAGGTTATCACCCCTCTTTGCTGAAGAAGAAAGGGAAAAGAAATGAGTTTCTCTAGTCAACTAAAAAATGTCTGCAATAGGTACGGTATCAACATGCTATTTTCAGCCCCAAAAAATGTTGGCAGAATCTGTGCTACGGTCGGCACACACTTTGGTAGATGTGCGTGGCAGGGCTAGGGGATGTGCAATGAACCATGTAAACCAGTACATCGCTTGTGAAAAAGCGGTGGTCTACAAAACTGCGCTCTCCCATGGTAGTTCGTATCCAGGACAAACTGGCCAATGCCTGAATGTGCACTCGCAGGAGCATAAGCTATCTCTGAAGAAGCCACCTTCTTCAAATCTAGCGAAGCACTGCAGTGAATGCTGCGGGTGTGAGCCTTTTCTTGACCAAACCACAGTTTTGTTTCGGCATCCTAATCAATTAACAAGGGAGATGTCAGAGGCTTATCATATCTGTAAGAACGAGCACACATGTGTTAGTGACCCATCAGCTGTCCTGCATGAAAGGGAGTTTTCGTATCTAGGCGCGCCTCACTGATTTATTTTCTTTTGTTTTTTTGTATGTATTTATTCTGCATTTTGTGAATAAACAATCAGTTGCAAGTCGGTGCTTGTGAGGTCTGTTCTTTCTACGTGCGTCACCTTTGCGATGTTTCTTCTTTTTTTTCAAGATGCTGTACCAACTCGCTCAAATGTCGATATTACTCCAAGCCCACTTTTTGGGAAATATTCCCTGCATTCACTAGCCAAGACAAAAAAAAGTGCTCCAATTTTGAAATGAAGCCTGCTGAATTCGTCTGCAACAAATAAATTACTCCTCGCTCTAGCACACCCTCAGAAAAAGATGCAAGTTGACTCCGCACAGCTACAAAGACTAACAATGAGATAAACAGCGACACGAGGGTATTATCTTCATCTCATTTTGGGTGGATGATCCAGCAGAGATGATGGTAGTGAAGTCACATTATGAAACTAAGCAATGGATCCTAGGGAATGGCACAACAAGGTGCAACAAAGACACCCCATGGGTTACCTAAAAGCTATAATGCTGACCCAGACATGCTTCTCTGCACCCGCGGAGCTTATCACATTATCGGCTCCTGTTCTCACAGCTGCACAATGCCACCATTAGTTTTTGGTCGCCATTCCACCAATTCGTGTTAGCTCGTCCATGACTGTACAACAGCAAGAGCCTGACGCCCACAGGCATTGCGTGAGCTCACCTGGGGATGCCAGGGATGCCCACACCGGGGTCCGAGTGGTGTGGGCGTGGCAGCTGCCGGGGGTCCATGATCATGCCACCACCGCCGGGTGGCCCGTGGTAGAATGGATCCAGGTCTCGCTGGCCCAGCCGTGGAACCTCCTGCTGTGGAGTCCTGCCAGCAAGGAACAGCGTACGCTAACTTCGCCTGCAACTTCACTTGACACTTGATATCAGGGGTGGTATTCTCCCGGTGTCGCCTTTTGCGACATGTCGCATTAGGGCGGGGCCTAAAAAAGTGCGTACAGTTGCTTGAAGAAACGGAAAACACCGCCGGCACTTTCGTCGGCGGTGCTTTCATTCACTCCGAGAAGCGACAATTTACCACTGCTGATTCACTAGCAGCAGTAGTTTCATATCTTTGATTAGTAGTTGTTAATTATAGCAAAGATGATTATTTTTTTATTTCAAGCAGCATAATGCACATACTACAGTCAATGAGTACTTATAATGCCATCTCGTCACTGCGGGCAACGTCTGCTTCGTCGTCTGTTCACGACGGTGCAAAGTAAGTTCGCATGGCGAGCGGCAGCCCGGCACAGCAGATGGTAATTTGCCGCGCTGCAAGAATCCCTGCTTCACTGCTGCTCGCTCCGACGGAGTGCGAGCAAAGGAGACCCAGTGTTGTCGTGTGCCGACTCGCACGATAGCCGCGGCGACATCGAGAAGCTTCGTCGGTCAAAGCAAACGGGTCGCGATGTCCGCGGACACGGCAATCTTCTTCGGGGCTCAAAAACCAGGCAAGGAGAGTGGGATCCATGGCGACTAGTATCAATTTCCTAGCCCGTCGCCCGCACGAATCGCTTCAGCGCATTCCGTTGTTCGACTAAGCGTAGTAAATTGGGGCGACGTCATGATGACGTAGCAGGAAGGCGGGTCCGTTTCGTCACGCCACCGTCACTGCGGCTCGAGCCAATCAGCGAAGAGCAAAGGCGACATGTCGTAAAAGGCGACACCGGGAGAATACCACCCCAGGAGTCATCATAGATCAACCCACAATCATAACAGTGAACACAGAGAACAGAAGGATGGCACAATGGCCAGAAGACATGCCCTAACTACACCGCAAAGAGAAGAGCTTACCACTCAATGCCGGGCTGCCTGCTAGGGATGTGCAGGGGATTGTTCTCCTGGGACACATTGCGCGAGGCCTCTCGCGATGCCGAGGCCTGGCTGGTGCTGTCTATTGTCTCCAGAGCGGAGACCACCTCCTGGCTCAGCTTGGACACCAGGTCGTCCAGGTTCTTGTATGCCCTGCCCAGACAACACGGAAAGAGGTCTCAGGGAAGCTGCAACGGGCAGCACTGCAAGCGTCCTCGGATGGGAGTACTACTGGGTGGAAAGTCCGCTGGGATAGGATGCTTGTGGCTGCCGTGGGACAGGGAGAATTTGACAGGATTGGGAGAAGCTACTGTCTACCAGTGGATGAAATCAAGTTGAAAATGATGGCAAGTGTTCTATAGAAAACGTTCATATATTGACCCGGAACTGTTAGCGCAGGACGACTTGCACAGTTCTGCCTGGATTGCAACCTGATTCGCAATCACACTGACGTGGGTGGTCTTCAATAATGCCATGCATGTTAGTAACACCTCTCCAGTCTACCCAAAATGAATCCGAGTGCTGTGTTGCATATACATTTGTCAACACCTTTACCACTACATAATTGAACTGGTTAGGATGAGTCCGGTACAAAACATTATAGAGCTGGTTAGTATGAGTATTGCCCATCCCAACTTTTCTTTTCAAATCAACAAGGCTTGCCTGCTACTTATCATCAGGATCTCGAAAGAGATGAGAGCATAGCTTGAGTAAGGCCTGACTGAGGCCTGAATGGGGTTCTCGCACACTTACGAAAACATTTTAATGACTGACAAACCCAAGTGCACAAGCCTCCTAAAATCAGGTACTAATTAAGTAACGTATGTCTTCATCACAAGCGAACAATGCCGCACATTTGTGAAAAGACAAAGTACAGCTTTTTGTTGCCTTTTTACATTTCTTAGTGCTTTGTTTTTGCCCAAACTTCACTAGCAGCCATCTCTATAGGCTGGCACCAATTGCTTGTATGTCTAAAGAAAGCTGGCCAATACAGCCAGGCTTAGAAATATCAAATCAAACCCAGATAAATCTAATTACTGTTTATATCAAACAGTCAGGACATCCCCTTGAAATTCCATGCATATCTATAGCACTACTGTCCATGTTTATCGAATTCGGGTTCAGGGGAACATTTGATATACCGAATGATGTACTGCGCCCTGCATGTGGTGCTTCTAACAGTGTTCTTCGTTCACTTTTCACATGCAGAGACAGGTTGACTGCGCAGCCTTGGGCACTTGCTGGCAGCGCTGGTGCTGTGAAACCTCACGACGAGGTGAACGCGGTGTGCTTGAGGGTGGCCTTTTCCATGCTACATCACTGTTGTGCAGTGAAGCCAACCTAACTAAAGATGACTAAAGCCTGGCAGCAGCGCTCGCCTGCTGTGCTTCGCTGTCAAAGACGGAGCAGAAGCTAACAGTACCTTAATTGTAATGAGATTATTCTATCTTTAGTGTACAGAGGACAGGATTAGACATCTTAGGATAGGCAGTGGCTAGTTCTAAAGCACCATCGCCTGCAGCTTCCAAGCAGAGCACGTTAACAGTAGCAATGCCCCAGCGAGCAGAATACTACCAGCAAGCTGGACGCCAACACTTAGCTGCAAGAAGCGTGCCACTGATAAGCTAGTCTTTTGGCACATTTTATGCATCGAGTTATGAATAGTACATTCAACTACGTCGCAACTCCCTTTGATTTTGACACATCCGGGTTCAACTGTAGCCATTTCTGACAGACGTATGTGAATACGTTTCAAAAAATGACAGCAGGATTTCAGCTGACTACAGGATAGAACATAATACCTTTTGTGCGAAACCGTACAGACCCTGTGCACGTAAAGGCACAACGTTTCATAAGTGCACAATATACAATACATACACTCAATATAAAATACTCATGAGAGCACAATATACAATACAGAGCACAGCAATATACAGCAATCTACTGCACAGATTAATACCTCGTTTTGTTTGTTTCATCGTTATGTTCACTGTCTCTCTGTCCCAGGCTGCTCTGTTAAAGTTAGCACTTCCATTAACAAAAAGGCAGATTATTTACTGAATCGTTTTAGGGCCACTTTTTTGTGCTAAACAAACCAATATTAACTAGGCCCTAAATGCACTACCTGATCAGTTATGCTGCGGGCTTTTCAGAGGGCATAAAATCACATGCAGTTGCACCCCTCATATCATACACTATGCATGTGCAAGTCATGCACATTAAGCATGACTTCTCTCAATAGGGAAGTTAAGGCCAGGCACATTAGGAAGTTATGCACACACTAGAAATCTTTACGCAATTCAAAGTACTTTCTGTGCATCGGCTCTACTCTTATATTTTAGCCAAAAGATATAAACAGGATGTCCAAAACAATGAGGTCCTCATTCAAACCATATCAAATCTAAGTTTAAGAGAAGGTAGATCTACATCGCGGTCATCTGAAATTTGGAAAATTCCATTCATACGCACAACCATCAGCCGTCAAATGCTCGAATATTCACTTCCAACCTTGTTAAATTATCTCCATAAACACGATATTAATATCTAAAGTGTTAGCACCCAAACTCTGAAGAATTTTTTTACACAACAAGAGTGATGGTTATGCTCGCTATAATTGTATAATGATATTTTTCTTTTCTCGGGTGTATTATGCTGGTCTTGATGTGATGGGGATATCTTATTGTTGTGTAAAATGCGTTTTTTTTTCTTTTCAGACAAGAAAGTCTTGACTCACTTTCTATGCTGCTATACATGTAAATGTGCAACTGCTGTATGCCTTGTAAATGGGGGCTCGAACCACGTCAAGTGATATGTTTTCACTTTTGTTCGAGTCCCTTTCCGCCTCGACGGAATAAAGTTCAATTTCAATTTCAATTATATTTTGAAGAGCAAATGCACTCGCAGTGGTGCAAGCACCAACCTCCAGGGTCTGTTTCTACACACACCTGGACAAGTCTTCAAACTCGCCCGTCGAGAACTTCTCTGTGGTGACGTTAGTCGAGGCTGTCCTCTCCTTGCGGACGTTCTGGTAGAAAAAATTGAGCCACAACAGGAACAATCAGCAAAGCAAACTTCCCGAACAGAAGACTGGTGTAATGAAATATCAATGGCCAAATGCGCTGGCATTGTTAAGTTCTGCTAATGCAATTCTCCACTATTAACGTTTATTAAACCTGCAGTTATGTAACTTAAGGGGGCACTTGGGAGAACTCCATCCAGTTTTCGTTCTTTAACTTCTTCAGGCGATGCTGATGTTTGTTCGGTTGCAAACATATTTATTGCTCAGAAAATTCGCTTTCATAACGTAAAAGTTTTTCCCCTCCCACCAGTCAAGTCACATGTGTAATGTCAAGGCTGAACAACTCACCCATGGTGATCGTTTGGGAGTGAACTGTGATGTAACCTAGCCTTAAAGATCCACACACAAGAACTCTTTTGAAGACATTACAGTTAGCTTACAAAAGTGGAAGGTAGTGGTAATACCTGCATTTCACTTACTGACCTTCTCTATTTACAAAAGACCCATTTTCAGTCATAGTAGCCTCAATGTCCTTAGAAGGCGGTAGCCTATCGATGCAGGTAAACTTCAATTTGCCCTCAGTCTCCCTTTATTTAAAGCATTTAAGTTGCTTTTCCTTTGCAAACATGGTTTTTCCACTACTGACAACACTGCTACACTTACCCAAATTCAGCTATGTGTTAAATGACTGTCCTCAAAAGGACACTAAAGATTTCATGTTCTATGTTTCCAGCAACTGGAGTGCTCACCGTTTAGACCATGTTCACTTCATTTCATGTTTACTTAAATACATTCCTCCATGAAACCATTTGTACTTCTTGCACTCCCAATGCAAGTGGTGACATTATCCATAATGTTACAGCCATAACTATTTCAGGAGAGATTTGGGATGGACTTTGAAGGCCAACTTGGTCACGCTGGCTTGGCTAAACAGCACGAGTCTCTGATAACAGTCAACATACTCTCATTACACACAGTGTTTGCGAGTGCCAATGAATTCAACCTTGGCTTTCCTGCTTTTCAAAAACGGAAGAAAGTTCTGATGCACAGAGAAAACCGTTTGGTGCACCCTCAAAGACCTCACTTGACAGCGTTAAACAACAATCACAATTCACTTGAAGCCCTGTCAAATTAACACAAATCACGCATGCATGGCCACACTGTCCTGAAATATAATGCACTCCTCAAAACAACTAATTATGAAAAACAAAACAATTATCATGATACAACTGCAGAAGAGTTGAAATCTGGGTTAGTTGGTACATTATACTTAAGAAAAACCAGCCAAAAAGACAGGGACAAAGGAGAGACGAGGCACACACAACGACTGGACTATCAACTGTGCTTTATTGAAAAAACAAGCCAGTCTCCAAGAAAACCCAACAGAGCATGCGCAACTCAACGGCACCGCAAAACCAGCCCAAAAATCAAGAAACGCGATCTCGTAAGATAGTCAAACTGCGGTGTCAACGGGACAAGTAACCTAATTCTTTCTGCATCAACGTGATAGAAGCCGTGCTAACACAGTTATCTCCATGATTGCTAATGTGAAATGCTTCGAGGATTTCCCGCTCAACCTTATCCTTGCCTCTACCGAGAAAAGTAACATTGGAAAACAACGGGTAGCACCCGCAATCGCGGCAATGGCGAGGCAAGTTTGCTCCGTCAGCCGGAGTCAGAGAGTTATGGTGCTCTCGTAGCCTTTCATTTATACACCGGCCAGTTTGACCGATGTAAACTTTTTCGCATGTCAGCGGTATCTTATAAACCACCCGTGTCGCACAAGGAACATAGCAGTTTTGATGCCGCGTCGAACAAACAGGTGGTCTAGTTCTGCCACGCGCGACACGTGAACAAAGGCTTGAAAGTTTGCAAGGAGCAGAAAAGACAACATTGACACCTTGTCTTGCAGCAACTTTTTTGATATTGTGGGAAGCCCCATGCACATAAGGCATCACCTCAAATTTTCTTCTTTCAGCCCTAGTAGGGTCAGCCACCTTTTCGTCACGGCTCTTAATTCTTTGCAGCAACGACTCTGCCACAGCATTCAAAAGCGGTTTTGGGAAACCGGCCTCTTGCAAACGCTTAACCTGGTTGTCGAAACTTGACTTCATGCAATGGTGGCAACTCTTCTGCAGAGCATTGCGAAAACAGCTCATGGCAATCCCTCTCTTGACGACTTTTGAGTGTGCAGACGAGTACGGTAATAAAGCCTTCTTACTCCTAGGTAAAAAACACCAGCATACATGGCCATCATCACGAAAAGTTAGTTGAAGTTCTAAAAAACGAATCGACTGGTTAGCGGGTAGTTCAAAGGTAAAAGAAAGGGAGCTTGAGCAAGCTTTAAAATCTTCTAAGACATTTTCTACGACCTCATGCAAGGAGTCAGTCGGTGAAAGATTTAACATTATCAAGAAATCGTCAACATATCTAAAAACTTTGCACACTCGTTTGTCAAGAAAAGAGCCTAAAAGTGTGTTGTCAAACTTTGCTAAAAAAATTTGGCACAAGATAGGAGCTACGCTAGCACCAATACAGATTCCTTTTTTCTGTATGAACAGACCGCCCTTAAAATCTACAAGGGTAGATGAAAGATAAGTAGTTAACAGTTCTAAGAACGCATCGATGGAGATGCCACAAGCATTTTGGAAGGCAACTAGGCCGTTCTGTTCAATCACTTCACGCACTGCAACAAATAGTTCGTCATGAGGGATGCTGTAAAACAAGTCTTCGATGTCAATAGAAAACCCAGCGTTGGCTCCGGGAATGCCGTCGCTGAGTACTTCAACCACAGCAGCTGCGCTTGCAACGTAGAAGGGGTCCTGCACATCAAGGGACTGCAGGTGTCGCTGCAAATACTGGCCCACTAACTTTTGCCAGGTGTCAGCCTCGGTCACAATGGCCCTCAAAGGGCAGTCCGTCTTGTGCGTTTTTGCGGAGAAAAAGATTTTGCGGAGAAAAAGATTTGGAGGCGATTACCTTTGCAATTCTTCACCCTCTGAGCTCCTTGCAAACTTTCAAGCCTTTGTTCACGTGTCGCGCGTGGCAGAACTAGACCACCTGTTTGTTCGACGCGGCATCAAAACTGCTATGTTCCTTGTGCGACACGGGTGGTTTATAAGATACCGCTGACATGCGAAAAAGTTTACATCGGTCAAACTGGCCGGTGTATAAATGAAAGGCTACGAGAGCACCATAACTCTCTGACTCCGGCTGACGGAGCAAACTTGCCTCGCCATTGCCGCGATTGCGGGTGCTACCCGTTGTTTTCCAATGTTACTTTTCTCGGTAGAGGCAAGGATAAGGTTGAGCGGGAAATCCTCGAAGCATTTCACATTAGCAATCATGGAGATAACTGTGTTAGCACGGCTTCTATCACGCTGATGCAGAAAGAATTAGGTTACTTGTCCCGTTGACACCGCAGTTTGACTATCTTACGAGATCGCGTTTCTTGATTTTTGGGCTGGTTTTGCGGTGCCGTTGAGTTGCGCATGCTCTGTTGGGTTTTCTTGGAGACTGGCTTGTTTTTTCAATAAAGCACAGTTGATAGTCCAGTCGTTGTGTGTGCCTCGTCTTTCCTTTGTCCCTGTCTTTTTGGCTGGTTTTTCTTAAGTAAATACAACTGCACTATATCTGTGGCCTCAGTATCCCCTCTAAGTAGACAGTTAGTAAAGTGAAACTATAATGACCAGCAAACAGCAGCAGCCTTTTCTGGCAACAATTAATCACACTAATAAGCATGTAATAAAGACCACTATAGTTGACAGTAACCACTCTCGTGCTGCTCAAATTGCATTCACATTATTTACTTTCAAGACCCCACTTCAATGGTGCACTATATGGATTCTATATTTCACTCCAGTGGAGTGGCTGAAGTGCCCCATTTTTGCAAACTGGTGGCAATAAAGTTGAAAGATATATGGGCCCATGGGCCCACAATGGCCGCTTGATAACACTACCCACTGCTGCAACACCCCTATACGAAATGCTGACCTCAAACTTGGCCCCTTTTACTTGTACTGCTCACTTGAACCGCCAGCCAGCCACCTAAACTGGCGTGTTGTAAGCTAGCCTGGACTGCCTATGCAGTTTCAAGCTGTTCACTAGCCCGCTTACTTACCAGGACATTCACCAGCAGAAAGCTGCCCGACGGAATAACCTTGAGGACGTAGCGCTCAGGGCCCTGGGTGGAGGCATAGCGCAGGGTGTACACTGCCTGGTTGTCATTCCAACCGGCAGGCAAGAGCTCCGTGCTCTTAGGCGGTTTGCTCCACTGCAACAGGGGGCCAGAAAGGGCAAGCTTAAATCAACGCTGTGCTCACAACTTGCACACTTCTACCCACAACGGACAAGCGGAACTTGTCCCAACAGCGCGACCAAAAACAAGACAAGGTTTCTAAACACTACCAATTGCACGACGACAGTGGGCCCGTCCTACCACCAAATAAGTTAAGGGGTACTGACAATCCTATTAGTTCGCGCCGATTTGTGCAGTGCATAAACGCGCAAGATAGTACGGCAAGCAGAAACATATTTACAAGCTATGTAAGAGGAAAGTTCGAAAACTGGAGTTAAAACAGTGCATCGTGATTGAGATGCATCACAAACCCAAATTCAGCGCCAATGCTTCAATTGTTCAACAGCGAACTGCACAGAACTAAGCTACCAGTGAATGTAAACAACACTCCGAAACTCTTCGGTTGCAGCCCCCATCGGTGCGTACACAATGAAAGAACGTAACTTGTATCTGACGCCGCTCCGAGGCTCGTATTGCAGTGAATTTCGCACTGGGGGAAGCAGTCTGCATGGACTGACAACACTACGACGTCATGATAAAAGCGGAAAGCGCAACGTTCGAGAGCTATGGAGGACAGTTACGTTCGGTACTTACGTCTTCCCCAGTCCCTTGGCAACGCTTGCCGCTTCTCACTAGCAGGTAGTGCACCAGCAGGACGAGCGCATCGCTCTTGGACTTGAAGCTGTCTTTACAGGCCTTGTACAACAGCTCCAGTCCAAAATACTTGTCTGCACTGGACTGCGGCGCGGTGCAGGTGCCTGACATAGCGCTTTTGGCAATTTTTGTCTCCTTTGGTTTCGGCATTGGTTTCGGCCGGCTAGTGCGCCGTTCCGTTCCAAATGAGAGCAGCGGCAGCGCCCCCGTGTCAACTGAAAACCAACGATTTTAGGCGCGCGATTTTCAGCGCTATAATAAAGAAGAAAAATACGCCGTCAAATGTAAAGTCGAATGGAATTATATATTTTGATTTATGTTGTTGTGAACAGCTTTTTTTTATTACTGCATTTATCGGACGATTACAGAACCGAAACTTGAGCAAAGCTGGAGAGTAACAGAAACGCACGCCGTGCGCGAATTACCAGCTCTGACGCTGATGCGCTTTGGTCTTGCAGTTATAATTATTGATGTTACATTTAAATAGCAGAAATTTCACAAAACAAAAAATAGTAAAATTTTGAAGAAAAAAAAAATCTCTGCCTCTCCCGTAACCGAGAGTAGAGTAAGCATGAAATGTTTACGGGCATAATATGAAGGGCATAACCACTGGATTACGCCACACATAATTGATGACGAAGTAATGACAAATTACTAATTAGTGACTAATTACTGATTAATGACTAAATACTAATTAACTGCTAATTAATGACGCTTAAGCTTCGCCTTTAGGAGTGGAACGCGATAGCGTGTTGTAGCGCTGCCAGGCAGTCCACGGAACGCCACCACCCGTTCGGCGCGATGCCTTGCCCTTTGAACGCGACCCTTTTTGAGGAAAGGAAATTACGCAGTAATTCTCTGTCATCTCTGTGGACACCCGAACCGCACCGTACAGGAAGGGAGGAACGCCACCACCCGTTCGGCGCGATGCCTTGCCCTTTGAACGCAAGACTTATTGAGGAAAGGAAATGGCGCAGTAATTCTCTGCCATCTCGGTGGACACCCGAACCGCACCGTACAGGAAGGGAGGAACGCCACCACCCGTTCGGCGCGAAGCTACCGGCGCTTGTATGCCGGTCCTGTAGGAGGGCTTATAGAGAGTCTCGTTAAATCTCGTACGGGGGGGGGGGTTAGTGAAATATGTATTCAGAACGGACAGGTGTTTGGATCAGCCCGCAAGGGACCGATCCTTACAAACACTAGGTTGAGGTCCCCAGTTTGGGACCCCAGTGGCGGTAGCCGCCGCCCGGGCGCGCCCAACTAGGGCTTGTTGGGCCTGTAAGTCGTGGCAGCCGAGCAGGGTCGCCTCCCAGTCCTCCCGGGTTGGGTTGGGGATGGGGGGAATGGCCGGGTTGGAGGGGCAGGCCCACACCATGTGATAGGTGTCCGAAGACACCGCACTACAGTGCGGGCAGTTGCCGCTAAAGAAGGGGTCGAAATGTTTCGGTGCCCGGATGCTCTCGTTTCAGTGCCCGGATGAGTGGAATTCAGTGCCCGGATGTTGGCTCTCGGTCTCGGCGTGACGTCACCACACTGCCGACAACGGGAGCTAAAAGCATTTTATGCTTAAAAAATTAAAGGGCAGACTACACTCTCGTGTGACAGAGCGATGCTGTTTGATGGTTTAGTTGAGGGCTCCGGAAATTTCGACCACCTGGGGTTCTTTAACGTGCACTGAGGACGCACAGTACACGGGCTTTTTTTATAGAATTTCTCCTCCAAAGAAATTCAACCGCCGCGGCCGGGATCGAATCCACGTCTTTCGAGTCAGCAGCCGAGCACCATTAATGGAACTGCAGGGGTTTCAGAGCCTGCAAAAAACGGTCACATCTCCAGCTCTACCTGCAGTCCCTTGGTGACATGCCGGCGCTTCTTGCTTTGCAAGAGCCCGGCAATGATGCTAAATTCTCTGGGTATAGCTCGTTTCAGGGGGGCCCCTCGACCTGCATCCTGGTGCATAAAGCATACACCGCGATTCAGGTCGATCTTGATCTGGAGACTGAGCAAGAATACACCATGGTGAGGGTTCTGCCTCTCAGGCGCCGCGACCCGTCAATACATGTGCTTAATGTGTATTGCCCCCCCGCATAAGCCGCGTGTTACTTTCAGCTAAATTTTCTATCGTGCTCTCAAGTCGGCTGACAATGAACCCCTGGTGATCATTGGGGATTTCAACGCACCCAGTCTACATTGGGGCTATCACTTCGAGAAATCCAGGGGACGCAAGCTGGCGGAGCTCATCTCCACCCTTCGTCTTACGTTGCTCACTGTCACAAAATTCAGCGCATTTTAGAAACAAAGAAAGAAAAACTGCCGCGCGCACGGCGTCTCGCCGGCGCGAGCCCAACGGGAGAGAGGGAAAGCCCCGCCGAGCGCGTGCCTCTCTCTCCACCGCCACGGCGTGTGCCGAGGGGATGAGTCATCCACGCCGATCTCTCTAGAACATCCGAGTCGCTTCTCCGGCTGACCGGGGGAAGAGGGGGAAGCCTTGCGTGCGCTAAGACATGTCCCCCTCCTCTGCACTCCGACGTCGGCGACGCCGCCACGACGGCGCCACGCTAGAACACGCTGGAACCTTCGCGAAACGACTCCTGACTCTGACCAATGGGGACGCGCGGCCAGTGAGAAGAGGGAAGGGAGACAGCACTGCCATTGCTGCGTGTATGTGCGCGCCTACTGTGGCGCGTACAACAAACAGACGTGGAAGCGAGCCTATAAAAGAAGGCGTTGACCGCTATCAGTCAGTCCGGACCGCCGTTTAAGCTTCATCGAAGCGCGCCCGTTCGACTCCCGGGAAAACACCACTCTGGCGAACGTTCCGATGCTGGCAGTCTGCGGGACGGCGTCGTCGTGGAACTCTGGTCGTCGGACTGCCGCAGTGCCCGGTGAACAAATTGTGTTTTGATTGTTTACCTCTCTCTCCTGTTTTAGTGCACTTTAGGTGTAATATTTCCTTTGAGTATTGTATTCTCTCTTGAGTTTAACTTTGCACGTGTTGCATTGTTTTGTTAATCACTTTGTATGTGTTTGTACTAGTGATTGTGAAATCCTCTGTATCGTCTCTTTGCTGTATAAACTTTGTTTTGTTTTGTGAACCTTTGGCTCCGACCCATTCTCTTGTTTGCGACCAGCGAAAGCTGGGCACCGAACGCCCAAAAACCTCTTGTCACTTGGTAGCTGGTCTCCGCTGAGTTTGCCACGCCGAGTCGAGGGCATCTCCTTCGAGTCCGAGACCGCTACCCCCACACGCTCTAAGGGTGTCTGGGAGCTTCCCACTTAAACGTGCGCGAAGTGTGGGTGACACTCACGGATCCGTCTTGCCCCACACGTGTGGGCAACTCGGTCACCCGTGACACGTGTCCTGACTTATCTCTGGTTAGGAACACTACAAACGCCACATGGGAGAACCTGGGGGATACCCTGGGCAGCGACCACTGCTTTCTCCGCATCACGCTTTTGGCGAAGGCAGCCCGTAAAAAAATGGGGCCAGGCGAAAATAACCAATTGGCACCAATTTCGAATTCAGGACGTCCCTCTGGTACTATTCTCCGACGGCTATGCGGAGTGGGCAACACAGGTCACCAACATACAGAAACAACACACGCAAACACTTCACACCACCGACGAGATCCCCGCAGTGGACAATCACCTCCTGCATCTGTGGGAGGCGCGCCGGAGCTTAACAAAACGATGGAAGAAACACAAGACGAATCGCAAGCTTAGAGCTCGTATTGCACAACTTACGGAGCAGGCTGCGGCATATGCCGCCCAGCTCACAGACACCAATTGGATAGAACGCTGCAACTCGGCAGCGCGTCAGATGAGCTCGAAGGGGACTTGGCGTCTCTTGCGCAGCCTCATCGACCCTTCTCAAACGAAAGGGGAGACGCAAAAACAGCTCCGGCGGGCTCTGCACGGGTACCAAGGTACGACGGCGCAACTTGCGGACACTTTGTGCGACAGGTATCTCTGCCGCACAAACGACCCGGTTGGGCCCGAGTACACGTACTCCGGCAAGCCAAATCGGGATTTAGACGCCCCTTAAGAGTTGCATGACCTTAAGGCGGCCCTGGCTAAAATGCGCCGAGGTGGGGCACCGGGTCGGGATCGCATAACAGTGAAACTGTTGGCGAACCTCTCCGACTGTGCATATCTCCATTTGCTACAATACATAAATCAGATCTGGGATGGGTGTCCGCTCCCACTCGAATGGAAAACATCGCTCGTAACGTTTATCCCCAAAGCAGGTAGAGCCGTGACTACGGACAACTTGAGACCCATCTCATTAACCTCGTGTGTGGGAAAGCTCATGGAGACGATGGTTCGGGATCGCCTCTCTCCATACATGGAGGGTAAGGGCCTCTTTGCAGACACTATGTTCGGGTTCCGCCCGCACATGTCTGCCCAGGATGTCCTACTCCAACCACACAGGGACATAATACGACCCACAGCCATGCAACAAAACGACAAGGCCATTCTCGCCCTCGATCTGAAGGGGGCGTTTGACAATGTTAAACATGCCACCATACTCTCTAACTTGAACACCACTAACTGCGGGGCGAAGGTCTTCGCCTATGTCAGAGACTTCCTTTCTGCGCGTCAGGCACTCCTCCGGATCGAGGACGAGGAGTACGGCCCGTACTCTATGGGTACACGAGGTACACCACAGGGGGCGGTGTTATCACCGCTCCTTTTCAACATCGCCATGATGCACCTGCCCGGCCGACTGGCTCAGGTAGATGGCATAAAACACGCACTCTACGCAGACGACATTACAATCTGGATTGGGGAGATAGAGGACCGCCTTCAGCAGGCCGCCACCATAGTCGAAGCATATGCTGCCGACTGTGGTCTCCAATGTGCTCCCGCCAAATCAGAGCTTCTACACGTCAGGACAAACCACAAGGACAACACGTCTCTACACATATCTCATCTCTGTCAGGCGGTCCCATCAGAGAAGTGGCGGAGCTCCGGATCCTGGGTCTGTTCATCAATAACAAACTTAGGCCGGACTCTACTATAGCGAAACTCAAGAGCATAGGTGAACAGGTAGGGCGCATGATCCGCAGTGTTTCCAACAAGCGGGGTGGTCTGCGCGGCAGGGACGCGCTACGGCTCGCCTATGCCTTCGTGACCAGCCGGATCCTCTACGCCGTGCCGTACCTACGCACCACCAAACAACAAGACGAGCGCATTGACGCCATCATCAGGACGGCAACAAAGCGAGCACTGGACCTTCCGGTGGCTACCTCCAACGCCAAACTGAAGGCGTTGGGAGTGGTAAACTCCTATCAGGAGTTGCGGGAGGTCCACCTCGTGAACCAATATACGCGGCTATCGCAGACGGTGCCTGGGCGCCGCCTGCTAAACCGCTTACACATCCAACACACATGCATACCAGAGGGGACGGAGAACATCCCGGTGCTGTGGCGCCACATGCTCTTGGTCGCTCCGCTCCCGCGTAACATGGACATGGCTTCACATGAAGGCAGACGACAAGCGCGGGTTCGCACGCTTGAGAGGCAATATGGCTATAAAGAGGACGTCTATTACGTGGACATCACAGGGCCGTCGCCCGCGGGATTCTTCACGGCTGCCGTAGTCCACCGGGGAATGAATGTCGATGGGCTATCTTTTCGGGCCCCAAATTCAACACGAGCGGAGGAAGTCGCAATTGCTCTCGCTGCCGCCGATCCAAAATCGAAAACGGTTATCACAGACTCTCGCCGGGCCTGTGAACATTATCTTGCAGGCGAAATATCACCTCTGGCCTCGCAAATTCTAAGACGCGCTCTCGCCGATCCAACTCGCACAAAAGTGGTCTGGGCTCCTGGCCACCAGGGTCTACGAGGCAATGAGGCCGCTGATGCGACCGCCCGAGCGCTCACACACCGGGCTCCTCATCCTAGCTCTCATGGCTCAGAAGCTCATAAACCGCTTCTGCGGTTCCGCGAAATCCTAATTTATTATTGCGACAGCCACCGTCTCTACCCGGCACCTGCCAAGGGGCTGAGTAAGGCGGAAGAGCGAACTCTGCGGCGCATGCAGACAGGAACCCTTCTCTGTCCTGCAATAGCAAAACACTTCGATCCGAACACAGATGGGCGCTGCCCGCACTGTGGAGAGATCTGCGATATCTTTCACATGGTGTGGGCATGTACTCAGAATCCTCACCTTCCCCCCTCCCCCACCCCCACCCGAGAGGCATGGGAGACTGCCCTCCTCAACTGCTCCACACTGGAGTCCCAAAGGGCTCTGGTCAAGCGGGCGCGAGACGGGGCCTCGTCATGCGGTGTCCCGGACTAAGGATACCGACCATGCAGCAGGGTTATTTTTATTTTTTTTTATTTTTTTAACCCTCAAGCTCTCTTTGACTAAAGTTTTTCACCACCACCACCACCGCAGCGGCGATGCTGTTTGAGTTTGGTTCGACTAGTTAACCGTGATCCGTCATTTCTATCTGTTGTCGTCTATAGCACCTCCCCCCCCCCCTCCCCGTCCCTCGAGATCAACGAACACTCAGTCATCAGTACGTGTTTATTTCAGTACCATCCACGGACGCCTGACGCCTCCTGTCGGAGAGTTGCGCTCTAAAAAAATTACCGACGATTACGTTACTTCCTAATGCGAAATTTGAGCGCAGCAAATTAGCTGTTTCACCTTTTCGATAGATTGAGGCAAAGAAATCGAGCAACACATGTATGCGCTATCACAGAATTTTTTTTTTTATTTTTCACACGTATTCGCAATTTCGGCTCGGGCGGTGCACATATACAGATCCGCCGCCACCGATCTGGCTCTCTGATTGCCACCGCACAGGGGTTGCATTGGAGGAGGAGCGAAGAAAGGAATTAAGTTCGAGCCGGCGCTTTGACAACCGGAGACTCGCAGGAAGAGGGGGGAGGGGGGCGGCGTGTACACCCAGCGGCAAACGATGGGGGCAGAAGCGCGCGCAGCAAGCGGACAACACGATAAAGGGAGGAGGGAAGAGATAGCAGCGACTGACTGATGCCGCTGACGCCGATAGCGCTGGGGGGATGAAAGGGGGGCGGAGCTGGTTACGAGGCCGACGACAACGACAACGCCGACGACGACGCGAAACCCAGGAACGGACGCCAAAGAGCTGCGCTCTAAAAAATTTAGGTATTATACTCCTCATTTCTCCCACCCAAGATCAAGGAACACATCAGTACGTAGTACAAGTGTTTATGATGGTTCATCGCGAGAGTTCGTTCACCGTTGTCAGCGATAACGCATGCAGCCCACATCTGTCTCTCTCCGCACCACGTAAAAAATGCAGGGGGCACTTTGACTGAAGTGCGTAGAGGCGAAAGCGTTTTCCGCACCACTTTACCTATGTGGCACTGGTGACGTCACCACTGGATGACGTCACACATAATTGATGACGAAGTAATGACTAATTTCTGATTAATGACTAAGTACTAATTGACTGCTAATTAATCAGGGGGACTTTGACTGTCTGAAGTACGTAGAGGCGAAAGCGTTTTGATGACGAAGTAATGACTAATTGCTGATTAATGACTAAGTACTAATTGACTGCTAATTAATGACGCAAACAACCAAACCGACGCTTAAGCTTCGCCTTTAGGCGTGGAACGCGACAGCGTGTTGTAGTACACGGAACGCCACCACCCGTTCGGCGCTACGCCTTGCCCTTTGAACGCAACGCTTTTTGAAGAAAGGATATGGAGCAGTAATTCTCTGTCATCTCGGTGGACACCTTAACCGCACCGTACAGGAAGGGAGGAAGTGTGAGTGAAAGAAGAAAGAGAAAGAGGGGCCGTAAAGAAGGAACTGAAGATTGTATTTGAGGAAAGGAAATTCGGCAGTAACTGTCTGACATATCTCGGTTGACACCCGTCAAAACGCGGACACACATGCCGACACGGCTGTCGGCACGGCTGCTAACGACAGTATGAGGCACTAAAGGCTTTCGCCTTAGTAAGCGCGATTTATGCGTCCACTGACCCAGGGAGCCAGCTATACGCAGTTCATTTCCTTAAAATGACCGGAATGTAAAACGCTCTCAACGCCAACGCCAATGAACACATGAACGCCGGTGGTGGTGGTGGTGAAAACTTTTATTTGGTGAGAGTGAACGCCAATAACACAATGAACGGCGACGGCCTATATAGCTTCATTGCCGTGTTTCTAGCACAACGTTGTCAATGCCTGCAGCCCACATCTCTCTCTCGCCACCCCACCTGTAAGCGCGATTCAGGCGTTCTCTGACCCAGGGAGCCAGTTATGCGCACTTCCTTTCCTTAAAATGATCAGAGTGTAAAACGCCAATGAACACAATGAACGCCGACGGCCTATGGCTTCAGCGCCGCGTTTCTGGCACTACCGACACTTAAAGCGTGACTAAGGTGTCCACCCACTGCTGGTTACGATCGACGACGGCGACGCCGCGGAACGCAGAAACGAGCGCGAACGAGCTGCGTTCCGAAACGACGACGGAAGAGAGTGCCGCGTGCTACCAGCTCGTGTTCTCCCGGTGTTTTTGCGTGAGCGCTTGCCACATACAGCGCGGAGACAGGCAGTGCTGACCTGCTGCGAAGATCGAGGCTGTGCAACTCGACGGTTGAACCGGCCAGGCCGACCACAAGGAGCCGCCGTCAAGACATCGGGACCAGAAAGCTCTGGGTCTGCTAAGCATTGGTGCTGACACAGTCAAAGGACGGCCATCTCGGAATACGACAGTCTGAGAAGCCAGTCTCGCGCTCATAAGGTGAGTGCATCGGAGCACGTCGTTTCTTCTCTCTGAGCCGCCGCTGTGATTATGGCTTTCGGAAGCCGTGGGTTCGATCCCGGCTGCAGCGGTCGCATTTCGATGGAGGCCAAATGCTAGAGGCCCGTGTGCTGTGCGATGTCAGTGCACGCGTTAAGGCAACGTTACTAGTAGGTTCTAGTAACGTTGCGTTAAGGAACCCCAGACGGTCGAAATTTCCGACCCCACTTCACTACGGCGTCCCTCATAAACTGAGTCGCTTTGGGACGCTAAACTCCCATAAACCCAAACTCTTCTCAGTGACCGAACTTATGCGCCTCCCAGCAGTGGACGGTAGCCTGGCTTAGCAGACGCGTCGGCAGCCGTGTCGACAGACGCGTAGGCAGCCGTGTCGACAGACGCGTAGGCAGCCGTGTCGACAGACGCGTCGGCAGGAGTGTCGACAGACGCGTCGGCAGATTTGTCCGGCTTTCGGCGTGACTGCTTAAAAAGAAACTGCGCCGAGGGTGGGAGTCGACCCAGGGCCTTTGGCATTTGAAGATGAGACGCTACCACTCCGCCACGAAGGCTCAAGGTTCCAGCATGAATAAAGGCGCATCTAGTGAATGCATAGGTTTCATAAATAAAACAAAAGGAATAAAGATAAGGAAAGGAAAATAAAAATAAGAAAATAAGCAAAAATAAAAACAAAATAAAATAGCGTACGAAAATAAAAATAAGAGACAATAAAAACAAGAAAAAGCAAAAATAAAAAATATGATAAAGAAAAAGTATAGAAAAAAAAACAGTGCGCCAGGGAACGCTTTCGCCTTGCAGCACTTTAGAGAGCCAAAGTGCCCCCTGAATTTTTGCGCGATCACAGCAAGCTAGCAGTGGGTCACTGACGTTACTAATTCGCTGCTGTCGTGTAATATTTCGTCTACTTCTGAATATCAGTGCCGCCGCCGATTAGCATACGATCCAACGTCAATTAACGATGATTCTGACTCAACACTACAAACAGGAGCATTTCGATGTCAGCGGATAGCAAAATTGCGCTTGAATCAACTTCGGGCGGCCTCGACGAAATTTTTGGAGCGAGAGATCTAATTTCGTGCAACTGAAATGGGCACGCAGCGACATCTTTTAATGAAGTAATTCGCATTTCTACAATAACTTTCCGCTTAACTTTGTATTCTATAATGCCAACGTCATAGAACTCGGGTCTTGAAAATTGATTTTTGAAGCGAAAGCTTCACTGCGCTAGGTAAAGCCAAGGTCACCGTGCTTGCGGATTTCACCTTCATTTGACCTTCAGATAAAGCAAAAGAAAGGTGCATAACTGGCCCCCTGGGACAGTGGACGCCTCAGTCGCACTTTAAGCTACGAAACCGATGAAGAACGGCAACTTCGCAAGAACGAAAGGCACATAACTGGCCTCTTTGGGACAGTGGACTCCTCTGTTGTGCTTTAAGCTACGTTGGCGGTAATGACAGATGTGTGCTGCATGCGTTGGCATTCGTTGCGTTCATTGGCACTAGCGTTGACGTATTAGATTGCGTTCATTGGCACTGGCGTTGACAAGGTTTTAGACTCCGATGATTTGAAGGAAAGGAAGTGCGCATAACTGGCTCTCTGGGTCAGTGGACGCCTGTATTGCGCATTGAGGTTTGGTTTCGTTTATGGGGCTTTAACGTGTACTTTAGCGTGTTCTTTAACGTGCACTGACATCGCAAAGTACACGGGCCTCTAGAATTTCGCTTTCATCGAAATTCGACCGCCGCGGAACCCGCGTCTTTCAGGTCAGCAGCCGAGCACCGCGGAGGTACACCCGGCCAAATCTTTAGCTGGCGTGCGTGACGGCCGCTTTTTCTGCACTCCTATGCTTTGCTACGAAGCAAACCTGCGGAAAGCTCAATATTACGCACGGGTTTAGTGAGCCTGTGCTTAGATTTGATATTTTCGCAATACGTCATGAACTGCAGGAGCACGCAAAAAGCGGCCGTCGCGCACGCCAGCTAAAGATTTGGCCGGCTGTACGTGGGGTGGTGAGAGATGTGGCCTGCATGCGTTAGCGCTGACAAACGTTGTTTGGTTTATTGGTCTGTCTGGTTTATTGGTGTTTAGCGTCCCAAAGCGACTCAGGCTATGAGGGACGCCGTAGTGAAGGGCTCCGGAAATTTCGACCACCTGGGGTTCTTTAACGTGCACTGACATCGCACAACACACGGGCCTCTAGAATTTCGCCTCCATCGAAATTCGGCCGCCGCGGCCGGGATCGAAAGTTGTGGCAGACATGCGGCACTCCAGCAATGTTCATAAGGTGACAAACTCTCGCTACCGCCCGTTAACTGCCACCTGCCAGGGTGGGTGCGCTGCCTATCGTCCGGAACGCACTCAAGGTTACAGACGCCAAGCAGCGTGTAGTTCCGATAACCAGGTTCAGCATTAACCGCAGCTAATTTTTTGAGGAAAGGAAATAACGCAGAAATTGTTTCACATCTCGGTGGACACCCGAAATGTGCCTTAAGGGAAGGGAAGGTGGTGGGAGTGAAAGGAGAGAGAGAGAGAGAGAGAGAGAGAGAGAGAGAAAGAGGAGGAGGTGCTGTAGTGAAGGGCTCCAGAATGCCTAAGGATCTTTGCCTGGGGATCATTAACATGCACTGACAGTGGCACAACACACGGGCGCCTTTGCGTTTCGCCTCCATCGTACGGCCGCCGCGGCCGGGTTTGAACCCGGGAACTCCGGCTAGTTGCCGAGTCCCATAACCACTCGGTAGAGTTTTCATGAGCAGTCTGTTTGCGTGCAGCTGAACGCCTATCATGCTTAGCTCCCTCTGCGCCCTGTCAACGCGAACCACTGATCGCAATTGGTCTAACTACAGGACGATTAGCTTGCCACCGACTGCTTAGATCAACCGTTTCGAGCAGCTTAGAGCCTATTTAAAGCTTTTTCAATTCGCGTAACTGCTCTATTGCGTACATGCTGTGGCTGCCAGGTCAATGCAGAGATGAGACGTCACTGCGGCGTGACGCCCCGTGAATACTCTCCACAAATGCTACCCCTGCAGTGGTTGTCCAGTCGTCGTGGTTTTCGACACCACAAATGGATCGGGAGGAGTGCAGCGAGGGTGACGGCCGTCCACCAGATTAAGGCCCAGGGCGGAAGACTCCGTATACAGAAAGGTGAGTGTTTCTATGCTGACGCCTACGCTGGTTCGAATGCCGCTCACTGCGGAAGATTTCTGTTCAGCAACTTTTTAATGCGAGAGCATTAATTGGTTCATTGTGCGAAAACCGTGCCGTCCTCAGAAACCTGTGGCAGGAACGCGTGGTGAAAACATGGCACGAAAATGACGTCATCATCCCTCCTGGAGCAGTAGGCCGCTAGCGTCCCCACCAACACGTAAGGCGCGACTGAGGTATCCAGTTCACTGGCCTAAGGAGCCAGTTAAGTGGCTTTACTGTCTTCCAAATTAACGGAGAGAGAGACAGAGAGACAACTTTATTTGCCGCAGGTGTTGGGGATTAGTGCCGGTGAGTCCTGTGTGGCTACCAAGTGGTGGCGACGTCCTGGCCCCAGGAAATGAGTGCAAGATGAGTAAACTTGTCTGGCTTGGTGAGGAGTTGGTCCAGCTTTCTGCAGAGAAAGGTGGCGGGAGGGCCCCTCGGGGGAAGGTTATTTTCGCATACCCAGAGGATGTGCACCTACATGGCGGGTTCTTCTTAGTTGTAATTTGTGCATGCGGGGTCAATATTCCTCGCTGGTGATAAGTGATAGCCTGGAGTGGCTGAGTACGTCTGCAATCTGCGGAGCAGGGGGGCTTGCGCTCGGTTGAGGTCGGAGTGGGGAGGTGGGAAACGGCGTCTCGTCTCTCTATGAAAATTGGTGATGTCGGCAAAAGTCTAGGGGGCTTCAGCCAGCGCGTCTGCATCCGTGGGGCAGGCCGCCCGGATTGTTAATCTTCGGGCAAGGCGGCCGCCCCCTTGTTTTTAGAATTGGCAGCGTGGGCGGGCACCCAGATTCGGTTAATTTTACGGTCGGGAGTGCAGCCGCGCAGATGCGTGCTGCGGGAAGGCAGATGTGTAGCCTGCCGAGTAATTTAGGATTGCTCGTTTTGAGTCAATGAGGCCTGCGCGCGTACGGGCGGTCAGCATGGCCAGCGCTATCGCTGTCTCTTCCGCTTAGGAGGGTGCGCACCATGGGGGCGGAGATGAGTCCATGTAGGTTGTTGCATCTTGCCGGGCCACGTGCACGTATGTTGCGTGTTCATCGGAACGATATGAATCATCCAGTGCTCGGTTTTTGTGCTGATGGCGCGTCGTGTCGCCCAAGGAGAAGGCAGCGGAGACATAAATATCTCTGCTATTCATTATCTCTTGACAGTAAATATTTGGAACAGCTCGTTCCTTAAGTGAAGCCTTAGAACTTGTTGAGTGATGCATTTTTTTTATTAGTGCGCGTAAGTGACCCTTAAATCAACCCGCTGAGCTCTCACCAAGGCGCCCTGCGTGATGAATGATTCAAGGCAAACGTCGCCACAACGCGTCAAACGTCGAGATCATGCAATGATGCTGCGTTTTTTTTTTTCAGTGCACGTAAGTGACCCTTAAGGGGAAAGGATATACATGCAAAGACTGCTTCCTATGAGACATTTCTCCCTCCTCTTCTGAAACGTTGCCTACGTTTATTTTCGTCAGCGTCAGGCTTTAACAGATCCGAAGGCTTGAAGCTGTAGGAGAAATCACGGTTACAGCTGAAAGCACTCCCTGTTCCAGGGACGTTTTCTGAGATATCCGCTACCAATTTACAGGTTCATTGTGCACAATCACGCGTGAAAGGGTGTGTATATAGGCACAAACTTTTATATCAGATGTGACACAGCTGTGGCTTGTGGCATGTGTTCTGCCAACGGCGCAGAGCCAACAGGTCAGGCTGATGATGCATTCAATTTCACTTCAGCGAACTCGAAGGAACTCTGCACGCAGCAGTTGATAGTTTAGTTTATGGGGTTTAACGTCCCAAAGCGACTAAGGCTATGAGAGACGCCGTAGTGGAGGGCTCCGGAAATTTCGACCACCTGGGGTTCTTTAACATGCACTGACATCGCACAGTACACGGGCCTCTAGAATTTCTCCTCCAAAGAAATTTCAGCCGCCGTGGCCGGGATCGAACCCGCGTCTTTCGGGTCAGCAGCCGAGCACCATAACCGCTGAGCCACCGCGGCGGCAACACGCAGCAGTTGAGGCACACTAGGGAAGAGCTTCGCGCCTTTGGTCGTCATCACGCAGCAGTTGAGGCACACCAGGGAAGAGCTTCGCGCCTTTGGTCGTCATCTCGAATTCGTAACTCCATGAATTGGGTTGAAAATTTTGTGCTGCATACCACGAAATATGGGCGCATTACGAGATTTCTACCAAGTAGCGTTAAAGTTTATAGTGCAGGGAGGCGCGCTAACTGCTTTGATCAGATGGTCTATTAAATAATTTAGGTGCTTAGAACTCCATAAACTGAGTTGAAGATTCTGTGCTGCATACCACGAAATATGGGCAATAGCCGCGGTGCCCTAGTAAGGTCAGCATTTGCCTCACATCCCACAGGTTGTGTGTTCGATGGCCGACGTGTATCCACCGATTTCCGGCGCTTGTAATCTTTTTCCCAGGATGGTGCTCGGGTTTCAGTAAGGGTGAAGTACTTGCGAAAATGGCCTTTGCCCAACGTTAATGTGTCCATGTTAACAATTCAGCTTTTAATCATCATTTTATCTTTGTGGGCAATTACTTTTGGAATAACGCACCTGACCACAGCTGGAAAGGTTTCATTCCCATTCTTTCCTTACTTAAAATGCACGATCTCAAGAGCACTGAAATAAGGAAGAGCACCAGCACCGGTGTGTGACCTGGAAAAAATAGGAGACAGCTTTTCAGAAACCAAATAAGTTTATCAGCTCATTGGGGTGGCGAAAAGTTGATCTACCCCCCCCCCCCCCCCCCCACACACACACACACACCTTCTCTTCCCGCCTTCATGCCCTGATAGCCTGCATCGCTGTTGAGCTATCTTTTCAAAGGTAGTCAGGCTACATGGCTTCCGTCTGGCAGAACACTTGACACCCATCAAGCTCTGAATCTTTGTAAGGTAATGGTAGCATTTGCCCTAACCTTTAAATACCTTTTGGTCTTTAGGAAATCCGCAAGGGATCCATTACACTATAGTGCGCAGCAAACCATAAAGCCTGGCTACTTTAGGCAAAGGCGGTACATGTTTAATCCTGCTATATTTAAATAACAAGCGCTTAAAAAAACGGAATGTAATGAAGTTTCGATATGCGCAGCAATATGCTCCTGCAAAAGCTTTGGAGCTGGGGTCAAGCCCCATCTCCTCCACGCTGCTGTAGCACCTCCTCTCAGAGCTGCACCGGTTAGGTCCGCATCCCTCGCACTCCTCAAGCGACACCGTTGCAATGTTGAACTTTGTGCTCTGAAGTTATTCAGTTATAAGCCGTACCGCATATTTGCACACCTTTGAGTGCACCCAATTGCAGATCCAAGTCGACGAAAAGATGTTATACCCACTGCGATTAAATTATTGCGCACAGAAAACTGCGGACAAAAATAAATGCGTCAGTGCAACATTCCTTAAAAAAATAATTTTTATGGGGTTTAAAGTCCCAAAACGACTCAAGCTATGAGGGACGCCGCATTAGAGGACGGTGCATAAATTCGACCACTTGGGTTCTTTTTTAATGTTCATGACACCGCACAGTACACCGGCTCAAATATTTCACCTCCATCGAAATGCTACCGCCGCAGCAGGGATCAATACCGCGTCTTTCGGGTCAGTAGTTGGACCCATAAGCACCGAGCCGCAGCGGGAGCTTCCTTAAACGAATTGACCATTTAACTCTGACTATACCTTATTAAGGCCTCCCTTCTTAGCTGATGCGTCACATCGCGAGACAGTGTGCGGGAGAGGCAAAAGGATGGCGACAGGCATCGAAGAAGCCCCGTAAGAGATCGCGTCACTTCTAAAGACGTGTCTCGAGTGGGACATCGAAATTTTTCAGTTTGACCGTGACACCAACGGGAGGTGCGTATACCCAAGCTGCACTGCGTCATTTCTTCTTTATACAGCGGGCAACGCATTCCTTTGCACTCCCTCATTATTGCTTTTTTGAATGTATCTGCATCACTTCTCCAGTTGGATCTGGAGTGCCACAAGGCTCAGTTCTAGGGCCTCTGTCAGGTAAGTCATTGATATATATAAGAAAAATCTATGTTCAACAATAAATCTTTTTGCTGATGACTGCGTCATATACCGCGAAATTAACAGTGACTCTGATATAGCTCTTCTTCAATCGGATATTGATCATGCTCTTGAAAGGACTAACAAATGGAACATGGAACTAAACATAAAAAAGTGCAAGTACATGCGGGTTTCTCGTCGTAACACCACATTGCCTTCATATCGTCTTAATAATTGCAGCCTTGAGTCTGTGCCTTTTCATAAATATTTAGGTGTCTTCATTTCCCATAATCTTTCTTGGAAAGTACACATAGACCATGTAAGCAATAACGCTAACCGCATGCTAGGCTATAATCTTTCTTCTAGCTCCGTAAAACTGCTTCTCTACAAGTCGTTGGTTCGTAGTAAACTAGAATATTCTGCATCTATCTGGGACCCCTATCAAGAGACACTAATATACCAACTCGAATCTATACAGAACCGCGCGGCCCGTTTCATTCTCTCGAATTATCACCGTAACTCTAGCGTCAGTGCCATGAAATCAAGCTCATCACTCCCACTACTGTCGCAACGTAGAAATATATCCCGCCTTTGTCTATTCCATAAGATTTACTACGATAACCCCATCCTTAAGAGAAAATTTATAACGCCACCTTGCTACGTTTCAGCTCGGATCGATCATCGTTATAAAGTTGGTATTCTTTCATGCCAAACAAACCACTTTTACAACTCATTCATGCTACGTTTCAGCTCGGATCGATCATCGTTATAAAGTTGGTATTCTTTCATGCCAAACAAACCACTTTTACAACTCATTCATCCCCAGCACATCGGCACAATGGAATCACCTTCCCCGATCGGCAGTCGAAATAAGTGACCATTCTGTGTTTAAATCGGCTTTAACTAACATCTTGGTAACATAGTACATGTAATTCTTGCGCCCTGCCGTTTATTCTTTTCAGTTTATGTGGTAGTTCAAACAGATCTGGTCTTTTTTTTCCCCTTCACCAATTCTGCTGTTTAAGGGAATGACAATGTGTGCACCAGTGATTTCCTGCCATTTTCAACAACTTCCTCGTGTTTTTTTTTTGTTTGCGTGGTATGTTTGCTCATAATTCCGTGTTAAATGACTGTTTGTTTATGGGGTTTAACGTCCCAAAGCGACTAAGGCTATGAGAGACGCCGTAGTGGAGGGCTCCGGAAATTTCGACCACCTGGGGTTCTTTAACGTGCACTGACATCGCACAGTACACGGGCCTCTAGAATTTCTCCTCCAAAGAAATTCAACCGCCGCGGCCGGGTTCGACTGTTAATTTGTTTGATTGTATTTGCTGTAACCTACTAATTTTCGCGAGCCATATTTTTGTTCACATTTTGTGTTACTTGTGACTGCTGTTCTTTTGTCATTTTGTTTATTCTAACCCACTCCCCTCTGTAATGCCCTCGGGCCCTGAGGGTACTGAAATAAATAAAATAAAAACTGCGATGGCATTAACCAGTTGAGCAGCGGTACCTCCGCCTGAGGCCAGCCTTGACTGCTCGCTATAATGCTGCGTGAAAATTGCCACTAGAGCTGGCATTTGTGGAGTCCCCCTTCAACGGGATAACGAACCGCACCTTTGACTCAGAGAGGAACTGCCGCACATTTTTTATTTTTTTTTTGCAAGAGGTGTGCAGTGTTTTTTATGCTCGGCTACTGTGAGCCACTGTCACCCAGACTTCGCGCACTTTACGTGGGAAGCTCCCAGACACCCTTAGAGCGTGTGGGGGTACCGGTCTCGGACTCGAAGGAGATGCCCTCGATTCAGCGTGGCAAACTCAGCGGAGACCAGCCACCAAGTGACAAGAGGTTTTTGGGCGTTCGGTGCCCAGCTTTCGCTGGTCGCAAGCCAGAGAATGGGTCGGAGCCAAAGGTTCACAAAACAAAACAAAGTACAAAGACAAAGTGATTGGCGACACAATGCAACTCGTGCAAAGTTAAACTAGAGAGAGAATACAATACAAAGGCAATATTGCACCTAAAGTGCACTAACACAAGAGAGAGAGGTAAACAAACAAAACACAATTTGTTCACCGGGCACTGCGGCAGTCCGACGACCAGAGTTCCACGACGATGCCGTCCCGCAGACTGGCGAACGTTGCCTCGTTGGTCCGTGGCTGGCCGAGTGGTGTTTTCCCCGGGAGTCGAACGGGCGCGCTTCTCCGAAGCTTAAACGGCGGTCCGGACTGACTGATAGCGGTCAACGTCCTCTTTTATAGGCTCGCTTTCACGTCTGTTTGTTCAACGCGCCAGAGTAGGCGCGCACATACACGCAACATTTGCAGTGCTGTCTCCCTTCTCTCTTCTCACTGGCCGCGCGTCCCCATTGGTCAGAGTCAGGAGTCGTTTCGCGAAGGTTCCAGCGTGTTCTAGCGTGGCGCCGTCGTGGCGGCGTCGCCGACGTCCGAGTGCAGAGGAGGGGGACGTGACTTAGTGCACGCAAGGCTACGCCCTTTTCCTCCGGTCAGCAGAAGAACCGACTCGCATGTTCGAGAATCTTCGGCGTGGATGACTCACTCCTTCGGCGAACGCCGTGGCGATGGAGAGAGAGGCACGCGATCGGCGGGGGCTTTCCCTCTCTCCCGTTGGGCTCGCGCCGGCGAGACGCCGTGCGCGCGGCGGTTTTTCTTTGTTTGTTTTTAAAATGCGCCGAATTTTGTGACAGCCACTTCTGCGTAGCTTGAGGGAGACGGTCTATGCCACTGAAGAGCGCTGTTCGCGTGGTGTTCCTTGAAGGCCCACGAATAAGAGGCTCGCGGAAGCAAAGCTACTTCTATTCTTCGAATACACTTGCCTTATGGGGCAAGCGTAGGAGTTGAATTTTGCTTAGAATATGCTGAAAAGGTGGTCAAATTGTCAGCATGTTCGTAGTAATACTTCAGCCTGCCACGTAACACCAATATCAACATAATTTTTTTACAGATCTCTCTATTGGATAGGCCGGACCATACTGGCTGAATTCGATGAAGGCCTGGCTTCTACTAATGGAAGCAAATTACTTAGAAAATAGCTACCACAACGTATTGCACGGCTCCGACGTCTTGCAAGCAGCAGCCGTATTCCTGTTGGCACTTCGAGATAAGGTATGCGGTCAGAAAAGGCGCCAGCATTCCTATCTCGCTGACAACCTAGAAGGTTGGGCGTGTATTGAGAGGCTTGATATTTTCTAATGCACTGAATGTCTGAGAATGGAAGAAGGAATACTCGAAATAAAACTGAGGCATCAAGCCGATCCTCTCTCGTGGGAAAACTTCGCTCTCAGCGTAGGCTTGGGTTTCAGGTCGTCGACCTATAGCCACGCACGTGACCTGAGGTGGGGTTTGAGCGCGCTACTTTCGCCACATGTCGCATGTTGCTCTGCAGGCTCCATTTCCAGCGCTGTCACTGGCTGTCGTTTATTGTTTGAAGAAAAAGAGTGCGAGAGACACAGGCCAGATCACCATGTGACGGATCACAATACAGAACTGCCTTCGGAAAAAATGGTGGCACTTCAGCATTGCTAAGCACGGAATATTGAGCGAAAACAGGTTTTGTAGCGAGAGCTACACTATGCTACACAGTCGAGCATTTCGCCGTGAGCCTGGGAGGCCGATAGTGCGTATGCGCGAAACCGGAGTTGGCCGCCGCCGCTGCCGCGCGAGGAGCCGCGCCGGCCCGACTACGCCCGCCGGCGCCACGCGTGAATGCGCATGCGTGGCAACCGGAGAAGGGCAGCAGGTGCGCAGCGCATGACGTCAGAGCTCGGCCGTCGCCGCTGCCGAACTGTAGCTCTCGCTACGCATATCCTCGCATAGCTGAGCTAAGCCACTGCCAATTTATTTTTGCAGGTGTACACCAACGCCACGTAGATGAAAGCGAGATTGAGGCGTCACTGAACCAGGGAGCCAGTTGTGCGCTGCAGCGTTGAACCCCTCTAAGTTTTTAAACTAAAATGTCCATATCTTTAATCTATTGTGCGCATTACATTTAGTGCCTAGCGCGTTGGAATACGCATTAAAATAATTCGTGCGTGTCCAAGCTGTACAGGAGTGGATGCTTTTTTGCATGTCCTTGCTTGAGTCAAGGCCACACGAGAGGCATTATTCGGTCACTACTTTCGTCTTCCCTTAATTGAATATTAGAGCAAAAGTGGTTAGGACCATGCTTTATATGTGGCTTCGGTGGCGTTGCACTTCCGGTGCAGTGCGCAACGCTGCGATGACATAAAGGAGCGACGTCACGCATGACGTAACGACGTGTTAATGTGGTTGTACAAAACAGTGACGTCATCCGTGACGCTACGTGGCATTCAGATACAGCTTACCCCTGAAGCGCTGATCCGGATCATGAGAGGGAAATACCAGAAGAGTAATCATATGGCAGGTTCTCTCGGATCATGAATAGCAGTTTACCAATATCCGACATGAGAAACGTATACGCAGCTGAATATTACTGGTACGCACCTATAGGGCAGAAACGTGGAGGCTAACGAAAAGGGCTCAGCTTAAGTTAAAGGTCTAGCGTTTAGGGATCGGAAGCGGGTGGAGTGGGTGAGGGAGCAAATGCAGGTTAATGACGTCCCAGTCGAAATCGAGAAGAAGAAATGGGCTTGGCCAGAGCATGTTATGCGAAAGCAAGATACGTGGCTGCAGCTGGCAAAGACAACATTAGTTGGAGAGACATGGGAGCGGCATTTGCCCTGCAGTGGGCATAGTCATGCTGATGATGACGATGATGACTCCTGAAGTTAATGCGAGTGCAGCAGAATAAACAGGGGTACACTCCTACCCAGAGCTACTAACTGGGACCGGCAGTTCGTACCACCCCGGCTGTAGCAGACAACTGAGTGACCACAACGGCAAACGGACGGACGGACGGACGGACAATGGAAAAATGCGGAGAATGGTGCTAGAGATTTTATGTGGTAAAGAAAACTGAAGTCGACAATTCAGTGCTCGCAGTGTCACCGTTCCTGTGTCTGGTTACTTCGCTGGCCTTCCCTGCATGAACTGAGCTTTACGTTGCTCTTTTGTCTGTTTCCATCCCTATTACAAGTGTGTGCATTTACATATTTAAGGTCATGACACCATCACTTTTTTTTAAACGAATTGCAAGTTGTCGCACAGATTATAGCTGCTCTTAGCATGAACGCAACGCCATTTCTAGGGGGCAACGCCACTGCATGAATGTCGTGCTTACTGAGGCTTGCCTTGTCTCTGCGCAGGGAATTTTCTCCCTTGAGGAAGAGGCCTGCTTGCTGGCTGCAGCGACACACGATGTGAGGCATTTTGGAAGAACCAATGAGTTCCTCCGCAAAACAAAACACAGCCTCTCCATCACCTACAATGATCGGTACGTGTTCTATCTTGATTTATTTTATTCCTCTTTTTGGAACAAGCTCGAAGAAAACTCGAGGTGTCGGATTGCTTACCTTTGGACTTGAGCTTCGTCTTTTTGTTTTAAACACGTGAGGGGAATAGTGTCCTTGCTTTGTTGCAAGGCATAGCTGCGTTCGTGTTGCGGTTATGTTGCGTGTGGCGACCCGCAGGGGATTACATAATTGTATGCAGGTAGATAGGCTGGTAACAACTTTATTTTGAGAGATTTTAGGGACAGGCTGGAGCAAGCCTCCGCAGCCCAGGTGATCGCCTTATCTTGAGTGGCGACTGGCCAGCTACGCAACAGTGCCCCCCACTGTTCGGTCGTGGTGATCTCTGGGTGCGTGAAGGGTAGGTGTTCACATTCCCAAAGGGAGTGTGGTAGTGTGGATGGTTGTGAGCAGAATTTGCATGATGGTTTGTATCTATCCTGGTGTATTGTGGAGAGTAGAAGCGGGTGCAGGTAGGTATTAGACTGCAGCTCTCGCGACGCTTTCGCTTGAGCTTCGGTCGTCGACTTGTGCGCGGATGGATAGGGTCACGCAACGGTCGCTATGCTGATGTAATTTCTAGGTTAACTTTGAGGGCTGTCCGTGGATACAGGCGCCATCCCTCGCCCAGTAATTTCCCTCTCACGCACGGTAGGGCAATTCTCAGGCTGAGCGGTTGCAATCGTTTACGCCTGTAAAGCAGGCTCTGTTGCATGCATTACCACTGAGCGGCGAAGAGCCCTTTGCGCTTTCAAAAAGGTCTAAAGGGACGTGAGTCATTTGCGCCACTTGGCAGAGGGCTGCTGGAACAAGGACAGATAGGGTAACTTAAGCTTCGTCGCTCTTGAACTGCAGCAGCGGGTTGAGCACCAGTGAAGGAAGGTGCGTGCCCTGGGCCAGCACACGAAAATTTCAACCCACAACGCATTCCTGCGGTAGCGTCGTCAAGCAGCCGCTGATATGATTGCGATTTTAGAGCGAGACCTCTATTACTGCGTCTGCCAAGGTCAATCTTGATGCGCGTTTGACCTCGGGGCCCCGGAGCACAGACGAACCACGTGACTCTTCCAAGCAGAGGTGCAGCTGCGCGCGTTCGCCGGCTCCGCCGCTGTGATACCACGTGATTAGGAGAGGGTAGGCGGGGAGAGGCGCAGCTGCGCGTGTTAGCCGGCTTCATCGTTGCGATACCACGTGACTGGTAGAGGGTGTAACAGTTGCTACGTCGGCGATTTCTCCTTCAGTTTCGCCAGTTTCGCTATAGTTTCGCCATAGATGAGGCGCGTGCCGGACCGAGTGCGTAAAGTCTTTGGCGTTGCCGTCAATCCGCGTCCGATCATCCAAAGGAACAGAGCTTTCGCTTTGTATTAAAAAGAGTTACACCTCACCAAATTTTTCACATCGATATCGCGATTGTTCTACCCCTCGAAACACGCGTCATCTATGTACCCATTCCCGTAGGCAAGTGAGGAGGAGTACCACCAACACTGTGAGTGAGGAGGAGAGAGCAACGCCAGCTTGAATTAGTGGGGAAGGGTAGGCGGCGAGGGAGGAGGGGAAGAGGCTAGGCGAAGGGAAAGAACAGTCAAAACAGAACGAGGGGGGGGGGATACGCGATCAAGCACATCTGTCTGTACTTACTGCTTTCACAATATTGTCACGCGTGGTTCAGTACGGTTGGCACGGTTGCGTACGTCAAAATAGGCGACTGCAGCGGACGTCGGTACCAGCACAAAAGCGGAGCATTCGCTTGCCCCCACACTTCGGCTTCTTTCTTTTCTCAAGGCGAGCTCGCGCGCATTCCGCGCTGTCGTGTTTCCACGAGAACGATGACGACGAATGGCGGTGTCATTACAACTCGGGTTGAAGGCCTTGGAGCCGGCGGCTGCCGTGGTGTATAGGCGTCACCTCGATGGCAGATGACCCTCGAGGACTTGAATCCCTGCTTGCTGGGGGAGTCCGAGGCATGGAATGCGTTACCCCGCACCTCCACCAGATGTCACGCGTGGTTCGGTACGGTTGGAACGGTTGGGTACGTCAAAATAGGCGACTGCAGCGGTCGTCGGTAACAGCACAAAAGCGGAGCATTCGCTTGCCCCCACACTTCGGCTTCTTTCTTTTCTCAAAGCGAGCTCGCGCGCATTCCGCGCTGTCGTGTTTCCACGAGAACGATGACGAAGAATGGCGGTGTCAATATATAATTATAAATATGTTGTGCTCTAAAGCAATGATTTCAGGTTTTAAGCATGAAATGCTTTTAGCCCCCGTTGTCGGCAGTGTGGTGACGTCACGCCGAGACCGAGATCCACTCATCCGGGCATTGAAATCCACTCATCCGGGCACTGAAATCCACTCATCCGGGCACTGAAATCGAGTCATCCGGGCACTGAAATCGAGTCATCCGGGCACTGAAATGGAGTCATCCGGGCACTGAAATCGAGTCATCCGGGCACTGAAATCGAGTCATCCGGGCACTGAATTCCAGTCATCCGGGCTCTGAAACGAGAACATCCGGGCACCGTACGAGACTTAACGAGACTCTCTAAGCCCTCCTACGCGACCGGCATGCAAGCAACGGTTGGTCTCCAAACGAGTCACAAAAAATAACTGCTGCCAGTGCCTTCTCAATGTTTATCAAGATATCAGTCGCGCTGTGCGTTTGATAATGCACGGAATTATAATTTCCGATTTCTAATAACGCCTGCAAAAAGCACATAAATGCCACGTACACTTCGTTGTCGTACGTGATCTCTTAGGGGCTTCGCGCATCGAAGCAAAGCTGCGCAGGTGCACAGGGGCCCGGGGGAGAAGCGCTGCGTTCAAAGGGCAAGGCATCGCGCCGAACGGGTGGTGGCGTTCCTCCCTTGCTTTACGGTGCGGTTCGGGTGTCCACCGAGATGGCAGAGAATTACTGCGCCATTTCCTTTCCTCAAAAAACCAAATGGCAAAGGCATCGCGCTGAACGGGTGGTGGCGTTCCTCCCTTCCTGTACGGTGCGGTTCGGGTGTCCACCGAGATGACATTAGGCCCGTAAACATTTCATGCTTACTCTACTCTCGGTTACGGGAGAGGCAGAGATTTTTTTTTTCTCTTAAAATGAGTAGCGCTCTTCTCCTACTGCGATCCTTGAAACTAAATGATTTTCTTGCAGATCAATCCTTGAAAACTACCACTGCTCAGAAACCTTCCGCCTCACCCCTAGAGTCGGAAGATGGTTACATCTTCGCCAGAGCCAAAGAACAGACCTATGAAAAAATAAGAGAAGTGATTGTGGATGTAATTCTTGCAACTGGCATGGATGCCCACGAGAAACACGTAAAAAATTTCAGGCGTGTTTTAAATGTAAGTATACCCACCCGTTTTATACGCCGACGGTTGCAGTATGCGTGGGTGCTGTTAGCATTCAGGGCAACGTAGACTAGAAAAAATTGCTGAAAAATTCTCAACTCATAATGCGGCGCCATTAAGTTAATTGAATATTTGGCCTGGTTTTATTCATTCTTAAAAGAACCGGCATTTTTTAATACTCGCTGGCTGGTTGTACAAATGACAATGTACCTTGAGCAGTAGGTCGTGCCTTGAGTTAGCATTGACCAATGCCTCGTTGTGTCAGATAAGCGCCTTCACAGGAGATGGTGAAATATGCTTAGTTTGTTTAATTTACCACGGAAATAAAAAAATGGCTGAGGCTTAGCTAAGGTTAAGCCTAGTCAGATGCGAAGCATATTGATGGCTAGGCTTGGTAATACATGGCTTTCCTTGGTTGACGTTCATCCCGCTCTTCATCGGTCTCTGTGGCACGCTGAAGCTTTCGCTTCTCGTTAAAATCAGCCCTGCTTCTAGGCGGCATCCCAACACCTGGCCGCCTCGTAAGTGCCCGGAAAGTTGTTGTTGTTGTTGTGACTGAGAGAAGGATTAAGAGGAAATTGCACGGGCCTGCTACTGGCTCGAGCCAAGCCACCACTGCTGCCACGTGCAGATAGAGGAGAGTTAAAAGATCAGAGGAAAGATAAAAAGGAAAGAAAAGACGCGCGTCGCAGCAACAACTGCGTCCGCCGGAGCGGACGCTGCTCAAAAAGAAGCGGCCGAAGCCGCGCTCGCCGAAGCGAGAACAGATACTCTTGCCCGGAGAGCGAGGCAAGCTCAGCTTTATACCGCTGCTGTAGCGTCACGTGGTCAGCTGCAGCGCCTCTGATGTGGAGCCTCCACCGCCGCGGCCGACCGCGCGAGCCGAGCCCATCTCTCCCCTGCTGTGACGTCATGTTGTCACGTGGTCAGCCGCCGCGCCTCTGATGTGGAGCCTCCACCGCCGCGGCCGACCGCGCGAGCCGGCAGCCCATCTCTCCTCTGCTGTGACGTCATGTTGTCACGTGGTCACGCTCAAGGTCAATGGTAGCTCCACCGCCGCGCTCGACGGGCTGTAGTGTAGCTCTAGAATATGCTTCGCATAAAATACGTGTTCGTAGTAGTTTGTCGCCGCTGTGTTACGAAGTTGGCATGTTGTGCAAGTTCAGTCAACTAGGCACACCTCTGGGTTTAGAAGGAAATCTATTTGGAGCATACTGCTTTGAAGCTTACGTGCATCATGCATGAAACTGTGTCACCCGCGGTTAAACGGGAGAACGTATACATCTCCCCAATTAAAAACCCCAGAACACCAATAAACCTGATCCTTTGACCAACTTTCCCACCTTGCACGCCAATTTAAAAAAATGGGATGGTCGGGGAGGACACACGTCCTTTCCTTGTGTGCTGCTCTTGGTTCATGAAACTGGCTCCTCCCCGACCATCCCATTTTTTAAAACTGGCGTCCAAGGTGGGAAAGTTGGTCAAAGGTTCAGGTTTATTGGTGTCCTGGGGTTTTAATTGGGGAGATGTATACGTTCTCCCGTTTAACCGCGGGTGACACAGTTCAAAACCGCCCGGACCCCATTCCGTGGTCGCGTACGCTACCGAGCGCTCGCTGACCACGGCGGGCCTTGCTCTACGGGAACAAAGGAACGACATACCGTGTGACACAAACAAGGCATTTATTGCTATAACAACAATAACGCCAGCTAGCAACAAACTACACTGAGGAATCGAGGACGTCCGACGATTCACCAGCACGGTTACGAGCGAACGTTTGCCCACGCTAGGGCAAAGGGGAAGCTCCGAGGCCCTACCGGACGGCGTGGCGGGAGCATGTTCCGACCACGAGGCGCCCGCGGCGAAGAGCGGAGCGGCGCGCGACACGTCCGCGTGCTTTCTCGATGCCGATCAGAAGAGAACCGTTCCTCACCCGCGCGCGCGCAGCAAAACGCCATCCGTGGCGCTAGTGTCGCTGCGACGCGAGCGCCCTGCCCCGTTAGTTTAAGTAACACAACTGAGACGGGTGCCTTGTGGGGAAGCTAACCACAATTGGGGGTGCATTGCGGGAAAGCGAACCACAGGGGACGAGGGCGTCCGCACAGTGTTTAACGTCCCAAAGCGACTCAGCTTTGAGGGGCGCCATAGTGAAGGGCTCCGGAAATTTCTTTAAAGTGCACTGACATCGCACAGTACATGGAGCTGGAGTATATTTGTAATAAGGCAGTAATTACTAATTGGCATCCACTCAATTTCCTCAGAAACCTCGCAGTTCAAGAAAAATTCGTCCTTGCCCGGGGATCGAACACGGGTGCATCTCTTCACCGGAGCAGTCGCTCTACCAACTGATCTAACCGGGACGGCAAGCTTATGGTAGGGTGAGAGCGAATTGATCAATAACTCGTATAATTCGAAGTTCTCATTTCGAGCGAAATCAAACCACCAGAGAAATAGAAACAAAATCACAAAGAAAAGGAGGATCTTCAAGGCACGTCGAAAACGTTCCCGTTGTTCGTTAAACAGACCCCCTGATTATTTGAGCATGGTAACATACTTTGAAGTAGAGACATTTTGGCAAGATGAATGTTGCGATGCATTCGCATTGTGCCCCTATAGATTCTACATCGCACGATGTTCCTTATAACTGCATTAAAATAGATAGGTTAGATCAAACAGTTGAATGACAAAAAGCTCGCAACACAATTCGCCGTATATCCCGGATCACAAAAGCGGCGCAAATCAGTCGCCGCAGACACCTAACTATATTGTTCCACCACAAACATTTACACAGCGTATTTTCTTGGGACAAGGGAGGCATGCCTCTGATTGGACGAAGGATGTGCGCATTACTCCACGGCGTGGTAGGCTTCTTCGGTCGTTCAAGAATAGAGGAGCGTGTGACGCCTTATCAAAAACACCGTTCTCTGCTGAAGAAGCAGCCATCTATAGACGACTGAAAATTTAAAGGGGCAGTACCTGCAACCAGGATGTCGAACATAATTTTTTGGGTTCAGTTCGGGCATGGTTTCACGCCTTTCGGGTTCAGTTGCGAGTTCGACTCGGGAGCGACATTCGGTTCCGGTTCGAACCGGTTCAACTTTTTTGACGTCGATGAATTCCTCATTGACCATTTCAGGCATCCAAGACCGCGTTATGCAGATCGCAGCAAAATTTAGTGCACGTTAACCCTTTACTGCACGATTTTTTGTTTCATCATAAAATTATTGCAGGAGACGCAGGCAGCGGAAAGAACCACCAGATGGACATACAAAATTGGTTAAATAATGTTGTACAGTTTTTATTGACCCAAAAAGGGTATATGCAGATAAAGAACATATTACAAAAACAAACATCGCGCTGGGTGAGAGAATGAATGAGTATTTAATCAAGCACCGCAAAGGCGTTATTTCGCCTTATGGTACAAGAAAAAACCATTGCTCTTGTTTGTCGAGCAGAGATGACTACCGCACTTCGAGCAGTAGCTCATACAGAATCCTATGCTCTTGGGAAACTTGCAGCGCTGCCTCTTCTGCCTCCAAAGGACCCAGTGACCAACCTGAAAGTAGAAATGCAATTACTAGCATTGAAAGAAAGCATGATGTTTCATAAATTATACCTCATCTAGCATGACATCCTGCGTGGGGTGGGTGCTGTTGGGCCCCTTTTCTTCTCTACGGCTTGTTCCTTTGGAGGAAGCGACGATGATCCTGAGAGTAAGCACGAAAGGACGTAAAGGTATATCCGTGAGGTTGCGAGAAAACAGGTCGCGTGTACTGCGACCGTAGGAAATATTCACGAATTCTACAAAAAAAAAAATAAAAATAAACATACTCCAGAAAACAAACTTACTCTCAAGATCATCGTCACTTCCTGAAAGGTCACTGCATTCGCTATCTGAAGGAATCGCCGGGTATAGAATATTTTAGTATCCATCACCTGTTCTGACAAAAAGACGCCATGGCATATTGTTGCATCTGTGCAACATAGCATCTTTCAGTCGCCAGGAAATAACTGTTCCAAAATAAGAAAGTTTCCTGGTTTCTACTTACACGTGTCAATGCACGTGAGCTCGTGCAGCTTTCACCACGCTTGTTTGGCAATAGTTCCACTGAAGCAGCAGAGATGGCGGCACAAGACGGCGGGCATTTCAAATATATGTTGCAGAAATGCAGCAGCAACGAGCACAGGACGCCCCGAATAGAATTTCCTTCTGTTTTTGGAGTCCGAATTATCTGAGGGAGTGGGGTACGAAGCTACGCTTTTTTTCAACGCCGTTGGTTCGAATCCCGCTCACGGATTGTTTTTTCTGCTGCACATCATTGTGATGACGACAATAAACGTCTCGACACTATATAGAAAAAGAACATATTGCATTCAAGGAATTTTGTTCACGCGGTCATTGCGGCCTTCAAGCTAGAACACGCCAGCAGCATGTCTGCACTCTTCCGAGAGCCAGTGCATCCGTTGCATGTGTGACCATCAAAGCGAAATGGCGGACGACGAGAAGCGCCAGCTCTAGGCCACTATGCGCCTGCGCCACTTTGCATCTATGCGTGGCCGCGTCGGGTGCGCTGGTTATCCGAAGAGCGCAGCCACACCTCTCACGTGTTCAAGTGAAGAATGGACGAAGGTAGGCAAGAAGCAGGCTGGAGACCGGACGGTAGGTGACTATGGCATATCTTCTAGGAATAGCAAGGGGGAGTTCATGAACACCTTCTCCCGCAAACGAGAGAACAGGAAGTGCATGTAGAAGAGCCCCAATGGTGAGACTTCATACTATGCACTCACTCTGGCATCGTAGAGGATGTGGAGGTCCTCGGAAAGGTCCGTTGCAGCGACCACAGGATGGTAAGGTCTCGTATAAGCAGTGTGACAGTCAATGAAGTGGCTGATAGCCTGGCAAAGGCGTCCCTCAATGGTCCCGTGCTACCTCCCGGTTACAGCGTACATCACAGCAGCGCGGTATTGTGGAGCAGGAAATCATGCCATTCACGACAGCTTTAGGACTCTCTAACTAGGCTGCGCTGCCCCACCCTTAAAGGTGCACTGAAGAGGAATCTACACGTTCCTAGCATTCTTAGAAACTGCGACTTATTGCCCTGTATGGCCTATTTCCGAAATTAAATCGAATTAACGTCCGGCTCCCGCCCTTTTTTTTGAATTCTTCCTCGTACGGTGGGCGGAGTCGACAAACGCGTGGAGTGCCTTTCACCCAGTCCCGTGGCGGCTTGCCGCTCTGCCATCGGCGGAGTAATACGTAGTAGTCCGTAGTAGCAAATAGTCCGCGCGTATTTTTATTTCTGCGGGCTTATTTTGCGGCTATATTATCTGCGAATGAAACTATTGAACTTCACGCGTTGGTCGACTCCGCCCATCGTACGAGGGAGAATTAAAAAAAAAAGGCGGGAGCCGGACGGTAATTCGATTTAATCAGGGAAATCGGCCATACAGGGCAATAAGTTGCAGTTTCTAAGAAATCTAGGAACGTGTAGTTTACCGCCATTCAAAATTGTCATTTTTTCATCTCCTGCGTGTGTTATGCATTTTGCGTTTCTTTTTGGTCTTTTTGCTTTCTTTGGACTTTTCTCTTCCCCAGCATTTTTATTTTTATTTATTATTTTCCCCCCCAAAAATCATCACAAAAACTCTCTATGCATCCCTCTTCATGGCCGATCCCCCAATGTGGGTATGCGCCATTCTACGAGCCGAACAAAGACGTGGGGGCTAACAAAGAGGGTTCAGCTTAAGGACAATGCAGTGAGCTACGGAAAGAAAAATGATAGGTGCAACTAAGGGATCGGAAGCGGGTTGAGTGGGTGAGGGCAGGGCATGTAATGTGAAGGCAAGAAGAGAAGAAGGCAAGCGTGGTTGATGGAAAACATTTATTTACAGATAAACTTCAGGAGGTGAGGTATGACCTGATCCAGAGGGGGCCAGCCCCCACAGGTGGTGGAGGTCCCTAGTTCGGGACCCCAGTGGCGTCGGCCGCTGCCCGGGCTCGCGCGACCAGGGCCCGTTGGGCCTGCAGGTCAGACCGAGCAGAGTCGCCTCCCAGTGCTCCCGGGTTCTGTTGGGGTGAGGGGGGATATCAGGGTTGGAGGGGCAGGCCCACACCATGTGGTAGATGTCCGAAGACTTCTCCGCACAGTGCGGACAGCTGCCAGAGAAAGAAGGGTCGAAGTGTTTGAGAGCTGCCGGGCACAGCAAAGTATTTGTACACAGGCGAAGCAGAAGCCGCTCCTCCGCCTTTGAGAGACGCGGGGATAAAGACCATGGCCAGATTGATAAAGAAAAGCAACGTCTTTGAAGGAGTAAGCGGGAGTGAATTCTAGTTCGTGATCGTCGGGGTCGGAGGCGAATGTCCGGTGAGAGAGCGCACGGGCGGCGGCGTCAGCTGCCTCATTTCCCTCAAGGCCCATGTGAGCAGGAGCCCAAACGTTACGCAGGTGAGCGGGGTCGCAGCCTTGAAATCAACGTGGCCCCGGTCGCCTCCTGGGCGACCACGCGAGTAGACCCCGGTGTAGACGCTGTTTTGAAGAATGCGGTAGGCTAGATACGGTACCCAGCCCTGCTCGACGATCCGCCATGCCCCTCACGAGTCGGAAATAATTGTTTTTGAATTGGAATCAGATGCAGCCAACGCAATGGCGACCTCCTCCGCGTGTGTTATGTCACAGGCTCGGAAAGTAAGGCCGTTCACTGTTTTGGATTTGTGGACGACTGCGGCCGTGTACCCATCATATTCGACTCCCTACCTCCACCTGCGGAAGCAAGACGATGGTGGGGGCCGGTGGCATCCATGTAAAACGCCGGGTTTCGATCCACAGTGGCGGGCCAGGGCTTCCGCCCGCGCCAGGCGCCGGCCATTATGGTCCTCACGGTTCATGTTCGCGGGAAGAGGGCGCACGTGGAGGGCGCATCTCCACTGGGATAGAATACGTACGCGCTCTTCCATGAGAGTGGTGCGTTGGATGTGTAGTCGTGCAAGGAGGCGGCGACCCGACGTTGTCTTCGAGAGACGTGTGTATTGGTTGGTCAAGTGGGCTTCCCGGAGCTCCCGAAATGTATTCACCATGCCCAGCCCCAGGAGGCGCTTGTTGGAGGTGTTCACGAGGCGGAGGATGACTTCGAGTGAATCCTCGTCTTGCTTCCGCAGGTGGAGGTAGGGAGTCGAATATAGAATTCGGCTGGTTACAAATGCATGCGCCAGCTGCAAGGCGTCCTTACGTCGTACCCGCGCTTGTGAGAAACCCGGCGGACTAAGCGGCCCACCTGGTCCCCCCACATGACGGAGTTTGTAGCCAATGGTGTTTCTGACCGTCTGTTTTGATGTATAAAGAGCCCCAGTACCCGGACTTCGCGTATGTGCACAAATTCAGACTTTTGGGTGGAGCATTGGAGGCCGCAGCGGCGAGCATAATGGTCCACTATGGTCGCCGCCTCCTGCAGGTTGGCCTCAATGTCTCCAAGGCAACCCTTTGTGGCCCACAGGGTGATGCCATCGGCGTACAGAGCATGCTGTACACCGGCGACAGCGCCCAGCTGGGCCGGTAGGCGCATCATAGCCACATTAAATAAAAGGGGAGAGAGCACCGCGCCCTGTGGTGTACCCCTGGTTCCTAAATGAAAAGGGCCATGTTCCTGATCCTGGATTCGAATGTGAGACCGCAGCTAGTTTGAGAGAGGTGGGATCTCGTGGGTAACTTTGTCGAATGCTCCCTTCAAATCCAAGGCGAGTACGACCTTGTCATTCGACGGGGTCGAGAACAGCCCGTGTTTCCATGAACTCGGACAACCTGTCGCGTACCATCGTCCCCATGAGTTTGCCCACACAGGAAGTCAGAGATGGGGTGGAGGTTGTCCGTGTTGATGACCTTTCCAGCTTTAGGAATGAAGGTGACCAGGGCGGTCTTCCAGTCGATGGGGAGTGGCATTTCCCAAGCCAGAATGAGTTAATGTTATTCAGAAAAGACAAGTATGTCGGGTCGGGGAGGTTGGCTAACAATTTGACTGTTATCTTGTCCCGACCCGGAGCGGTGCCACGTTTCATCTTTGCCAGGGCCGCCCTCAGGTCATGGAACTCGAACGGTTGCTCAACGTTCTCAGAGCCTGGATAAGAGTACGCCGGCCCGCGGGGGTCCTGGGTGGTGCACAAGTACTGGTCCCGGAGCTTGTGCGCCAACTCAGTTAGTTGTGTTGCCCTGAAAGCTGTGTATGGCTCTTTGGAGGTGTTTTTGAGTTTCCGTGCGTGTTTTGCGTGAGGTCAATTAGGGCGCGAAAGAGTCGCCACGTGTTCCGGCTTGACATTTGCCGCGCGGCCGTGTTGCATCGTGCCACCCAGTTGGAGTCGGCGAGTTGGGCCGCATACTCAGCCGCTCGTTGAGTGAGCTCGGCGATGCGAGCTTTAAGTTTCCGGTTGTGCTTCTGCTGGCGCCACCGACGGACGAGGCAATGCCGGGCCTCCCAGAGGTGGAGTAGGTGGTTGCCCACATCAGAGACCTCTGAGAGCTGAGTTTGAGTTTCGGAGGAGCGAACGCTAGAGAGCAATTGTTCTGACCAAGACTGGTAGCCTTGTTCATGTATTGGTGTGGCACTGTTGAGGCAGTGGTCGCTGCCGAGGGTTTCCTCGGTGTTGACCCAGTCTGCATACTGAATGTTGTGGGTGAAGGTCAAGTCCGGACACGTATCCCTAGTCACGGAGTTTTCCTATACGACGTTCCAGCAGGACCCCTCGTCTTGTCTGTGCGTTCATAGAAATTATACAGCCAACCAGGTCGACTTAGACATACAACTTGAATACTCTATGTAATGGTGACCCTCCTCCCACTCCGCAAGCAGGACCCACCGCTATACATACTCAATGTACACTGCAATCCGAAATTGCCGAATGTATCATTCGCGGACCTCTTTAGCCGCGCGCTGAGAGTTGCGGGTCGGGACCCTCTCCTGATTGTGGGCGATTTCAACGCTCCCTCTCGGATGTGGGGTTACTGCCTTGAAGAGAAGCGGGGACGCAAGTTGGCGGAGCTTTCGTCAACGCTGGGCCTCACTCTTCACACTGACCCCATCCATCCAATTCGTATAGCGTAGCAGGGGGCGGCAAAAAGTTAGGGTGGGTGGATGAGATTAAGAAGTTTGCGGGGATATGGATGGGGGCGCAGCTGATGTAGGACAGGGTTAATGGAGAGAGACGTGGGAGAGGCCTTTGCCGGCGTAGTCAGGCTGCTGCTGCTGATGATGATGACGTATGGGCTAGAAGAAGACATTGTCGATTATTGTCACATTTTTTTTAGAGCGCAGCTCTTAGGCGCCCGTTTCTGCATTTCGCAGCATCGGTGGACGGACGCACTCCACATCGGCTCCGTGTCTTTTCGAAGATTCCGACCGAATTTTCACGTGGGCCACCGAAACTTTTCGGCTACATCGACGGATAACGTCACCTGGACCACGGCGACACCACTCTTGAGCCGGTAGGCCCATTTTTTGGACTTTTATCGGACTTTTGAGTGGCCACCTGCGGCCGGGAGCGCTGAGCCTAGCGTAGGCCTAGCGCGCTCCCGGGGCGGGCCCGTGCGGTGCTTGCGTGTCTAGACATCGGCCAGCATGGAACCCCGGGACGCTGACGACCCTATCATGAATGAACCTACCCGGACCTCGGCCCAAGGTTCGGCGAATATTGAAGGTAGGGGGGAATCTCCTGCCGCGTCGCCGGTCAATGCGAGCCCCGGACTCGGGGACGCAGTGACCGAGGCCATGGAGACCTCGCCACCGCAGCGGGACGACGGGGCCGACATCGACCCACTGCAAGACGAAGACATGGATCGTTGGGAGCTTGTTTCTTACAAACGGCGCCTAAAAAGGAAAGGCTCGAAGAAAGGCTCGAAGGGGCCAGGCGATCCCCGGGAAGAAGCAAACAAGATAGCGCCGACAGCCGCAGCTGGTAGAGCAGAGACGCAAGCGAGTGGCGTGCCGCGCTTTACATTAAAACCACATCTGGCGGGAGCGCAGCGGCAGATAAGGCCACGTCCGCCGCCGCTACCGAAGGATGATATCAAGATCATTTATCGCCCCAAGGGAGGCCTAAAAATCAGCGAAATCCGTGTCGACCAGGCAACGCAAGCCCTCGTCGCGGCCAGCGGAGGAAAGATCAAGGAAGAAGACTTCATCATGAGACTCCGGCCCGGATCGAACATCATGATTGCGAGCACGCCCGACCTGGACATCGGCGACGTGCTCAGGAAGATCGAAAAGCTCACGATCAATGACCAGACGTATGCGACCAACACCTATCCAGCCCTACCGGACGACCTGAAGCGTGCGGTAATCCACGGCGTCATGCCGGGGCAATCACCGGCCCTACTGAAATCGAGGCTGCGGCTTCGATCCCAAGGAGTGAAGATCCTGGAAGCGAGAATGCTGGGCAAGTCGGAAACGGCGCTCATCACGTTCGACGGCCCGTATATCCCGCAGTGGGTCATCTACCGCTCCGGAGAATTCAAGACCTACCCATATCGTCCTACGAGGCAGATCTGCTACGTGTGCGGAGAGCAAGGCCATCGTTCGGACGTCTGTCCAACACCGAACACCAAGCTCTGCAGGACGTGCGGCACACACGACCCACCAGAAGGCCACCCGTGCAAGGCCAAATGCATGGTGTGCGAAGGCGACCACGTCACCAGGGAGTGCCGTCGACGCCTCAAGACTACTGACGAGCTCCGGGGCAGCACGACCGGCGGCCGGCAGTCCCGGAAACAACAATGGCAGCAGCAGCAGCAGCAGCAGCAGCCGCAGCAGCAGCAGCAGCAGCAGCAGCAGCAGCAGCAACAACCGCAGCAGCAGCAACAACCGCAGCAGCAGCAGCGGAACCCGCACCTGAGTCGAGAGCGCCGACCCAGGTGGCTTAGCTCGGAGCGGGACCATGGCCGCTCCTCGAGCCGAGGCCCTAGCACCGTGCGAGATCGCAGCCAGAGCCGATCCAGGGATGACTCTTTCCCGCCGCTCAACCGGTCAACGGCCAAGCCGAAGCAGCAGCAGCAGCAGCCGCCGCAGAAACAACAGAAGAAGGGCGGCGTCAAGGTGAGCTGGGGAGCGGGCTCTCCAAACCCACTGATTCCGCACTCGGATCAAGATAATATTACGCGTAACTCGAAAGAAATTAAAGCACTAAGAGAGGAGAATGCACATCTCCGAAAAAAAATCGATGACCTCATTAAAGAGATGCAGGCTCAGAGAACAGGGCACGTACCGCGGCCCCCGACCCCGGCGGCCGAAGTGCAACGATCTCCAACCCCCTTAGCAGTGAACCCCGAAGAATTAAGAGCTTTCATGCAGCGCATGGATGATTTCATGATTCGCACCGAAGGACAGTTCCGCCAAACTCATGCAAGATTAGATGCCATGCAGGTCCAACTCAACCTGTCAGAACAGAACGTCACATTACTACAGCAAAAAGTTTCGTTGCAGGACCAAAGTTTCCGCAACCACGTCAAAAGTCAAAATACGCAACGAATAACAAACGAGGCCCGGGACAGGCTCATACACGAGCGCCGTTTCGGAACTGAAGGCTCCAATCAGAACAATGCCCAAAACCATGGCTAAACAAACTACACTTGAAATCTGGCAATGGAAACTGCAGGGGGTACCGCCAAAAGCAGGGACTCCTAATGCAGTTTTTACATACGCAAGGCTCCACACCTGATATAATAGCTTTACAGGAAACTAACACGACACCGTCACTCAGGGGATATACGTGCTACGATAGCGGACGCACGGCAACCTTGGTCAGCAAAAAGTTGGTAGCCATAGCCCATGACCCAATTCCCAACACCAAAATTGAACACTTAGTGACGGAAATTATTCCCAAAAAGAAGCGTAAGGAAAAGAGTGTCTTTATCGTAAACCTCTACAGCCCGCCTCGCCAGCGGGACGCGAATTTTGATACACTCTTTCTAGGGGCCAGCAAACTTGCGAAAAGCAACTCGTTGCTCATTGTAGGCGACTTCAACGCTCGCGGACAGCAATGGGGATACCCCACTAATAATCACAAAGGTATACAGGTCGAGGACGCGGCGGAAGCGATCCAATGTACCCTCTTAACAGACGAACTTCAACCCACGCGCCTTGGCTCTTCGATCTGCCCGGATACGTGTCCGGACTTAACGTTTGTCAGGGGAGTGAAGCACGCAACGTGGGAGAATCTGCTGGAGAATCTAGGCAGTGACCACTATATCCTGAAGACCACGATAGCAGCCACCAACATCAAGCGCAAGCTCGGCACAGCCAAGATCACCAACTGGCCGGCTTTCCGCAAGGCTTGCGCGCACCTGGAAGGGGGGATTACTTCCATAGATGATTGGTGCCAACAACTTAAAGACATCCAGAAGCGGTACACTCAGGAAGTGGATCGCACCGAGCAAACACCAGAGGTGGACCCTCGGCTCATCAGGCTATGGGAGGCACGTCGAGGACTCACCAAGCGCTGGAAGAAGCAGCGCTTTAACAGGAAGCTCAAGCTCAAGATCGCAGAAGTCACCAAGATAGCGGAGGAGTACGCGACCCAACTGGCCAGGCAGAGCTGGCAGCAGTTCAGTAGCTCGCTGGACGGCACCCTCAGCACGGCGAGAACGTGGCGTATACTCAAAACCCTCCTCGACCCTACCCAAACCAGGGCCGAAAGCGGGAAAGCTATCCGCAGACTCGTCCACACCTTCGAGGGTACGGAAGAGGAACTGCTAGATAAGGCCAAAGAGAAATGCTACGGCACGACCTTGCCTGCGGCATACGCGAAACCATACCTGGGGAAACCGAACACCCACTTGGACAGGCCGATCACCAGGGAAGAAGTGTTCGCTGCCATAAAGGCATGCACGCGCAACACTGCGGCGGGAGCAGACAAGATCCAGAACGCACTCATACGCAACCTCAGCGACGAGGCGGTCGACCAACTGACCACCTTCCTCAACGGGCACTGGGCCGCAGGAACGGTTCCTGAAGAGTGGAAGCATGCAGAGGTCGTAATGATCCCCAAACCGGGTAAGAAACTCCAGATCGAAAATCTCCGACCTATCTCACTCACCTCCTGCCTAGGCAAGCTCTACGAGCGAGTCGTTACTCGGAGGCTCCAAAGCTACATGGAAGACGAAGACCTGTACCCCCACAGTATGTTCGGCTTCCGAGCCCACCTCTCCACCCAGGACGTCCTCTTACAACTCAAAGAGGAAGTCCTCACCAACGTCCCGAGCGTAGGCGAGAACGTGGTTATGGCCCTGGACATCAAAGGAGCCTTTGACAACGTTAGCCACACGGCTGTAATGGAAGGACTTGACAACCTCCACTGCGGCGAGAAGATTCACAGCTACGTGAAGGCCTTTCTCTCCAACCGCACTGCAACGGTTGGGCTCGGAGACCTTCGCAGCGCTAAATTTTCGACCCCCAACAAAGGCACACCTCAAGGATCCGTCATCTCGCCACTACTTTTCAACGTGGCCATGATCGGCCTCGCGAGACAACTCGAGAAGATCGAAGGCATACAGCACGCAATATACGCTGACGACGTCACGGTCTGGGTTACCACTGGGTCACTCGGCCAGAAAGAAGAACGACTGCAAGCAGCGGCTACCTGCGTGGAAGAATATGTCAGTGCACGAGGCCTCGCCTGCTCCACCGAAAAATCAGAACTCCTGCGAGTCCACAAAGGGAAACACAAGGAAGGGTCCCTCAATGTCTCCCTCGAAGGACAGCTAATTCCCGAACGAGACAAGATACGAGTCTTGGGAATGTGGCTGCAGAGCAACCAGCGATGCGGCCATACGCTCGGCCTTCTCAAGCAATCGACCACTCAGGTCGCCAGAATGATCACGCGCGTGTCGCAGAAGCGGAGCGGCATGCGAGAGGGGGATACCCTGCGTCTGGTTCAGAGCCTGGTGGTCAGTCGCGTGGGTTACGCCCTCCCGTACTTCAGCCTCAACAAAGGAGAAGTGGATAGTGCAGATACCATACTCCGCAAAGCTTACAAGACTGCCCTGCATCTACCAATGACCACCTCCAACGAAAAACTACTGGCTCTTGGAATTCACAACACCTTCGAAGAGATCAAAGAAGCCCAACTGGTCACGCAGTTAGCTAGGCTCCAGCAGACTCCTACGGGGCGCTCGCTCCTTAGGCGACTGGGGCTAGGCCGAACTGCGGAATTCGAGAATCGTACTGCGAGCATACCGGATGCAATTCGCCAGACGCTAAAGGTTCGCTCCCTTCCCCGGAACATGGACCCCAACTTGCATGCGGCCCGTAGGGCAGCCCGGGCGAGGTATGTACAACAAAATCTAGCTACAAAATCCACAACGGTATACACGGACGCGGCTCCGTATACAGGAAGCTCACATAACAGCACAGTGGCGGTAGTTATTGATTCGAACTTAAAGGAATTAGCTAGCGCCTCAGTGAGGGACTGCACGGTAACCGAAGGGGAGGAGCTGGCCGTAGCTCTAGCGGCGGTAGCCGGTTATCGAAGCAACATGTCCCTTACCATCCTTACAGATTCGAGAGAAGCGTGCCGTAACTACATGAACGGCCGCATAGGTCGCGCCGCGCTCCGGCTCCTCCAGAGCGCGACCCCACCAAAAGTCACACACAGCATTTACTGGGTGCCAGGACACACCGACATAGCCGGGAACGAACGCGCCGACGAGGTAGCTCGAGGGTATACGAGCCGAGCTTCCTCCCAATCGGACGATCTACCCGACCGAGTCAGCCCTACGTACTCAGACATTCTCAACTACTATAAGGGGGTACGGATCCGCTATCCGCCGCCTCATCCTGATCTAAATCAACTAGAGGCAGTGTATTGGCGAAGATTGCAGACAGGAACATTCCCAAACCTGCATATCCTTAGCAAGATTTACCCGACGCAATATCGGGACACTTGCCCGTGGTGTGGTAGCAAACCATCGTTGTACCACATCACGTGGGAATGCAGTAAAAACGACAACTTTCGCAAAGACCCGAGTGCAGAACAGTGGGAGAGCCGGCTCTCCAGCGGCGATCTGGGTTGCCAACAAGGTCTTATCCAGCACGCCCAACGAGCAGCGAAGCTCAGCGGAGCCCTGGAATAGGGGCACCGACCCTGTGAGAAGAAGGAAGATGGACCTCTTCTTTCTCGTCTGCTACTAGCACCTTTCTAGAGTAATTAAAGTCTTTCCTACCTACCTACCTTCGCAGCATCGACGTCGCCGTAACCTCCTCCCCTCCTTAGCAACCGGCGCGCCGGTGGGGGCGTAGCTGTGCATAGCAACCGAGACGTCACACAGTAGTGGTAGAACGAGCGCGCGCGCGTCGGCGGTGGCAGCTGCACCGCCGCTCCTTCGCCAGACGTCTCGTTGCAGTCGAGTGAGGGAGATGCATGGCTCCGAAGCGGCCCAGTGATTCCGCGCCAAGCGGTTCGGGGAAGCGACAGCGGGTTGACCACAAGGCTTTCGCCAAGCACACTTTAGAATTTGCAAAGTGTCTTCGGTATTTTTTTGAGGAAAGGAAATGCGCAGTATCTGTCTCCTACAGCTGCGAAACCAATAGGGCGGGTACTCAAGTAACACTTGTTGCTGGGCTAGTCGGTGCATTATTATTCTTCGTACAAAAGTTAGCGCGAAACACAAGACACTCACAAGAAAGGCGGACAGGACTAGGCTAGCCTAGGCGGACTAGCAGAAGCGCATTTCACGGTGCCTGGCACAGGCCACTACTGCGCATGCGCCGTTACCATGGAAACCATGGCGCCGCTCGGACTGTAAATCATAAGAAAAGAAGAAAATTGAATCCGGGCCGCCGGCGTGCGAGACGGGGGCACTGTCATTCTGCCACGACACTTCGACGTTTGAAGCTCAATAAAGGCGCGTCTAGTCCCAGTTCTTAAAAACGTGACTGAGATAAGCGAGTACCAAATTTCCCCCATTTCCGGTAAATTCCCTCTGTGCTTGGTGTTAAAGTCACTGGAACTCAGAGTTCCAGTGACTTTACTTGGCGTGTAGTAAAAGCGCCATCATACGGCACCCACTGAAAACCCCTCTCGCAATGTACGGCGCTGGCCCAGCAGATTGGCGGACCTAACAAAAATTCCGCGCCGCGTGAAAACCAGACCAGAAAGGCTAAGCGGGCGGCCGAGACGCCCGAAGCACGAGATGGCCGCCAAGCTGCTGAACGACGACGGCGTATCGCTACCGAAAAGTCAGAAGACAAAACTGCTTTCGCTACGTATAATCCTGGCTTAGCTAAGCTAAGCCACTGCCAGTTTTTTAGCCTGCACTTTCAGTGGTCATTGAGTCGACACCCTTCGAAAACTATGCACAAATTGCGATAGGGTCACTAAAAGTTTTCTGACTGCCAGAATTCTCAAAAAAAGATGCCTAGATTTTGATGATATTGGGTCAGTGAATTTGCCTCTCCGTTCGTTGGTTTGCTCAACTTTTATAATATCGCACAAAGTAAACCTCAAAGTTTGTTCTGAAACTCCAGAGTTAATAACGACATTTTTGTAGTCTTCCTTCGCATCAGTAGACCTGACAGCTGTCGTCTAATTATTTCCGCTCTTCTCCACTTGCGCAGCGTTCTTTGGACTCGCCAAAAAGGCAGATCAAATTAAGAGAAACAGAGAACACTGAGAAGAAAAATCTGCGCTCTAGATGGCTGGTTTTTGATGAAGGCTCTTCTTGTTGGAACTATGCTATCTGTTTTTTTTTCTCCTTCATGAACAAGTTCGCCGGCCAGCGTGACTAGGCAGAATGTAAAAATCTCGCACATCTCCGACAGATCACGCAGAATTGTATACCCACTTTCACACCCTGGTATTAAAAAATCATTTAAGCGGTTGCTGCATGACAGCCGTGGTTGTAATGTTAAACTGAAGCGCGCGCGGAAGATTGCAAGACAGTCAGAGACTGCATTCTAACGGACGAAAAGGAGTGCGGGTGAAAGTGCGGACAGAGACGAGTGTGCGACGGTGCGATTGTGCAGTCCACGAGAGTGTTCGCGAACATTTTGTATTCTCCTGCAAATGTTTCACCAAATGCAAATGTATTCATCTGTATTGTATTCTCACCTGCAAATAAATGTTTTATCGGCGCGTGGCTGATTTTGACTGATATATACATGGTCTGTTCTGAAAGTAGTAGGACTGGTTTTTTCCTGGACGAACGGGCGGACGAGAGGTGGTCTGCGCGTGCAGGATCGTTTAAGGGGGATATTGGGAATGCTGTGGAAAATCGGCCGTCGGCTCTCGGCCGTTAAAAAGAGAAGGTCGCTTGTACTGTGAACCCCTGTCGAAACATCTCGTCACGCAGAATCGTCGAGCGTTTACTGCATCAGCGATACGCGATCAAATTTTGAGTAAATCTTGGTAAAACGGGCAAAGAGACTCACAACATGATTAAGGAGGCCTACGGTGACGCTTCCATGGGTAGATCAGGTGTTTTTGATAGGCACAAGCTTTTCCGAGAAGGTAAGGAAAGAGTGGAGGAAGACGACCGCTCCAGACGCCCTTCGACCAGCAAGACCAACGAAAATGTGTAGCGAGGGAAACATTTACAACCCAAGTTTTTGGGATCGTGACAGAAAACTTACCCATGAGGAAAGCGTGCGCGAAGTTGGTGCCGGGAGTGTTGTCAGAGGAGGAAAAGGCCAACCGGTAGGATCTTCTTCGTCATCTGAATGAGGACCCCGATTTTTTGTCCCGCACAAGGCGGCAACGCTTTCTCAGCCCCCCTACAGCCTCGACTTGGCCCTGCCAGACTTTTTTCTATTCCCGAGAATAAAATCGACGCTCGAGGGGAAACATCAAGGATCGGTAGAGGTGGTTCAACAGGCCGTGACGAGGGAGCTAAACAGCATTCCTGTCCAGGCGTTCCTGGAGGCGTACGAAAATTGTAAAACTCATTAGCAGCAGTGAGTAGGTGCGGAAGGTGCTACCTTGAAAAATTGTAATCGTTTGTACTATTCTCTTGAATAAATTTTGTTTAAAAAAATGAGTCCTACTACTTTCAGAACAGACCATGTATATAACCAAAGTACAATCCAGTCTCGAGATTGTGCAGTTGTTCACGAGAGTGTCCGCAAACATTCTGTAAATAAGTTTTCTGCGTAAATGCAGTCCTTTGTGTTTTCTGTTTCGGCGTCCAGTTCTCTATTTTTTGTATTTATTCTAAGAAACATACACAAACAGTTCGTTGGACCCATAATAGCCTTTACGACTAGTGAGGGGTTCCAACTACAAAACAAGCACAATATTACTGCCTAACACACACAATTCAATTCACTCCTACATTCTAGGAGTCTCCGGCTGCACATGTTATAACAAGGTGGTAAATTAAATGCAGCTCTTGTTTGTTTCATTGGTATTGTGCGGACCCATAGCCTTTACGGCTAGTGAGGGCATACATACAGACCGTGCAAATAAAAACGAATACCTCGTTTTTGAAGGCGAGAAACAGGATCTAGGTATGTTTTGTATGTACCGCCCCATGCTTCCAGACTAATTTTGTTCTTTCTGCGCGAGTGAAACACGGTGTACTTTATTTTCTTAGTATTAAGGGTTAGCCGATTACTTTTAAGCCACTGCGACATTCACTAAGCTCTCCGTTAATTATACATTTAAGTACCTGTAAATTTTTTCCTGTAAAAAGTAATGCAATGTCATCGGTATATATTACAGCTCTTGAATATTTCAGCGTTGATGGAAGGTTATTAATATACAGGGAAAAGAATAGCAGCCCAAGTACGGAGCCCTGCGACACACCTAGATTATGCGGTAGTGAGGTTAAATTGTTCACGACAACATATTTTCCCTCTTAAATCGTAGGCTTCCCATTTCTGTTGTAGTATTGTGCTATCAACCGTATCGAAAGCTTTTGATATGTCTAAATATACTACTATGGCCAGTTTGTTATTACGCAGTGCAGTATTTATCAGTTGTGTAAGAACAAGAATTGCGGCGAACGTTGACATTTGGGGCCTGAAGCCGCGCTGATTATGACATATAATGTTATATTTATTTAGAAAATTTTGTACACGTTTACAAAGCCCCTTTTCAAAAACTGTACTGCATTTAATACCGATATTGGTCTGTAGTTTCGCGGATGAGATCGCTCACCGTCTTTATAAATAGGTATAACCTTTGCAACCTTCAGCTCGGCAGGATATATTCCATTTGCCAATGAATCAGGTCCTGCCTCCTTGCCGGCTCAAAGGCTGCTGTCAGAGCAAAACTGTTGTTGGCACGCTCCAGCATCTTCGCCATAGGTGCGTCAGCACGAACCTGCCCGGCAACCGTAGGCCCAACGGAGGTAAAATAGGTATTAAATGATTCTAAAGTGTCTTCGTCAACTGTCTCAGGAAGTGTTGCTTGCACTAGATCGCAGGCCGATTGCGTCGTTCACTATGTCCCATTTTTTTTTGTATTTCCATGCGCCTGTTTCACCAGTGATGAATAATATTCTTTTTTCTTTTTCCCATAAGAGATACAGACAAGTTCCTGTAACGCTTAAACTGGACGGCTAATATTTCAGTAATCATCCAATGACACGTTGGCTGGCTGTATTTATTAGTGTCCAGCAGAGAGCTCTGTTCGATGACATTTTTAAGGATATCTAAAAAGTTCTTACACTCAGTATTGACGTCTTCATCATATGCCGTAGTGAAGTCGACTTGTTCGAATGTTTCACGTAGTGCTACATAGTTTATCTTACTACGAATTTTACACTGTGTCAACTGCGCTTGTGGAGGCAGGCCTTTCTCTATTACAAGAAAAATAGGTGAATGGTCGGCTATCAATCACCTCAGCGCAGGTACCAGCCAGCACACCTGGGACAATATTACAGAGGGCGTGATCTATTAGAGTACTTGAAGTACTTGTTACGTGGGTAGGTTCTATAATAAGGTTACGTAACGCAAATGATTCCAGAAGGAAAGTGTAGCTGTTCTGTACGCCATGTGTTAGATCTAAATTAAAATCGCCCATTATGACAACATTAGAGCGACGCCCACGAAAACGTGTTTGGTGGCAGACGCCACTCCCATTAGCTGGTAGGAGACACTAATCCTTGACAAACATCCCTCCCCACCTCACCTTGCTCGCGTATCCCGTGGCTGGGATAAAAATTTATAACCCGGAAAAGACTACTTTATCACGCTTGAGACATCAAAAAAGGATTCATACCTTGCCATGTGTACAATCAAGTTATTTATTTAGGTTACCTCGTATCCTGCGTACGTTGGGATGCAAAATTGAAAAGCTTTTATCACGCATCAAACCGTCAACTTGTTGAAACGTAAAAGCCATGTCAAAAGAAACAGAAAAAAATGTCATGCTAAGATCTAAACGACAGAAAAAAAAGAAAAGTCACACGACGTTGGCCAAGCCACGTGACAACCAAACAAACTTCCAGTTGTGGCCCTTGCTTTCTTTGCTTTAGATAGTAGTACTTTGTTCTCAACGCACAGGTGCTCATTAACAAACAAGGGTTCTTGTTCTTCAAAACCAAGAAGTCTCATGTTCAGTTTGGTCTTTTTAGCAGCATTGAGCACTTGATAGACCTTGTGTAAACTTGACCACCACGTCTGGCTTGTCCTTATCTTTAGAGCGCACTCGATGCAATACATTCATGCCAGACTCGGCAAGTTCGACAAGTGCGATTTGGTTTGGTTGGTTGGTTGGTTGCGGTTGCGACTGAGAGAAGAATGAAAAGGAAAGAGCACGGGACTGCCAACTGGCTCAAGCCTCTTCCAGCCATTAAAGTATGTAGGAATTTTGAAGCTAGTTATGCACAAACATGTTTGTATTCCCCTGCACATGTTTTCTCGACGCGTTGCTGATTTTGACTTATATAAATACCAAAGTAGAATCCAGTCTCACTTGAGTCAGTGATACGATCCCTGCGCCTTTGTGCAGCTGTGTCATCGCGAATAAAGGGTACTCTATATTGTGATCGATAACAGCACCGACTGAAACACATGAGCTCACTTGAGTGAATGTTACGATCCCTGTGCCTCTGTGCAGCTGTGTCATCGCGAATAAGGGGTGAGACATGTTAGTTAAATTCTCGACGCGTTGCTGATTTTGACTGATGCAGTCCTTTGTGTTTTCTGCTTGAGAGCCCATTTCTCTAGTTTCTGATCGATAACAGCACCGACTGAAACACATGAGCTCACTTGAGTCAATCAGCACCGACTGAAACACATGAATCCCTGTGCCTTTGTGCAGCTGTGTCATCGCGAATAAAGTGTACTCCATATTGTGATCGATAACAGCACCGACTGAAACACATGAAATCACTTGAGTCAATGTTACGATCCCTGTGCCTTTGTGCAGCTGTGTCATCGCGAATAAAGGGTACTGTGATCGATAACAGCACAGACTGAAACACATGAGATCACTTGAGTCAATGTCACGATCCCTGTGCCTTTGTGCAGCTGTGTCATCACGAATAAAGGGTACCCGATATTGTGATCGATAACAGCACCCACTAAAACACATGAGCTCACTTAGAGTCAGTCAATGTTACGACCCCTGTGCCTTCGCGCAGCTGTGTCATCGCGAATAATGGGTAAAACATGTTATTTACTTAATGTTTGTAAGAGTTTCGCAGCTAGCTATGTACCACAATACCAAAAGTACAATCCAGTCTCGAGATTGTGCAGTTATTGTTCACGAGCGTGTTCGCGAACATTCTGTAAATTGGAATATTTTCTGCATAAATGCAGCCAGCCTTTTGTGTTTTTCTGCTTGAGCGTCCCGTTCTCTATTTTGCGATTGATAACAGCACCGACTGAAACACATGAGCTAACTTTGAGTCAATGTTACGACCCCTGTGCCTTTATGTAGCTGTGTCATCGCGAATAAGGGGTAAGACATGGAATTTCGGAGCTAGTTACGCACCAACCTGCTTGTATTCCAAATATTTTATCGTCGTGTGCCTGATTTTGACTGATGTAAATACCAAATACAATCCAGTTTCTCTGCGTAAATGCAGCCTTTTGTGTGTTTCTGCTTGAGCGTCCAGTTCTCTATTTTGCGATCGATAACAGCCCCGACTGGAACACATGAGCAAATACCAAAAGTACAATCCAGTCTGGAGATTGTGCTAGTTCACGAGAGAGTTCGCGAGCATTCTGTAAATAAGTTTCCTGCGTAAATTATCCTTTTGTGTTTTTCTGCTTGAGCGCCCAGTTCTCTATTTTGCAATCGACAACAGCACCGACTGCAACACAAGAGCTCTCTTAGAGTCAATGTTACGACCCCTGTGCCTAAGACATGTTATTTACTTAATGTTTGTAGGAATTTCGCAGCATATTAGTTACGCACACACCTGCTTGAATTCACCTGCAAATATTTTATCGGCGTGTGCCTGATTTTGACTGATATAAATACCAAAGTACAATCCAGTCTCGAGATTGTACGGTTGTTCATGAGAGAGTTCGCGAGCATTCTGTAAATAAGTTTCCTGCGTAAATGCAGCTTTTTTGTGTTTTTCTCCTTGAGAGTCCAGTTCTCTATTTTGCGATCGATAACAGCACCGACTGGAACACATGTGACTCGTACTCTCGAGATTGTGCAATTAATTGTTCACGGGAGAGTTCGCGAGCATTCTGTAAATAAGTTGTCTGCGTAAATGCAGCCTTTTGTGTTTTTCTGCTTGAGCGTCCAGTTCTCTATTTTGCAATCGATAACAGCACCGACTGGAACACATGAGCTCACTTAGAGTCAATGTCAGGACCCCTGTGCCTAAGACATGTTAGTTACTTAATGTTCGTAGGAATTTCGCAGCATGTTAGTTACGCACCAACCTTCTTGTATTCACCTGCAAAAATGTTTTATCGGCGTGTGCCTGATTTTGACTGATATAGATACCAAAGTACAATCCAGTCTCGAGATTGTGAAACGCAGCCTTTTGAGTTTTTCTGCTTGAGGGTCCAGTTCTCTATTTTGCGATCGATAACAGCACCGACTCGAACACATGAGCTCACTTAGAGTGAATGTTACGACCCCGGTGCCTAAGACGTTATTTACACCTGCTTGTATTCCACCTTCAAAAATGTTTTATCGGCGTGCATGTTATTTAGTTTGACGCACCAACCTGCTTGTATTCACCTGCAAAAATGTTTTATCGGCGTGTGCTGATTTTGACTGATGTAAATACCAAAGTACAATCCAGTCTCGAGATTGTGAAACGCAGCCTTTTGTGTTTTTGTGCTTTAGAGTCAATGTTACGACCCATGTGCCTAAGATATGTTATTTACTTAATGTACCTGCTTGTATTCACCTGCAAAAATGTTTTATCGGCGTGTGCTGATTTTGACTGATGTAAATACCAAAAGTACAACCAGGTCTCGAGATTGTGCAGTTGTTCACGAGGGAGTTCGCGAGCTTTCTGTAAATAAGTTTCCTGCGTAAATGCAGCCTTTTGTGTTTTTCTGCTTGAGCGCCCAGTTCTCTATTTTGCGATCGATAACAGCACCGACTGGAACACATGAGCTCATTTAGAGTCAATGTTACCACCCCTGTGCCTAAGACATGTTATTTACTACTTAATGTTTGTAGGAATTTGGCAGCATGTTAGTTACGCACCAACCTGCTTGTATTCACCTGCAAATATTTTTTATTGGCGTGTGCTGATTTTGACTGGTGTAAATACCAAAGTACAATCCAGCCTCGAGATTCTGTAAATAAGTTTTCTGCGTAATGCAGCCTTTTGTGTTTTTCTAGACTCGCTAGACTGGGATAAAACGGGGCTGCGGCTGTGCTCCTCGCAGTGCTGTGCTATGTCGGAGGATGCGTACAAGGCGAGGCTGGAACGGTGTGCCGCGGCCAAGCGACGGCGCCGTGCCGGAGAAACAGACGAAGAAAGGGAACAACGGTTGGCGAAGCAACGTGCGTATGCTGCAGAATGGCGAGCACGCCGATGTCATCACCGAAATTCTTTACGGATCACCAAAGCGTGTTCATCGGAATAAATAAAGCACATTTACAGTAGACCCATGTTGTGTCCAGAGTGAATCCATACGGGTAACCCATATTAGCAGAACCAAGTCGTGACCAGAGTTGCACTATACGGGAAACCATCTGCAACTACCAGCAGAACCAAGCGCAGCCAGATGTTATTGCTTTCGCAATCAAAAAGGCTTAACCAAGCTAAGCCTTCAGTAATCGGTGCGTTTTTTTCATCTTGTTTCGGTTCCGATTGAGAGGAATTGTTTCCAAACACCGGTTGGGAACAATTGCTATTAATCGGAAACGAAAGAAGATGGAAAAAAATTCGGGTTAGGTTCCGTTCCAGTTCTGAGTAAAAAATACGGTTTCGGATTTAGTTCCGGTTTCGTTGCACCACCCTGGCTGCAACTGACTGAATTTCCCCATTTGTCGGCGGCGCGCACAGCCTATACTTGCTGGAATATGATGTATATGGAAGTTTCCTACCCATGGCGGGCGATGTAATCACTGCGTTTTTCTCAAGCGCGCAGTGCTAGTTTTCTTCGAAAAACTGGGACTTGTCCTTCACTGAATTCTCCAATGCCAATCATGCCTGCACTTAAGGAACACGTGTGTACTTCTTGCAGGATCAGCTGCTGCTTTCCTCAGAAAAATGAGAGCAGAGTGTGCGGTGCATGTTGATAAAGGCCAACGACCTTTCAAACGTCGCCCGAAAACAGCAGTTATGTGAACAGTGGGCGACAAGGATAATTTGATGAGCTGCTTCGTGGTTCAGATATATGGAAGAGTGTGTGGCGCATGTTGATAAAGGAGAACGACCTTTCAAATGTCGCCCGAAAACAGCAGTTATGTAAAGAGTGGGCGACAAGGATATTTGATGAGCTTCTTGGATCAGATATATGGAAGAAGAGTGTGCCGCGCATGTTGATAAAGGAGAACGATCTTTCAAACCTCGCCCAAAAACAGCAGTTATGTGAGGAGTGGGCGACAAGGAAGGATATTTGATGAGCTGCTTCGTGGATCAGATATATGTAAGAAGAGTGTGCGGCGCATGTTGATAAAGGGCAACGACCTTTCAAATGTCGCCCGAAAACAGCAGTTATGTGAAGAGTGGGCGACAAGGATATCTGATGAGCTGCTTCTTGAATCAGATAATAAAGGCCAACGACCTTTCAAACGTCGCCCGAAAACAGCAGTTATGTGAAGAGTGGGCGACAAGGATATTTGATGAGCTGCTTCTTGGATCAGATATATATGAAAGAAGAGTGTGCGGCGCATGTTGATAAAGGCCAACGACCTTTCAAATGTCGCCCGAAAACAGCAGTTACGTGAAGAGTGGGCGACAAGGATATCTGATGAGCTGCTTCTTGAATCAAACGTCGCCCGAAAAGAGCAGTTACGTTAAAAGAGTGGGCGACAGAAGAGTGTGCGGCGCATGTTGATAAAGGCCAACGACCTTTCAAACGTCGCCCGAAAACAGCAGTTAAGTGAAGAGTGGGCGACAAGGATATCTGATGAGCTGCTTCTTGGATCAGATATATGGAAGAAGAGTGTGCGGCGCATGTTGATAAAGGAGAACGACCTTTCAAATGTCGCCCGAAAACGGCATTTATTACCTGTATGATCCTGAATCTAACTCTGTTAAAGAGCATGCGCAGTGCCGTCAAGTGATAACCATCCCACTAACTCAGCTAAAGAGCAAGAGTGGGCGCGGGGCCATCACCGACACCATGTCTCACGCTCCGCGCTGTTGCGCATTACAGGTGTTCCTGCCGCTTTTCCTGCTGGCTACCACATCTTTGCCCCCTGACGAACCTTAATGCCCGTCCGGCCTGATGCCATCAACACTGCTCCACTATCGCCAGCACCACACCAACTGTACTGAACCGCTCGTCATTCCCGCCTTCTGCGCATCATCGAGATCCACGGTGACGTCAACCACCACCGCCCACGATATAAGACGCTGCCAGCCCGACGGTTTCTTTAGTGGGCGCGGGGCCATCACTGACACCATGTCTCACGCTCCGCGCTGTTGCGCATTACAGGTGTTCCTGCCGCTTTTCCTGCTGGCTACCACATCTTTGCCCCCTGACGAACCTTAATGCCCGTCCGGCCTGATGCCATCAACACTGCTCCACTATCGCCAGCACCACACCAACTGTACTGAACCGCTCGTCATTCCCGCCTTCTGCGCATCATCGAGATCCACGGTGACGTCAACCACCACCGCCCACGATATAAGACGCTGCCAGCCCGACGGTTTCTTTAGTGGGCGCGGGGCCATCACTGACACCATGTCTCACGCTCCGCGCTGTTGCGCATTACAGGTGTTCCTGCCGCTTTTCCTGCTGGTTGGTTTAGTTGGTTTATGGGGTTTAACGTCTCAAAGCGACTAAGGCTATGAGAGACGCCGTAGTGGAGGGCTCCGGAAATTTCGACCACCTGGGGTTCTTTAACGTGCACTGACATCGCACAGTACACGGGCCTCTAGAATTTCTCCTCCAAAGAAATTCTAGCCGCCGCGGCCGGGATCGAACCCGCGTCTTTCGGGTCAGCAGCCGAGCACCATAACCGCTGAGCCACCGCGGCGGCGCTTTTCCTGCTGGCTACCACATCTTTGCCCCCTGACGAACCTGAATGCCCGTCCGGCCTGATGCCATCAACACTGCTCCACTATCGCCAGCACCACACCAACTGTACTGAACCGCTCGTCATTCCCGCCTTCTGCGCATCATCGAGATCCACGGTGACGTCAACCACCACCGCCCACGATATAAGACGCTGCCAGCCCGACGGTTTCTTTAGTGGGCGCGGGGCCATCACTGACACCATGTCTCACGCTCCGCGCTGTTGCGCATTACAGGTGTTCTTGCCGCTTTTCCTGCTGGCTACCACATCTTTGCCCCCTGACGAACCTGAATGCCCGTCCGGCCTGATGCCATCAACACCACCACCGCCCACGATATAAGACGCTGCCAGCCCGACGGTTTCTTTAGTGGGCGCGGGGCCATCACCGACACCATGTCTCACGCTCCGCGCTGTTGCGCATTACAGGTGTGTAATATTTTTCCTATGTACGCCAGAAGGAGCGATGACCGTTTCTTATTATTGTTCCCGCGCCCACAAGTGCTGTGTGACGTTGATGTTGACTGTTTCTCAATGGTTTTTTTACTACTGTGCTCTGGTGACATTGAATTGAACCCTGCACCCCCGACTCGCTCCCAATCCCAAATGGCTGAACTACAGTCTTTACCTGATGAGCCATCCGAGCAGATGAAAGTCATATTTCATATCCTAAAAGATGTTCAGGCTCGATCCGTGCAAGCAGCAAGAGGCCAAACCGATATGGTCGCCGACATAAAGGCTATCAAAGCCAGTCAAAAAAACATTGAAATGAAAATTGGCGCTATCGAAAAGAGACTAGACGACCTTGAAGATAAGACTAACTCGCTCGACCAAATTGATGACGATTTGGCTACTGTACAAACCTCAGTACAATCTTTAGCTATCGATTCCGCCTCTTTGCAATCACGGCTGACCGAACTTGAGGATCAATCAAGACGGTGCAATCTTATTTTTTATGGAATAGCTGATTGTCGGGAATCGTGGGCAGAGTCAGAAAAAAAGGTAAAAGCAGTTTTGGCTGACGTGTTTGATACTCTTCCAGATTTAGCTTTCGAGCGCGCTCATCGTCTTGGTCAATACTCGCCAGAAAAACAGCGCCCAATCACTGTAAAATTTTCAAATTTCAAATTCAAAGAAATGGTCCTTTCCGCCCGCAAAGACCTAAAGGAGAACGGCGTCACAGTAAATGAAGATTATTCACCTGTCACACGTCTTGCTCGGAAGAAATTAAACGAGTATGCCAAAAGGAAATCCGGTGGCGCTCCTTTTCAGCTGCGACACAACAAACTTCTAATGAATAAGAAATATTACCTGTATGATCCTGAATCTAACTCTGTTAAAGAGCATGCGCAGTAGCTGCCGTCAAGTGATCACCATCCCCCACTAACTCAGCTAAAGAGCACACGCAACAACCGCCTTCAGTCGATGATAACCCTGTAAGTTCGCCACACGGCAGTTCGTAGGGACGCGCGAGGAGATGTGGGCGTTCTTCAGAGATATCCGTTCTTTTTACTAACATCCGCAGTATTATAAGCAAACGTGACTGTCTTAATTCCGCCATCGACACGTGCAGCGCTGATATTTTAGTACTAACAGAGACCTGGTTGCGTTCCGAAATTCGAGACCACGAAGTCTTTCTGATGGCAAACAATTTTTCTATCTATCGCTGCGATCGCATTGAGCGACAAGGAGGAGGTGTTCTGCTCGCTATCACAAAACGTTTCACCTCGCAGTGCATTCACGCTAACACCCCTTTAGAAACTGTTTGGGCATGTGTCACTTTGAATCATAAGAAAGTTATTATTGGGGTCTGTTACCGGCCCCCTACCTACATAAATAACTTCGTTAACGAATTACATGATGTCATTAGCATCGTTTCTTCTCGTTATCTAAACTGCCCTCTACTTCTGCTCGGAGATTTTAATATGCCGAACATAACCTGGTCAAACACTGCCCCTACAATGCATCCACCTTCCACGCTAGCTAAAGAATTTTTAGATATGTGCTCGGTTTTTTCTCTCGAACAGCTGGTCACTAAACCGACAAGAACAACGAACTCTGTTGCTAATACACTTGACCTTGTTCTCACTTCACATCCCGACCTTGTTTCCAACATCACTCACGTTCCAGGAATGAGCGACCACTCCTTACTTTCTTTTGGGTTGTACCTCGCACATCCTACACATGTCAAAAGACCAGTAACTATCCGCAATTACAATAAAGCAGACTTTTACGCGATTAATAACGAATTATGTTCATTTCTTGACATTTTTCTTCAGGACTTTGACCAACGTACAGTAGAAGCTAACTGGGCGATGTTCGTAGAAAAAGTTGCGCACCTGACAGACAAGTACATTCCTATACGCATAATAATTAACAAACCGGACGCTCCTTGGTATAATGCTCACATAAGACGACTATCAAACAAAAAGAAGCGATTGTACAGGTCAGCCAAGCTTTCTTCGAGCGAAGCTCGTTGGAGTGCCTATAAATTAGTTTCCAGCGAATACCTATCAGCGCTAAAGATCGCTAAGAATAACTATCTATGCCACACGCTGCCGTCAATGTTAACAAACGATACCAAGAAATTCTGGCGCGTTATAAACCAAAAAGATGATGACACTATAACCCTCGTTGACAACTCTGGAATTGTTATACCTCATAATCAGATCGCGTCCGTTCTTAATGACACATTCGCCCAAAACTTTTCTGTAACCCGCAATGTTCCGCTACCCAATGCACCTTGTTACGACTACCATGATATGTTCCCGCTTACAATTGAACCGTGTGGCGTCGAAACTGTGATTAAATCTTTGCGTCTCTCCTCTGCTCCCGGTCGTGACCTAATTACCGTGAAATTTTCGCACAGCACTGTTGCTTATTCATCCATTGTATTAGCAAAAATTTTTCAGCAATCACTTGAGACGGGATGCCTGCCCCTTGACTGGAAAGTCGGTAAGGTGATTCCACTCTATAAATCAGGCGACAAGCATTGTCCTCTCAATTACCGACCTATATCTCTAACCAGTATCCCGTGCAAAATATTAGAACATATCCTATATTCATATATTGCAAACTTTCTCGAATCTAACTCATTTTTCTCGAACTCACAGCACGGCTTTCGTAAAACGTATTCCTGCGAAACTCAACTCGCCTCTTTCACACACAAGCTAAACATTATTCTTGATAATCGTTCAATGGCAGATTGTATTTTTCTTGACTATTCTAAGGCTTTCGACAAAGTGTGTCATAAACTGTTACTTTACAAATTACAGCTAATGAACATGGACCTCAAACTTCTTACTTGGATTGAATATTTTCTCCTAACCGTTCGCAGTACGTATCAGCCAATAACCAGAACTCTCAGTCAAATCCCGTTTACTCCAGCGTCCCGCAAGGCTCCGTCCTTGGTCCTCTTCTTTTCCTAATTTACATTAACGACTTGCCTCCTTCTGTTTCTTCACATATCCATTTATTTGCTGACGATTGTGTAATCTTCCGGGAAATAACATGCAGCGACGACATAACTATACCCTTCAATCAGACTTAAACGCTGTTTCTTCGTGGTGTAAAACATGGCTAATGGGACTTAACATCAATAAGTGTAAATCTCTTCGCGTATCCAGGACTGACAGAAGTATCCCCACTTATTTTCTGAATCATATTCCCTTAGAATCAGTACACTCATACAAGTGCCTTGGTGTGCACATCACTTCCACTCTCACTTGGTCTCTACATATCACATAGTTAACAACGCCAATCGTATGCTGGGTTACATCCGCCGCAACTTCACCAGAGCTCTTCATCCCTCAAACTGCTATTGTACAAGACATTAATACGTCCAAAACTAGAATATGCCGCATCCATCTGGGACCCTCATCATGAAAACCTTATTCCTTCACTCGAAATGGTCCAACATAACGCAGCCCGCTTCATTCTCTCCAACTATAATAGGACCACTAGCATACCTTCAATGAAAGCAAGCCTTAATCTGCCATCCTTAGCTTCACGTCGCAAAATGTTTCGTATCTGCCTATTCCATAAGATCTTTCATCATCCACACCTACGCAGTGAATTACTCTCTTCCCTGCATCACCTATCAAGATTAGATCATGCCTACAAAGTCGGTGTCCCATTTTGCAGAACTAACGCTTTCTTTCAGTCATTTTTACCTCGAACAGCAGCAGAGTGGAATCACCTTCCCGCACCAACAGCAACCATCAAAGATTACCAGCTTTTCAAGAACGCCTTAGCTAACATTGTATGATTAGACACATCTGTAACTTTTTTGATAATAGCCCCATATCGTTCATTGTATTGTTATGTTTTTTTATTCACCTGTAACCACTCCCCTCTCTAATGCCAATGGCCCTGAGGGTATATGAAATAAATAAATAAATAAACAGTGGGCGACAAGGATAATTTGATGAGCTGGTTCGTGGATCAGATATATATGTTGATAAAGGAGAAAGACCTTTCAAATGTCGTCCGAAAATAGCAGTTAGTGAACAGTGGGCGACAAGGATGACTTGATGAGGTGCTTCGTGGATCAGATATATGGAAGAAGAGTGTGCGGCGCATGTTGATAAAGGAGAACGACCTTTCAAATGTCGCCCGAAAACAGCAGTTATGTGAACAGTGGGCGACAAGGATAATTTGATGAGCTGCTTCGTGGATCAGATATATGGAAGAAGAGTGTGCGGCGCATGTTGATAAAGGAGAACAACCTTTCAAATGTCGCCCGAAAACAGCAGTTATGTGAAGAGTGGGTTGACAAGGATGATTTGATGAGGTGCTTCGTGGATCAGATATATGGAAGAAGAGTGTGCGGCGCATGTTGATAAAGGAGAACGACCTTTCAAATGTCGCCCGAAAACAGCAGTTATGTGAACAGTGGGCGACAAGGATGATTTGATGAGGTGCTTCGTGGATCAGATATATGGAAGAAGAGTGTGCGGCGCATGTTGATAAAGGAGAACGACCTTTCAAATGTCACCCGAAAACAGCAGTTATGTGAACAGTGGGCGACAAGGATAATTTGATGAGCTGCTTCGTGGATCAGATATATGGAAGAAGAGTGTGCGGCGCATGTTGATAAAGGAGAACGACCTTTCAAATGTCGCCCGAAAACAGCAGTTATGTGAACAGTGGGCGACAAGGATAATTTGATGAGCTGCTTCGTGGATCAAATATATGGAAGAAGAGTGTGCGGCGCATGTTGATAAAGGAGAACGATCTTTCAAATGTCGCCCGAAAACAGCAGTTATGTGAACAGTGGGCGACAAGGATATCTGGTGAGCTGCTTCTTGGATCAGATATATGGAAAACGAGTGCGCGGCGCATGTTGATACAGGAGATGGATCTTTCAAATGTCGCCCGAAAACAGCAGTTATGTGAACAGTGGGCGACAAGGATATCTGGTGAGCTGCTTCTTGGATCAGATATATGGAAAAAGAGTGCGCGGTGCATGTTGATAAAGGAGAACGACCTTTCAAACGTCGCCCGAAAACAGCAGTTATGTGAAGAGTGGGTGACAAGGATATTTGATGAGCTGCCTCTTGGATCAGATATATGGAAAACGAGTGCGCGGCGCATGTTGATACAGGAGATGGATCTTTCAAATGTCGCCCGAAAACAGCAGTTATGTGAACAGTGGGCGACAAGGATAATTTGATGAGCTGCTTCTTGGATCAGATATATGGAAAAAGAGTGCGCGGTGCATGTTGATAAAGGAGAACGACCTTTCAAACGTCGCCCGAAAACAGCAGTTATGTGAAGAGTGGGTGACAAGGATATTTGATGAGCTGCTTCGTGGATCAGATATATGGAAGAAGAATGTGCGGCGCATGTTGACAAAGGAGAACGACCTTTCAAACGTCGCCCGAAAACAGCAGTTATGTGAAGAGTGGGTGACAAGGATATTTGATGAGCTTCTACGTGGATCAGATATATGGAAGAAGAGTGTGCGGCGCATGCTAATAAAGGCCAGCGACATTTCATACGTCGTCCGAAAAGAGCAGCTATGCGAACAGTGGGCGGCAAGGATATTTGAGGAGTTCCACGACCAGCTACACGTTTACTGCTTCCTCTATACTCCTTACTCTTTACACTGTCGCACAGCCGGGTCTAGAGGCCACGTAGTAGCCTCGATTGTTTGGTTAAGGCGAAGCAAGCTCTTGTGAACCTGGATATGTATCAGCGCTGCCGCCGAGCGCGCGCCATGGGATGTTCTACCGCTATAGGATTGTCCTATCCTGTTCGTTTCGCCTTTCTTTTTTGCCCCCGCAGTGGACAGAAGAAGAAAGGAAAGGACTCGTGCACACCTTAAGAAATTTTGAGCCAGACAACAACCAACTTCCCAGTATGCAGGTCAAGTTCATAAGACTTCGTGTGTGAAGTCATCACAGACTGGCTAGGTAAGCTGGCCGCTGCGCCTTTCTTTTCAGCACAGGGCTGTGGGACTGAACATCGTCGACCCCAGTAAGCAAGACGACCGACGAGCGACGATCCTATTTAGCATACCAAAGGCGCAGTCCTAAACACTTCTGTAGAAGACTTACAGGCCCTTTGCGCTTTATCGCTGGGAACAGTTTTTGTTGCGTGAGAAAAAAAATAGTGTCTACAAATATGCCACCTAATCGTGTGTAATCTCTGAAGAAACTGCCCATGATGAGAATAATGGACGTCTCGAGACTACATAGAATAATATCCAGGGAAGTTTAGTCAGGTAATTAAGGCCATCTCGAAACGTATGGTCGCCCACTTCACGCGAGAAGTATGGCTGCACTCTTCCGAGCGCCAGTGTGTTTATTGCATGTGTGACCATCAAAGCGAATTGGCAGATGACGAGAAGCACCAGCTCTAAGGCCCCTTGTGCGCCTACGCCTTTTTCCTTCGATGCGTGGCCGTGTTGGATGCACTGGCCATCCGAAGAGCACAGCCACACCTCTCGCGTGCTCGTGCGAAGTGGACGACCCTGTAACGCTCTAGAAGAAGACATAGCCTTTAATGCCTCATCGTTGTAAGCAGCAGTTGTCGACAGAAATGTCACGCTTTTCGATCGGTCGAAACGTCACAGTGCGCGAATTTCAAACGGGGCCAATTGTACTTCGGCTACTAACCATGCAACCAATTAAAGGGATCGTATAGTGATGCTCCAAGTAAGTGTGACTGAGTTTAGTTAATTGCTTAATTAACCAATTAGCCGAACTAACCTTTCTAGTCAGACCAGAAAAATAAAACCGAGTAGTAGGAAATTGGCCGAGCTTGGGAATCGAACCCCGGTCTCCGGAGTGCGAGACGAGCACGCTACCACTCCGCCATGCCAGTTCGATGGTTTGGAATGAACAAAGGCGCGTCTAGTGAATACGGTGTCTTCATTCACTCCCATCTTCCTCCCTTCCCGTCAAGGCCGGGATACATGCGGCGTTTTTTTCGACGACATTCGCGCGGCAGAAAACGTCGCGGCGGCGCGACGCCCGGCTGGAGATACATATGGAGCGTTGGAGCGGCGGCGCGCCGCCGCGTATCCCTTGACGCGAAAGCAAATGTGATCAACAAGTGGCAAACACCACTGTGCAAGGAGGTCTGTGAGAACAGCGACGCTGGCCATTCTGTTAAAATCAGGAAAGTTTCACTTCGACACCATTGTACAAATTTTAGCACGCGCGCTTAAGTATCTATAAAGATTTGCGTGCTCGAATGCATGCCGTCGCGTACCTTTGGACGCCCGCTCAGCCGCGGACACCAGCGGCTGCAGTTTTCTTCGACAGATTCGCTTCAGGGAGGGAGCGCAGGCATTCCGATCCAAGATTGCGCCGTGTTCTCCAAAAGAAGCGACATTTCAAGTCTGATGAAGCGTTTATTTTCACGACAATAACATTTCCGTGCCAAAAACACGGCGCAGCTCGACGGCCATGGCGGCCATGTTGGCGGCGGCAGCTATGTGGTTCTTGGTTGGTGAAGAATAGGTCGTGCAGTGCTTGCTGGTTGTCTCCTCTTGGCGGCGGCATGCAGAGGACCGGAAGAGCGGGCTTTCTGCGCTGGCATTGGCTCGCTTCAGCCGCCGCTTCTGGTCTCACCGGACGCCGCGCGTCAGAGCATAGCCGGTTCTGATCGGCGGCGGCGGGCGTTTTTCTCGTCGCCGGGCGTCAAATCTGCGCCGTCGGGCCGCGGTAAAAACGCTACATGTATTCCGGCCTTTATTGCGAGGTTTAGGTGTCCACGAAGATATGAGAGACATATACATTTCCTTTCCTCAAAAAACAATTTACCGACCAGCAAGGCGTAGAACCGAATGGGCGATGGAGTTCTATGGACTATCTGGCAGCATTGCAAGACGCTGTCGCGTCCCGCTCTTAGAGGCTAAGCTTAACATCTTAACCACACATCAGTCACACAAGCAGCAACACTGCGCTTAAGGCTTTCGCCTCACCGCACTTTAAGGCAACAAAGTGCCCCCCTGAATTTTTTCTTGCACATTATGTTCAATCAATCAATCAATCAATCAATCAATCAATCAATCAATCAATCAATCAATCAATCAATCAATCAATCAATCAATCAATCAATCAATCAATCAATCAATCAATCAATCAATCAATCAATCAATCAATCAATCAATCAATCAATCAATCAATCAATCAATCAATCAATCAATCAATCAATCAATCAATCAATCAGTTTATTTTCAACATCAACAATGTTGAGGGATTGCAGACAAAAAGCCTCTCAGTATGGGCTTGACAGGGTCCGCGGCCCCGTGAACATGGCAATGTACAGCAAGCATAGGTACGTACACGATCATACAGTTTCACACATCTCATAAATCACAAGTATTTCACACAAGTGCTTGGTTCCATCATCTCTCTCGTTCGTTGGTTTGCACAACTTTTATAAAATCACATAAACTGAAATCTTCATCCGTGCATGTAGAAAAAGCAACGTGCGTCTGCTGACGAGATCTTTCGTAACACTCGTAGACGTCTTCGGCGAACACTGACTTCGAATTGAATTTATGAATTCCTTTCTGAATGACATCAACTGCCGACGAGTTGGGGCGCTGAACCTTCACCATTTTTACCTGAAAAATAGTGAAGAAACGTCTCAAAGTTTTTGTGAACTGCAGTGTTAATAACTATTTTCAAAATCTTTCTTGGCATCAGCAGGCCGGACAGCTGTCGTCTATCTGTTTCCCTTCTCCACTTGCGCAGGCTTCCTCTGGACTAGCCGAACAAGCAAAGCAAGACCAACAGAGAGAGAGCATTGGAAAGAGAAATCTGCGCTCTAGGTGGCCGGTCTCCCTTCTCCACTTGCGTTGAGTTGTCTGAACTCGCTGAACAACCTGAGCAAATTAAGACCAACAAAGAGCGTTGGAAAGAGAAATATGCGCTCTAGGTAGCCGTTTTGTGATGATGATTCGTATTGTTCGAAGGTTCTTATTGTTCGAACTATGCTTCATGAACAAGTTCGCAGGCCAGCGTGGTGAGGCAGCATGTAAAAATCGCGCACGCCGCACGCAGATCGCGCAGAATCGTACCCACTTTCACACCCTGGTATGAAATAATTCACGTGGTTGCTGCACGACAGCCGTGGGTGTACTTTAAGACAAACTGAAGCGTGCGCGGAAGATTGGAAGACTGTCCCCCCTGAAACCAAGAGAATGCGTTCCAAGGGACGAAAAGGAGTGTGAGTGGAGGTGCGGGGAGTGACATGCAGCGAGTGTGCGACCATGCTATGGTCCCCAGAGAGTTGTGCGGATGTGCGAAGGTTTCGTGCAGTGCTTGCGCGACCGTGCGATTGGTACGAATTCATTCACGCGGTTACTACATAGTGCACGCCTCTGTTCTCACGGAGCTCACCATCCGAGATGTTACTAAGATACAGATTGCGTACCAGACTTGATAAGTGTTTCCCGCCCAGGTGCCAGACCGTCGACGAAGACCAGTCACAGGAAGGTGCCAGCTGGAGCTTTGCCTCGGGAGATCCGGCATACATCCGTAACTATGGCAGTGGAGACAAATGGACTCCTGGCGCGTTGGTCGGAAGAGACTCAAAACGGGGTTGTTATGGACCAACGCCGAAGGAGAAGCACCGGTTCAGCAATTGCGACATTAGCTGCACCAGTTATTATCCCTGGATTCCATCCGGACCACCCAGCAAGAGAATCGGAGAGAAGCGAGGCTCCTTCAAGTAGCTGCCTGAGGTTCTAGAGCTACGCGTTCAACAAGTGTCCGTAGACACGTGTAAAGAGTTTCTCTATCGCTCTACTGATCGCTTTTCGCCAAAACTCACGCCCACCTTTTGGCAGCTACCTTTCCTTCCTCCTTCCTCCTTTTTTGGCTATAATATCCCGAGTCATTTAATTTAAACGTCGTCACTTTTCACAGACAGCATGCTGCCTGGATTGGTCGTGGCCCGGCTGCACAGCCTTTGTTTTTGTTCAGTTCTGTAACAACGACCGCTATTCGAAAGGACGGTTCCAGTCAGCGCTGTTATATTGTCACGGCTTGACGTACAGGCCGGCGGCGAGAACGGGTGAAGACAGAGAGCACAGAACAAAACAGGCAGGTCCACCAGCAGCAACGTCGTCGTCGGCGCGCCGCAATCGCTACTCGTCTTTTTCTTCCACTCGCGACACTACCTCCCCCTATAAAGAAGCATCGTCCCGATGCTAGCACGGAAGCAAGAGTGGTAAAATCAGTTCGGGTCCAGGCGATCATCGCGCGTAATACGGTTTAAGCCGCACTACGTGCACTATTTCAGGGCGGGGTGAACGACGTGATGACGGTCGGGTTCCTTCGGGCAGCACCTCGTAATTAAGTTCACCGAGGCGGCGAACAACTGTATACGGGCCGAAGTAGCGCTTCATGAGTTTTTCGGAGAGACCTCGACGGCGCACCGGTGTCCACACCCAGACCTTGTCTCCAGGGTAAAAATGGACGTCGCGTCGACGGAGATTGTACCGACGAGCGTCGGCATGTTGTTGATGTTGGGTACGGAGTCTGGCGAGTTGCCGAGCTTCTTCTGCGCGCTCGCAGACTAGTCGGGCATCATCGGCGACGTCGACAGGTGGCTCGTGCGGTAGCATAGCGTCAAGCATCGTGGTGACCTGTCTTCCATGTACCAGCTGGAAAGGGGACATACCTGTCGTCTCCTGGACAGCGGTATTATAAGCGAATGTAACGTAGGGCAGTACCGCGTCCCAACTGCGGTGGGCGACATCCACGTACATGGCGATCATGTCGGCCATGGTCTTGTTCAGCCGCTCCGTCAGCCCATTCGTTTGCGGATGGTACGCAGTAGTTCGGCGGTGGCTGGTGCAGCTGAGACGGAGGATCTCCTGTGTGAGCTTGGCCAGAAACGCGGCACCCCGGTCAGTGATCAAAATGGCGGGGGCACCGTGACGGAGCACAATGCACTCAATAAAAAATTGGGCTGCCTCAACAGCTGTCGCCGACGGAAGTGCTCGGGACTCCGCGTATCGTGTTAGGTAGTCCGTCGCTATGATAACGTACTTGTTGCCCGACCGCGACGTTGGAAATGGACCAAGAAAATCCATTCCGACAGTGTGGAACGGAACAGGCGGTGGTTCGAGTGGTTGGAGAAGGCCAGCTGGTCGTATGGGCGGTGTTTTGCGCCTTTGACACTCTCGACAAGTTCTTATGTAGTGACGGACGTACTTAGGAAGTGTCGGCCAGTAGTACCGTTCTCGAATGCGTGAAAGTGTTCGGCTGTAGCCAAGGTGACCAGCTGTAGGATCGTCATGGCAAGCTTGGGCGACCTCGGCGCGCAGGTCTTCAGGCACAACAAGGAGCCACGACCTCGGGCTGCTGTCGAAGTTCTGCTTGTACAATACACCATGCATTATCTTGAATGTCGGCAGTATGCGCTGGAAAATGCGAGGCACCGCAGCTTCGTGGCCTTCCAAGTGCGCCATCAGCTGATCAAGCTGAGGATCACTGCGTTGCCGAGCAGCCATATCTGCCATGTCCAATGCCCCAAGGAAGCCGTCCTCTTCGTCATTTTCGCCTCCCGGTGCCGGCTCCACGGGGGCTCGAGACAAGCAGTCAGCATCATGGTGTTTGCGGCCGGACTTGTAGGTGATGGTGACGTCGTACTCCTGTAGCCGAAGGCTCCACCGAGCAAGGCGGCCTGCTGGATCCTTAATATTGGCGAGCCAGCACAGCGAATGGTGATCGGTGACGACACGAAAAGGGCGACCGTACAGATAGGGCCGGAATTTGGTGATGGCCCAGATGACAGCGAGGCACTCTTTCTCAGTTGTCGAGTAATTGCCCTCCGCCTGCGAAAGAGCTCGGCTGGCATACGCAATAACCCTCTCAGCGCCGTCCTGGAATTGCACCAGCACTGCTCCTAGTCCTTTGTTGCTGGCGTCCGTGTGGAGTTCAGTGTCGGCGTCTTGATCAAAATGGCCTAGTATGGGGGATGTTGCAAGGGCGTGTTTTAATTGGCGGAATGCTGATTGTTGCTCCTCGGTCCACTCAAAGACAACGTTATCCTTCGTCAGGCGGTAAAGTGGCGCCGCGATCTGGGCAAAGTTCCGTACGAAACGTCGGAAGTATGCGCAGAGACCAAGAAAGCTTCTGACGGTCTTCTTGTCCGACGGTGGAGGGAAGGATGCGACGGCGGCCGTTTTCTCGGGGTCTGGCTTCACACCCACTTGGCTGACGATGTGACCAAGGAACTTTAGTTCACTGTATGCGAACCGGCACTTCGAAGGCTTGAGCGTGAGTCCGGCGTTCAGAAGAGCTTGAAGAACCGCTTCAAGACGCACCAGATGGTCTGCGAAAGTGCTTGAGAAGATGACAACGTCATCCAGATACACGAGACATGTCTGCCACTTTAGACCGGCGAGCACACTATCCATGACTCGTTGAAATGTCGCGGGCGCTGTACACAGGCCAAACGGCATCACCTTAAACTCGTAGAGGCCATCCGGGGTTATAAATGCAGTCTTTTCACGGTCGCGCTCATCCACTTCAATTTGCCAGTATCCACTCTTCAAGTCGATGGACGAAAAATAGCGGGCATGACGAAGACGGTCTAGGGTGTCGTCGATGCGTGGTAGTGGATACACGTCCTTCTTGGTCACCTTGTTGAGTCGCCGGTAGTCGACGCAAAATCGTAGGGTCCCGTCTTTTTTCTTCACAGGTGCGGACCACGGACTGTTGGATGGTTGGATGACGTCGTCCTTTATCATTTCGCGCACTTGCTCCTGTATGGTTTCCCTTTCCTTCAAGGAAACGCGGTACGGCGGCTGACGAATCGGGTGCGTTGCGGTGTCGACAATAATTGGATGCTTGGCGACGGGTGTCTGGCGAACTCGGGATGTCGTCGCGAAACAGTTATTGTACCGATGCAAAAGAGAGAGCAGTTCACGTGTTTGGGAAGGCTCAAGTTTGGGGTCGATATCCAGGGGCAACGTTGCAGGGTCTCGAGACTCGGGCGGGGCCGCCTCTGTAGGCAGCGCAACAGCTTCACGAACGCCGCTAAGTTCTTCCATTTGGGCTATAACTGACCCTTTTGTCAGGTGCTGCGGCTCGTTCCTGAAGTTGGTCACGAAGATGTTGGCACACCCTCGTCGAACATTTGCGACCCCTCGCGCAACACCAATGCCACGCGTAAGTAACAGCTGGACACTGCCTTCCAGAACGCCTTCTCCACATGCTGTTGTATCGGCTCGGACCGGCAGGAAAACTGTCGACAACGGCGGCAAGTGGACATGGTCGGCATCAACTTTCATCGCAAAGCCTGTGGCCCGAGGCGGTACTGGCGATGAAGAACGTGCGCGGAGGGTCAACCTGTTCTGCCCTATATCGATTACGGCGCCATATTCACGGAGAAAATCCATGCCCAGAATAACATCTTTAGAGCAATTCTCCAATATCACGAATGTGGCGGGGCACGTCTCACCGTGGATCTCGACGCGGGCAGTGCACTTGCCAACAGGGTTTACGATGTGGCCTCCCGCGGTACGTATGGGCGGTCCGTCCCACTGGGTGGTAACCTTGTGAAGACGCCGAGAGAAACTTCCGCTGAAGACCGAGTAATCGGCGCCGGTGTCCACAAGCGCCGTTACGTCGCGTCCGTCGATCAGAATGTGCACATTGCTAGAGGTTGCAAAACGATTCGCGCTTCCAAGGATGCCATCGGTCGAGCTGGGACATTCCAACGTAGGCGGAGGTTCTTTACTTCGTGCGACTCCGGCAACGCCACCTCCAGGCGTCGCCGTACTCAGTTTTCCCGAAGTGGCGAAAGGCTCTCACGGCGAGATCCGCGAGAAGGGGATGGTGGGCGGCGAGGTGGCGGCGACCGGGAGGTGCGAGGAGAAGCTATAACCGGTGATGGAGAACGTCGAAGGTAGTCTTGTATGTCGCGGGGCTGTTCACCGTAGCGGGGGCACGGATCAGCCCGGTTAAAACCCCTTAGGCCAAGCTCGCGGTATGGACAGGAGCGATACATGTGGTCAGGCTCACCGCAGTGAAAACACAATGGTCGCCGGTCCGCAGTCCTCCAGATGTCGGTCTTCCTGCGTCTCGGCGGTCCCAGGCGGGCATCAGACGGGTGCAGGAACTCGCGGCGTTGAAGGCCAGAATCGGGAGCGCTCTGGACTTGGCGATGGGCGGGAGGCGGACGACGAACTGCGGCGGCGTAGCTCAGAGTTGGTGGGTCGGCTGCAGCTACAATTGGGACGTCTTCTGGCGCCAGCGTGTGTCGCAGTTCCTCGCGAACGGCCGACGCGATGGAGACAGAGGCGGGCTGCTCAGGAGAAGGGAAGAGCTTTTTCAGCTCCTCGCGGATGACGTCGCGAATTATTTCTCGAACATCGGCTAGACCAACTCCGCCCAGGCCAGACGAGGCAAGACTTGAGACGGCAGGAAGGGCGCTCAGTCTCTGAAAGTGACTGGTTCTTGTCGCCAATGCGTGCTCGATATTTGTAGCTTCGGCGACAAATCCGGCTACTGTGGTCGGAGGATTGCGTATGAGGCCTCCAAAGATGTCATTCCGGACACCCCTCATCAACGCCCGTACCTTTTTCTCCTCAGTAGCCCGCGGGTCGGCGCGGGCACTCAGACGCAGCACGTCTTCGACGAAGCTCCTGACGCTTTCGGTGGGTCCCTGGATGCGAGCGTGGAGCAGATCTTCTGCTTGCTGTCGCCGGTGTTGGTTCGCGAACGTGCGCACCAGTTCGCTCTTGCATGTCTCCCATTAAAGAAGCCTCATGGTTCTCAAACCAATACTTTGCTGTGGCTTCCAGGGAGAAGTACAGATTCTGCAGGCATTGGTCGGGAGTCCACCCGTTATGTCGAGCTACTCTTTCATAGTGCTGGACCCAGTCTTCAACATCGTCGAGGCCATCGCCACGGAACGGGACGACAGATCTTGGAGTGACAGGCACGTAGACGATCCTCGACGCAATCGCGGGGTCGGTTTGTTGTGACTGGGACGCCATGGTGACGTTGGCTGTCCTAGATGTCCGCGATCCCTCGGGCAAGAGTCCAAATTCCGGCGCTTGGCCTTGCTGACGTCGGCTAGCGCGAGTCTCAGTTTCTGCCGAGGGCTCCTCCAAGAAAACTCGACGGCCAGGACTTAGGACGGGGCTAGAACTACGAGGCGGGGTGCGCTGCATGAGATGCGTTACCCAGCACCTCCACCAAATGTCACGGCTTGACGTACAGGCCGGCGGCGAGAACGGGTGAAGACAGAGAGCACAGAACAAAACAGGCAGGTCCACCAGCAGCAACGTCGTCGTCGGCGCGCCGCAATCGCTACTCGTCTTTTTCTTCCACTCGCGACAATATATTCGAACACATCTAAATTGTGTTAAGGCGAAATTATTTGCAGAGTACAAAATTATTCAAAGGTTACTACTGTAGGGACGGGTTGAAGATGAATCTCGGTATGACGAAGTCGAAGGGGTGTCGTAGTTTCTTACAGCCGTATCCTCGTTATATATATACGTGACCTCGACTGCAACTGCCGCATGAAAGCAGAGATTACCTGCCACTGTGAACACCGAGAACATGTTAATGCGCCGAAAGTGGGCGGCAGCCTTCCTCAGCCCACGGCGTGGCCAGTGCCACACCAACCGAAAATGTTGGCCAGGGCAACGCGCGGCTATTTCTTCCACGGCCCGCAGCATGGGATTCAGCGCCTAGAAAACGGTTCTTGGAGGACTAACGACTCAGAAGACAGGAAGAAACCTATTCAGGATACAGTGATAACGAATCTGACTGTCACGCGGATTCTGTTCGTTGTATCCGAAGTTAGTAATAAGTAGACGCCGTATTACAGCGAAAAAATAGAGTCAAACAGCGTGGCTATTTATTACAAAAAAACATTCAGCACGTTTTTTAGTTCAATGCGGACCTTATCAAGCCGCTTTATAAGTTCTACCGCTAAAGCGTTCCCGATTGGTTTTCTACGACAGTGTTAACTCGATGCGAGCGATGGAAAACATTTTGGAGGGAGATTTTGCTACGCATCGCAAGAATAGATCACTACCTTCAATATTTTTATAACAGTACCATAGTTTTCCAGTATTCAAAGGTTTTTCCCCATACATGTGCATGGTTATCCCCTGCGCAAATGGCGCTCGAGCTGCGCATTGGGCTCCAAATAAAGCGACATTTTACCGTAGCCATTATAGTCGGATACAGCTCAAGAACAAAGCGACGAATGCCCGTCAAAGGAGGCCCTCCAGCCATTGGCGTCGACCGATTTTCATGACGCCGTGGTTAATTTTACTAGGCCGTGGTTATGCTCCTTTCATCTCGCCATCCCTGCAATTCCACTCCAGCATGTCGTTCAAGTGGGAGATGGGGAGAACGGGTCAAACAGAGAATCGTTCGACGCCATTGAGTTGTATCCGGCTTAGGTTCTTGAAGCAGCCTTCGAGCGGAAGCAGAACCGCATAGACCTATGCAATTCAGGTGGGAACTATTGGTCCGCTGTGCGCCACCGCTCTACACTAGTCATGTCCAATTTTGTAATTGTCCTAGAGGGCAAAAATTTTGAATATTGAATAGTTGTAAGGTTCTATTATGGAAATATTGAAGGCAATGAATGACACATTCTTCCGATACGTGTACTTTCGTGATAAGTTTTCCCATCGCTGGCATCAAGTAGTTAACACTGACATCGAAAACGAATAGGGAACGCTTTGGTTAGATTATTGGGGTTTAACGTCGCAAAGCAACTCGGGCTATGAGGGACGCCGTAGTGAAGGGCTCCAGAAATTTCGACCAAAAGTTCACTACAGAAATCAATATATACGCACATCTTCCACTGCAGGCTTGCAAATAGGGAACGTTTTCGACGATAGAAAAAACGTTAACAGCAAAATAATGCAAGCCTGCAGTGGAAGATGTGCGGATATATTGATTTCTGTAGTGAAATCTTATGATATGTGTAAAAATTGCGTTGATAAACTCTTTCCAGTTCAAAATGTTTGTCCAGAACTGTTGGGTATGGACGCACACTGTCTGCCATCTGTGCTCTGCCTGCATGCGGCAGCAGCGCCAAAGGCGTCGTTTCGATAGGGGCACACAACGCACTCCACTTGACCGAGTGGGCTTGCAAGATATGCCTCTTGAATCAATCGCTGCCATAAGTCGATCACCAGCCATGTGCTGCAGTTTCGATTTCTAAGCTGCCCTGTCTAAATATTACCATATCCTTCAGCTTCCATTTTGATGCGATAGCGTTAAGGAGGTCGTCATGTCAGTAAAAATGCGCCGTCGCCTTCGGCGTCGTTGACTGTGAGAGAAAAATCCCCAAAAATTCCCTGAAAAATCCCTGAAAAATCTCCAAAGAAGAAACCTGGGAGGCGGGTGGGGCACACAGGTCACGTGACCTAGTGGCGCCATCATAATCAGCCCAGCGGATGGCGAGCAAACTACGCACCGCGGTTAGGAGTTTAATGGCACAAGGGCAGCTAAGGCCAAAGAGCGCCAGAAAATTTTTTTAAGTGTGTGTGATATTAAACGAAATAGGAGGGATCATAAAATGTTGCTCATTAAAAAACGGCAAGAAGTTTTGTCTAGTCAGCTGGAATAAATAAATAGCATCGCAATAAGATAAACATGGACTAAAATTTGAATTCAAAAGACGGGCGTTTAGAAGAAAGCTAAAAGCTGGGTTTTGCCAGAGGCAAGAGGGCGGGGAGTTTCCTCCCACCGTGCTTGGCTACGGGGCCCTCTTGTCGGTGCCAAGGTACCCTTTTAACGTGTTGCCCTGACCAAAAAAAAAATAAAAACGCAGAAAAATTTCAAATAATGCATAACATTGTCGAATGGTATAATGCGGTCATTTCTGAATAAGAAAGTGAAGGATGGTAGGTGGCAGTCAAAATAACGATTAACGGCTACAGGTTGCTTGACAATAGTAGCCTGGACGGCACCAGCCCCACTAATGGCAGCGCCTGCAATTGCAGGGCAGTGACACATCGCTTAACAGCTGCACCACTGCACCATTACTTTCGTTATTCGCCAGTCATGTAAAACAATACCGGGAGATAACGACTGTGATTAGAGTGCTTGTAAAGACACTTTTAGTTGCTGCGTACGTAGCGACATTGCGTACGCAACGCTCACTACGTTCCGTACGCTGTAAAGGACACCCCCGTCACACTTATAGTTGGCCGTACCGCCGCAGAGCAGTCGCGTAGCGCGTCGTGCTGTGTCGCCATCTAGTGACAAACACTGAAAGCGCTGTAGCGCTCGGCTGAACATTCTTCAGTTTCTGGCATAATGAATGGTATATTACTGTTTATAATGGACAAAAAAATGTATAATGTTTAATGAAGTGCAAAAGTAGGCACATGACTAAAAAGAATTATTCGACAGGTGCGGTTGCTATGACGATAAACGTACACAACGTTAGTTAGGCTTAAAAGGTCAAAAATCGCCTCATTATCTGAAAAACAAGGGGCATTTGTCCCTAATATTTTGGCGTGTGGGTAAGAGTAGACAAAATGAAAGCTAACAGCACAGTTTAGAGCGAGCCATCGCGTTGAAGAAAGCAGCGGCGAAGTGAAATCGGTCCGAAGCGGGCGAGATGGTCGCCGCCATGTTCCCTACGCAGCACGTAGCGTCCCGCGTTGCGTACGCTACGTTATGCTTTACAGCGGGCGGGCGTCCGCAACGCGCGGCTAGATACGTTGCGTTCTGCGCATGCGCATTCGTTACCCGCGGTGTCGTTGCGTACGCAAGCTCACTGCGTACGTCCAACTAAAACTTGATACCGGTTTAGACAGGCTCGTTGAAGCATCATATTGATAAAACAAAGATGATCACACCGACAGAGATAGAGAGAGAGAACATTTCACTACCCAGGTCCAGGTCTCCTTCTGAAGTCGGAGAGACGGAGCCCATATCGCCCAGCACGTGGGAGATATGGGCAACAAGCAGCGGCAGCCTCCCCAGGCAGAACAGGTAATAGTCCCAATATTGCAAATTTATTTATTTATTTGTGACGCTGGGTGTGCCGCGCCTCATAAAACGTGGTGTTAGTGACGAACTGTAGAATACGCTACAAAAACGCATGAAGCCCGGTTGCGTGTAAAAAGTCACATAAGCTTCGGGCGTAAATGTTTTTCGTTATCCACACGTGCAAAGTAGAGTCATTGTTTGCAGACAGGCCTGACGCGCACCAGTGAAGTTCCTGGACATGTCCACAGTAGGTGGTGGACATTGGTGTCGGAAGCGGGTGCTTCGCAGTGAGGGCATTTTTGCGGCGCAAGGTAGGCCACACGGGGGAATAAGAGCACATGTACGCTCGACCACCTGGGGTTCTTTAACGTGCACTGACATCGCACAGCACACGGGCCTCTAGAATTTCACCTTCAAGAAATTCAGCCGCCGCTTGTGGTAACGGCGGTGCGAAGGACTCCGACTTCTTATGACGAGCATGCTTGTTTGATGTAATGTGACAGTAGTCCCATGGAGGGGGTTGAGGCGCGAACATCGGACGAAGAGAAACTTTCCGTGCTCTATTGGTTTGTCTCTGGGTAATTAAATCTTCCAGTGTGTTGAGCTGCGCATACTCCTGCAGCAGACAAATAGGAGTTGTTCGGGGTTGGCCAGTAATGACTCGCATGGCTTCGTGGTTGAGTGCTTCAAGTGTGGACCACTGTCGTTTAGTAAGTTGTTGGAACTGAGCCTGGTATAGGAGCCGAGGTTGAAAGACAGTACAAACAAGTCGACGAGCTGTATCAGAACGGGTACCTCCAGAGCGATTGGCTATCCTGCGGATGAGGCCAAGTGTGTTTATAGCACTCTTGCGCATAGCTGACAACCAAGCCGTGCCCTTGCCTGAAGCATGAACGTGCAGGCCTAAAACTTTGGTATATTCCACCTCAGGAAGTGGGGCATTGTCAATAGTGACCACGAACGGAGTGGCTTTGAAAGTACGGCGGCCAGCTTTATTGCCCACATGGACATAGCAGGATTTGGAGATGTTGAGAGAGAGGCCAGTGTCGGCAAGAAAGTTGTGGAGGATATTGAGAGCATTTTGCAGGGAGTCTTGCTGCACCTAAGCTGAGCGATTTGTGGACCAGAGAGCGATATCGTCTGCATATGCTAGAACCTGAACATTAGGAAGGGTGGAGAGACTGTATCAGAGGAATGAATGCGATGTTAAATAGAACTGGGGCTAAAACTGAGCCCTGCGGTACACCCCGATTAGAAATGAAGCGGCCTGTGGGTTTACCATTGACGCGGATAGTAAATGTTCGTTGCGAAAGAAAGGCATGAATTGCTCGACAAAGCTGCAAGGGCATGCCAAGTGATGCCATAGTAATGAGAAAGACTGCGTGGAGAATGTTGTCGTAGGCCTTCGTGATGTCAATATTGCAAAATGGATGGTCTCACTCTGGTGCTTTTTAGGACGGGTCTTTGCCAATACGTTTCCAATATTGTGTCGATTAGATGTGCAGCTTGGGTAAGTCATTTTTAGATTATTCAACAGGGCAAGAATGCAAGATTCACTGAAGGAAACTCCTGGTATCTGAAACGTTGGGAAATTGCTGCAGTGTGGGCGAAGAAGTAATGTCTTCATGGATGAACAGTGATGAAAATTCGTCGTTAAGAAGTTGCGCACACTCAGTCTCAGTGTGACTGGTTCGCCGTCAGTATTAACTACTAATACGTCAGGGTCGGAAATCGGATTGATGACGCGCCAGGATCTACGAGAATTGTAGGTTCACCTAGAAGACGGGTTGGGACTGAAGAAACAATGCGTAGTTTTAAGAGTGACGGATATTCTTTATCGCAATTCCTGTTCTAGCTGCACGGTGTCGGGAGAATAGTACTGACTGCCTGAGGTAAAAACGTTTTTCTGAATAGACGACGAAGACGGTGTGTGAATCAAGACACACTTTTATATCTAATGGTGATGGCTGGCACATACTTCCCACAAAGTGACGCGATCGGCCATGTCGGTGCGCGTCGCTGAGCGCCGCAGCCCGCACGTCAGGATCCATGGCGTGGATCCTGACGTGGATCCTGACGTCACGGACGAGGCGGTCATCAAAAATCCCGGATTTGACGTCGATCCGCGTACAACCGCGCGTCGCTACACGTTTCGTCAGCGCAACGGTGCGAAGACTCACGTGTTGTCCTCTCGCGCCCGACGCGTTTAGGTGCCTCAGTTCGCGGCAAGGGCACGCTGCAGTCGGGTGGTCTTCGGTATCTGTTGTCGGAGACATTCATGTCCCAATGTGAACATTTTGTGCCAGTTACGGACTTTCGCGCTGAAATTGCAGAAAATTGGAACAGCAGGACCGCGCATACGACCACTTTTGTAAAAAAAAAAAAGACAGTATTCCTTGGGCTGGTCGAGGGCAACACTTCGCCGCTATTTTCTGTGCGAAGTTTCGCCCCGCAATTTGAGATGCTGGCGGGCGTTGATATAAGCGGCACGCAGCCATCTCAATCCGGGCCATCATGCCCGATTCGAATTCCACGCCATCATTTATGCAGATGCGATTGGCAGTGAAGAAGGTGCAGCAAATGTTTCCCCATCGCTCTCTCTCACCAGACTTAACACCAGGCCCGTACTTTCCGCCACCCTTAACATAGTATTCGGGAGCTTGCATCGATACGACCTATTCCAACCACATGCATCATCTTCACTGACTCCACGACGAATTTAGCGGATCCACTCGGCTCTATTTCGAGCACCCCCACTGAATCTGGTGGGCTCCTGGACATGCCGAGGTCACAGGCAACGATCCGGTAAACCAGCTAGCCCGCGATACATTAAGCAGGGCCCCTGAAATCCCCTGTCCATACGCTTAGTAGAGGATGGACGTCATCCAATACAAGGAAGACATCTCCAATTATGACTCAGAGTCCCACTCACACCAACACACGCTTTCTTACAGATATTGCCCTGGATGCTCAATAGCTGTGAACCATACACAATTTTGCACATTGCCTTCCTCACCCTGTTTCATGGAGTGCCTGGCTCGCCTTAGATCAGCAACAGGACAACATGGCCCTCATGCGCCAGGCCTGCTCCCTTTTTGATGATCGATTTTGAGCTGCCAAACAGTGATTCTAGTAGTAAAACCACATGCTCAAGGAATGCCCTGCTATGCATCTACTGCGTAGGGAGCAGCGAAGTGCTATTGCCAAGAATGCTGCACGTAAGGTGCTTGAGACCATCTTTTGGAAGCAGGGATCAGAAAAATGGTCAGTTACTACTGAGACAGACTGTGGAAAGGCAGCGGGGGAGGACAAGCGCGTACATAAAGCATCAAGCAGAGCGGCCAATTATGTCGTGTCGTGAGATAATGCCTGGCTTCCACTATCAGAAGCTGATCGAAAGTTCAAGATGTTGACTGATATTTGCTTTGGCCCCACACCTAGCTGAGGCCATGCCATTGCTACCTCGCACTGGCTACCACATAGTGCTGATGATGGCTGCTGGCACTTCACTGAGCCCACCAAACCAAATGTTCAATGACTGGCTCACTAAAAAAAAACACAAACTTTCCCTTAGTGAACAACCCGAAATTATATGCTGCTGGCAGACATAGAGAGAAGCAACACGTTCATTGCATCAAAGCACCCAGTCAAAATAAATCAAATATCGCCTAAAAATCGCAGTGAAAACTGAGATCTAAATGGCATACCGCATAAAAAAAATCCCACTGTCCGCGCGAGATCGGAACCAATGTTAACACAAGTCGCATAGGTTAGCCTCCTGAATCAACCACCTTTCGGTAGTAATGCACACCTCAATCTCTTCACGGCTACAGCAACGGGACTAGAGGTCAAGCCTGAACTGTAAGCACAGCGACAGCTTATATTCAGGACCACGCAAGCAGCAAAATCCAACGACGTCCTAGACTGCGGATACCAACTGCGACGAAAACCCTTGAATCCAATAAACTGTGATGAAGAAGATGACCCGCAGTAGACCTCTGCGACTAGTCGAAGACAAGGATGTCGAGGCAGAGTCGGCGCATATACCTCCTTGGCATTCACCACCATACCTTGGCCAACCCGCGTGGGTATGTGCCATTTTCATGTGAAGAAGAGTCAGTCCTGATGCTCCTATTCATAGTTCCGGTGTTTCGAATGATGTCCCAATCACTCATGATACAGAGATGATGGATTCAGATACGCGAGTCCTCAAACGCAGTGGCTCCCATATGTCTAACCCGTCTTCTCCTCAAAATCCGAAATCAAAGAAAGAACAGCTGGGCTCTAAGACAAAGCAAAATATTTTGGGACAGGCAGTTGCTGCTGTCCAGATTACGCAATTTTAGGGGTGTTACGAATACTCCAGTGGAACTGTCGGTCACTTATTTCAGCTTCAACTGATTTACTTCACCTCTTATCACAACATACTCCAGACATAATCATTTTGCAAGAAACTTGGCTTTCACCTATTCCTCATTTCGCCAAGATCGACAGTGAATACAAGCCCAGCTTTGCGGGACATGGCCGTTTAGTTCGGCAGACTGCCACCACGGGTTGCTTCACCCTGAACTCCTCCTCTCTCTTTTCATTTCCCCTTTCCTGCCTCGCATAGCCGCACGCGGGCAGACGGGAGGGAACACCGCGGCGGGGTTGGGCGGTCGGGTTAACCTTTGTTCGGAATACCTTCAACACTGTAGGAGGAAGGGGAGGAGGAAGGGCTTTGGGGGCGAAAGAAAAGTATCAATGTGGCGTGAAGCCTTCTCTGTGTCTGACGAACGCATACTGAGTAATCGGATACTCAGAAAGGCGCCTAGTGGGAAAAGAAAGAGGGGACGGAAAAGGCAAGATGGTTGACAGGCTTGTTGAATCGCTTGAAGGGGCGAGAATGCTTTCTGAGATTCTTTTTGACGAGTTGTAAGGTTTCCAAAAGGTGCCTCCAGGAGGTAGAGACGGAGTGATACACTGTGTGCCGTGTCTCTCCGGCGCCGTATTTTTCGCTACACACGCGGTATGCTACACGCACGCCCGCACGAACGCAAGCTGGAGCACCGAAAGCACACGTAGCGTGCGTCTGGATATCTGTGCCGTGTCATGTGGCCGACTGAGCAAATATAGCACTGGAAAGATGCGCTGAATTTAGAGAAAACAACCATAATCGCAAAATCAAGAATCAAAAATATTGTTAGTCTTCTTTATGGTGACAGTTACTCAGGAATAAGTGAGCACGCTGTCTGCCTCATCGACCAAGTAAAATTATAGTAACAGAAATCAGAGTGAAGGAAAACGAGGAAATCGTTTCCTAGACTCCGGCTATGCGATAAGGTGATATATTTTGTTTTTGTTCGATGCTGTTCACTTGTGGCCATGAGTGTATTGTTCAAGCGTGTATTTATACAGGCATGCATTTCGAGGCTACACCTTCGACTTGACGCAAGAAGTCACCCGAAAAACAAAAAAGTACATCTGGAATAATTTTAACTTTCATCGTGTTTCTAACCTTCTTTAAGTGAGCAACCATAAAAGTGTGTGGCTTTGTAAACAGCTCGAACATCACGATAAGTCACCAGTGCAAGTCTCTAGGAGTCATTAGCGCTCTACGCTGAGTGGCGGGAAGCGACTCCTTCGTCACACTAGGCACCCGAGGAACACCACAAGGAGCAGTCCTCCTTCGTCACACTAGGCACCCGAGGAACACCACAAGGAGCAGTCCTATCTCCGTTCCTTTTCAACACTACAATGAGAGGCCTCCCTCCGCTCCTGGAAGAGATACCTCACATTAAACACTCAATATATGCCGATGACATTACCCTGTGGACCAACTCTGGCTCTGACGGGGAAATCCAAAACTCCTTCCAAACAGCAATCAATAAAGTACACTCCTTTGTACAGGCGAACGGGCTCACATGCTCCTCCACGAAGTCCGAATTACTAGTCATCAGGGACAGACGAGCTCGCCTGCTCGTACCCGACCCGCAAGAACCTATTGTGCTTCAAGTCGACACCCATCCCATACCTCCGGTCCGCACCATCCGCGTTCTGGGTATGTTAATACAGAACAACACGCAAAACTCGGAGGCCATTCAGCGCCTCCGCACCACAGCCAGTCAGGTCAATGGCCTTATCCGCCGCATCAGCACCCGCCGGAGAGGTATGAAGGAGGATGACCTCTGTCGGCTCACGCAAGCTTTCCTCATTAGCAGGATAGTCTACTCCTACCCCTACTATCACCTCCGCCGGAAGGACGAGGAAGCTGTGAACAGCTTTATACGTTCAGCGTACAAAGCGGCACTGGGGCTACCTCAGTACGCCAGCACACAGCACCTCCTCCAACTCGGCATCTACAACACGCTCACAGAACTCATAGAGGCACACAAGACCGCCCAAATCCACCGCCTCTCACGCACTAAACACGGGCGGCTCATACTTGACCGTCTCAACATCAACCCCATAGGCGACGTCCACCCCACGACGCCCATTCCGATAGGGGTCTATAGCCGCCTAGTTATAAAACCAATCCCCAAAAACATGCTACCTGGCCGCCATGATACGCGCCGTCAGCTGAAAGCCCAAGCACTAGATGCCACATACCTTGCCGACGAACACGCAATATACGTAGATGCTGCACGGCAAAGTGCAAACACATACGTGGCTTGTGCAACCACGCCACAATCTACTATCGTCACCGCCGCCACAGTAGTAGCTCACTCTCCGACAGCGGCAGAAGAAACCGCCATCGCGCTCGCCATCGCTGACCCACGTATGCGCACAGTCCTCAGCGACTCCAAAAGAGCGATACAAAATTACTCGGCAGGTTTTATCTGCCACCCCGCTGCACGCATCCTTCGCGGCTGCACTCCCGACCATAAGATCAACCTGGTCTGGGTACCCGCCCACGCGGGAAACTCTGGAAACGAAGGGGTCGATCGACTAGCCCGAGGACTAACCAACCGGGCGGCCGGCCCCACGGACCCAGGCGCTCTTGCCGAGGCTCCCCAGACCTTTGCCGAAATTACCAACCTCTACAGAGAGATGAGACGCCAGTTCCCGCCTCCACACCCCGGCTTGAATCGAGCGCAAGCCACCTTGCTCCGCAGGTTGTAGACACACTCCATCCTTAGCCATTCTAGACTTTCACTCATCACAGACGGGGAATACGACCCCGTCTGCCAAAATTGTTATCAGGGAGAAATCGCCACCCAGGCTTACATCCTCTGGGGTTGCGCGGGAAATCCGCCCCCTCGAACCTTACTGCCAGCTCCCTCCGAAGACGGATGGAACCAACTCCTCAGAAGGCAAGACAAGAGCATCCAACTGGCACTCATTTCGTGGGCCCAGGAAGTCGCCCCCACCTGGGGGCCACACCAAGCCCACCTGCCCTAAATCCCGCCAATCTATGGCAATAAAGTTGTTTCTCTCTCTCTCTCGTGGCAGAAAAGGAACACGAAAAGACTAGAAACGGAGCCAAGAGACATACACACTAAATGAATGACCTAGGCTCTACAGTAAAGCGGAGTTGGCGACATGAATGGGAACAGAGGAGGAAGGAGTAGCCCGAAGAGACGCACTTTCGCCTGGCTCGGCAAGCGCCACGACAAAACGACAGCAGGCCGGGGCGTCTGTCGCGGTGAAGAGGCGCCGAGATCACCTTCGCAAACAGCGACCGAGAGCTGGGAAGCGACGTTCATTTCATGCAGTAGCGTTTCCAGCATGTAGTTTAGCCAAGCCATCACCACAAGCCCTTGGACACTTGGCCAAAGAAGCCAGAACACTAAATGAGGTTTCTCTTGAAGTTTCCCTCACGCGGAAGGCGTCCTGGGCGACAGCACGAAATGCAAGCGCAACGAGACAAATTCATAAAAGAGTGTGTAGTGACAACGCTCGATATCTATACATTGCTACAAAACACGACACACTACGCATACATTACTGCAATGTTGTAGTACAGGTGTAGCACGGATTGGAACAGTTTTTAATGCGAGAGCACTATACTTCACTTCACTTTCAACAAGTGACATTTGCTTAAAGTGTCATTTGAGCACTGTCACGCGATGAGCTTTAGTGACACTCGCTGCAGAACGCACTTTCCTCGTAGTGAGTTTGGTGGGCTCACTCCACATCGTCCGACAAGGCGAGCTTGTAGCCTCAACAGCAGTTCTGCGGCATTCAAAAATTTGTTCTGAGAATTAAAAATCTCCATCTTATTTTCTTGATCGCGCCTTTTAATGAAAGCTTGCGCAAATAATGCGCACACTTGAACAGCTACTCTCACTTTGCAGACGACGGCGACCCATTTAGGCCTAATGAGTCCACAGGGTGTGTGTACGCAATTTCGGTGATTGGGGAGAGCGAATTCTCAAGTTTCAGCGAACCCAAATGTACAGCGCGTGTAGTTTTGCTAAAGGTGACCTCAAATCGGCTGTCGCTTACATTACAGGACGCGCACGCACTGAAGCGCCGGTGGGACTTAGACTGCCGCTCAATGTTTTGGGCAGCAGCAACAGTCGCTGCCGTCCCTTGTGGATGACAAATAACGCCGTTTCAATGTATGCGAACGGTCACCGAATGTGCTTCTGCGTAAACTGATCCAAAATGAGGTATTTGTCTCATCGGAGAAAGCAAGGACGATTACCGACAAGCGCCGGACCTACGCGATGTCAGCAACCAGGCTACCAAGTGTTTCCTTGGCGCGCAGTCGCATCGGCGTTTCCTACAATGTTGTCGCACTTTGTAAATAAGCAAGGGTACCACCGTTACAAAAATGAGATTAATTAAGATAACTAATACGTACCTCCAGTATTGTGTCATGCAAACGAGCACTATCAACTAAAGTGGCTGTCTGGGCTTGTTGGTCAGTGATCATGGTTAAAGAATGCAGCGCAAAAGACAAGGACAAACGAAGAAGTGGACAGGACTGGCGCTGTCAGGACAAACGAAGAAGTGTGCAGGACTGGCGCTGTGGACAGCGCCAGTCCTGTCCACTTCTTCGTTTATCCTTGTCTTTTCGCGCTGCATTCTTTAACCATGAGCACTACAGCAGTTTGTACACAGCGATGTAAACAAGAGTACTGGAGTGCAGTCGTCCTCATCGGTGCATTCATGGGTAAATTTTGCGCTTATGCGGCAACTATTCAGTCATGTACTATGGTCTTCAAGCACTCATTTAGCATCTACACAAAAATATTTGCTAAAAGAGAAGGAAAAAAAAAAGCGAACACACATGAAAATGTTACATCTCCGAATGATTGTCTTTGGCTTCGTCACTGGAAAGCCGCAATTAAACTACTTGTTGTGAAGGTATAGGATGCGCAATCAAAGGACGAACCACGAAGAAAGACACAGGGACACACACAAGCGCTTGTGTGTGTCCCTGTGTCTTTCTTCGTGGTTCGTCCTTTGATTGCGCATCCTATACCTTCACAAAATCATGTACCAACTAGGCCCAACCCAAGTTTTGTTGAAACTACTTGTTTTTTTCGGCCTGTTACTGCTTTCTTTTTGTTCTCAACGTACTTCCCTTTCCGTAAGTCCTTTCTCCTTGTGACCACGCTTTATTTAGCCGTTTTAATTGTATAAGCACTGAAGTTGTTTATATAGGGCGAGTGAATGGTAATTACGATTGTTCTCTCTAGCGTCACTCGACTGCAATTGTGTATGCTTTTGCAACTTTTATTCGTTCAGTGAATTTTTTTGTCTTTTTTTTATCCGTTGACTGGAATGTATATCAGCTGAATGCTATTAAAAATTTGTCTAGCAGCACAATGCGGCAGTCGAGTCGAATGACACTCAGTTGGAAGGCGTTCGAAACTCCCGTGTAGCAGGGGTATTACTTGTCACGGATCGTGATGCTTTTTGTCGTTAACATTTTTTCAGATGTGGAAGTAATTCTGAAAATTGACTCGAAGTAACTACATTTGCGAAAAAAATTGTCTTTTGTAGGTATTTGCGCGAAAAAGAAAAGAATTTCTCAAAGGTGCTGCAACATCCCTCGCCACTGCCATCATTTCCAAATGACACCCCTATTTGCCGTGTGACAGCGCGCACCGAAAGTGTCATTCGTTCAAGAGAAGTGCATTTCGCGAAAGTGTCACTAAACCTGCCTGTGCGACAAGGCACTCGGCTCGTTATACGAAAACCCCGACGTAACCAGAAAGCCGTGGCAGGCCAGAATTACCTAGACCAGAAGGCACGCGTGGCAGAGACCCCGCACGCGAGCGACGTCATCATCATCAGTGCCACCCTCCCCTTCCGAGAAGGGCAAGACGACTTCCGTGATGAATGGAAACAGGTTTAGGGGCGCCCCACCGCATTCCTGGGGTCGTTATACAATAGCCCTCACTCGTGTAACAAAGCAGACCAGGCGCAAGATGGGAGCAGCTGGCCCCTCTCCCGCAGGCACTGGGCGAGATGTCACTGTACCGCCTGACTTGCTGTCGTACATGTAAAAAATGGCGTGTCGCCTCCGCGAGATACGCTAGGAAATACGATTCGCCACTGTGGTATTCATGTAAACGCGGCTAGATACTACAAAAAAGGGAAGTTCCCGCCGCGGCCGACCTTAAGCTTTAGGTGAATGAGGTTGCAGTGCTATGGAGCCTTCACCGTCCACTATGTATCGCTCGCGTCTACATCGACAGGCGAGACAGGAAAGCGTGGCCAGAGGCGGCAGACCTCTGCCAATGAAATACGCGGCCAACACAACGCAGGGAAACGTGCGAAGCGAGCTGCTGCAGCGAAGGAACGTTCAGCCCCCAAGTTCCCAGCAACAACTCAGCGAAAAGCAGTCCTCTCGCAGCCACACATCATAAGAATTGCTTAGGTGCCCCTAATTTTTTGTGTGTTTGTATTTCATGTTTTTTTTAGTTATACCCCTAATTTGCGGAGAAATGTCTACGGGCACATGGTTTGCTCTTCAAGACGCGAGAATTGTTATCCATTAACTGTCTCTCCAATGGCGCACTCGGCTACGCATTGTACTAGTTTTATTTGTGTGCACCTTTTTCATAAGATAAATATTCCTCGTTCCACCAAAAAGAAAGAGATGAAGGCCTAATGAACGAAATCCTTTGTGGGAAGTGCCTGACGACCTGCACTGGTGAAACGAAAAGCAGAAAAATAGAATCAACGCAGGAACTTCTTGAGGGAGCGCACGGAGCTACCGGTCATCCAGATTGCAACGACCACAAAGGTACCCTGAGAACACGACCAAAATTTCAGTCCAAGTTTTAAGTGCCAACTCCAAGGGCCCTTCCTGGGCGTACGAGCCCAGCGTCTTCTCTCTTGGCGAACCTCGGCGAGGCGCCGATGTCTGTCCGTGCTAGATATCAGCGCACGGGCGCTCGCGTACGCGTCGGAAGCCGGGTCCGGTTTGCAAAACTCGGAGGACCGCGGGAGTCTCGGTGACTTTTTTTTCATGACTCGAGCTTCTTTCGGGTTCCCCGAACTTTTCTTCGCAGTTTAATGGGTCCTTTCAGCACTCTCCATCCCATTTTCTTCAAGGCTTGAAATTCTTTACCTAGACTCGAGAGGGGGAACGAGCCAGCATCAGGGACATGGAGATGCATGCCCCTTTTCGACGCCCGTTCCAGCGTACGCCAAGAGCGCCGACGCTGAGCGCGTACGCCCAGGATGTGTCGTCGAGGGAAAGAATTTCAAGCCGAGAAGAAAAGGGGTTAGGGGGCGCTGACAGGACGAATTAAACCGCGAAGAAAAGTTCGGGGAACACGAAGCCATGAAAAAAGAAGTCCCGAGAGCCCCGCGGTCCTCCGATTGTTGTCAACCGTACCCCGCTCCCGACGCGTGCGCCAGCGCCCTTGCGCTGGCGCCGATATCTAGCACGGACAGATATCGGCGCCTCGCCATGGTTCGCTGGCGTCTCCTGCATTGCGCATGCTCATACCGGTTCCGGCGTACGCCAAGAGCGCCAACGCTGAGCGTGTACGCCCAGGAAGTGTCGTTTGGAGTTGGGGCTTTACACTGTGGCAATCCACTTCTTATCTTACCCAGAACACAAACACTGGACGAAATTCCAAGACCTGCCTCATGCTGCGCGGAGCGAATCGCGGAAACAAAATAGAGTGAGTGCAAGTGAGTGCATGGTATGACTCACAACAACACAAGGCGTCGCCACGCTTCTTCAAAAGCCCCTTCCCTTCCCTCACGCAACCGGTTGTCCCCGCACCACGTAACAATTGTGCCGTAGAATTCCCAACACTTGTCCATTCATTCCTCACGCGCATCCGAATTCACCTCTGTGTGTTGCGCATTTCCATAACTGCTGAGGTAGGAACCCAAAAGGAAACGTCCACTTCCAAGAGACCTCTCCCGGCATACGTCATCGGCGCACGTGTCTGTGGTGCGGCGGGCAAATCATGGGGCTTCAGACCGGGAGGGGCACCAGGTGCTACTCATACCCTCGTCATTCCAAGGCGTCTCTAATCAGGAGAAGAAAGGCGCCGGGAAAATGATCGACACATACAAAACCAGTTTAGAAGCAAAAGTGCGTGATTTTTCCCACAGGGTATTGTTCCTTTGACGTCATGCTCTTTGACCAGGAGAGTTCCCTTTCTTTATTGCCCATCCTAGCATATGTTCCCAGCTTTCATTCTTTTAAGATTCTTAACATAGTATTTGTATTGGCTTGGGCAGGACTGTTTAGTTGTTCCTTTTCTTCCCCTTCGACATCCTCTGACCTGGCTTTTCGCGATCAATTTTTTATTCGGTTTCATTGCATTTTGAGCAGAAAGATGAATCGTAAAAGAAAGCTGTGAGCGATAACGCAACTAATGTCCTACACTGGTAATATAAAATAATTTTTTTTTAATGATTACTGCACAGCTTCAAGAGTACAGATGCAAACGCTCCTCAAAGGAGGCCCTCAAGCCAATGGCATCAACCGATTGACATGACTTCGCGGCTAATCCTGTTAATCCGCGGTTAAGCCTTTTGCACCTTCCCGCCCCCTGCAATGTAACTGTTGGAGGTGCGGTGGGATTAAGCGCGGCACCATGACAATGGACCGCTGCCATTCGCTGGAGTGTCTGCTTTGTCTGGCATTTGCCACTGAATTCTTGAGCTGTATCCGACTGTATGCAATCTCCCGACAGGCAGCGTAGCAATATGCTTCAGCCGCTATACTTACCAGTTATATGTGCCATTTATAAACTGGTTTCTTGCCGAGGCCCATATAAGAGCGCTTTTCCGTAGGACGGAAGCCGACAAAATTAAGTTCACCACTTTCTTCGCAACAATTAAACAAAGTTGGTGATATCTCGTGGTATAAGGGAACTTCGGTGACTCAAAAGCGCAGCCTCATTTCTGCAGTGATACCCCACAGATAGGATCCTGGCTATACGTCATGCATGCATATGAAAGAAGTTTGAATGAAATAACACCAAAAAGAAGTCGCCTATAGCTGTTTTTTTTAAATGTACGAATGGTTATAATGCGTGAAATTGTTCATTGACACTAATATATTTTCGAGGTCTTGAAACGAAAACTCTTTATTAAAATCGGTTGACAAAAAAAAGGCTCTGAACACTGGTTAAAACCCCAAGTCCAAACCCCAGTCACCTTATTCCGACAGCGCGACAAATCACTAATTTGAAAGCATCACAGATGGAAGCGACAGTTGACCTTCTAATCAGACGCCATCTGCTTCTAGACATAATTCTGTATTATTTCCGACGACATGTAATAAGCTGAACAGGTACAGAACGTCTCAGAGTAAAGCTCCGTCAAACTTCTGACATCATCATTAAGAGAATAAACTTAAACATTTCCATCCGACAATACTTTTTGATGCCGGCCGCCTGGCTGCCGCTATGCTCTTCCAAAGTAAAAGAATAGCCAAATTAAAATGAGCTAGCTCTCATATCCTATTCTACCATGATCACAGACGCAAATAAACATTTTGAATAATAGCACAGGGCTGACAATTCGCGAAGTTGCTCCACTACAAACATTACGAACACCCACGGGTACTTTTTGTTGCTACGTTAATTTTCATCCTAATAACTTTCTTTGTTTAAAACACCGGTTCATACACTAGGTTCGAACTCTCGCATGTGTTCTTTTCTACAAGGCATAAGTTTCTTGACAAAAAGATAATCATCAAAATGGACGGAAATTCATCACTTTCAACCATTTCTGCAGCGTAACTAGCTACCAGGCGCCATCTTTCATATGTTAGGCAATACCAGGCTTCAGACAAAAAGGCCTCGGGAATCTCCTGGATCAAAGGTATGACAGATCGACACACACCATTTTAAACAGCATATGTTAGAGTACCCAAAACCAGGGGTCATTTTCGATATCTATCTGTGTTACGGCGCTATACAGTTTTAAAGTCTGAAAAATGGGCAAAATTTGGCCCCATCCGATAGGCAGCATGGTATAATATTCAAACGCGCAGGGCCGCTCGTGTATTAATAGCACAGAGCTGAAACTTCGGCACATTCCTCAGCTAAGTCTATATTATACAAATCCCCGGGTCATTTTTGTAGGTGCTTTTGTTCAGGTTTTACAATTTTTTTTTGTACCCCTTCCCATTCAGTTACGCGCCGTGTCGCCGCAGCTGCCGACAGGTGGCGCAAGTAGTACATGTCCCGCAAAGCTGGGCATGGGAGGGGGGTTGCTCATTCTGGTTTCTTCAAAATTTTCACAGGGCTGAAGTTGTTTTTCAGTTCTCTTCTCTAGAATGTCAGATGATGGCTTTAGACATTGTAATTGCAGGGTGCTCTCCCTTCTCATTGGTGAACGTTTGTTTCCCATGTGGTGTGCAGGATACCAGGCCTCTTGATCTTCTACTAGTCAATTGCCAGAAGTGAGTTCTGTTGGCAGGCGACTTGAATTCGCGCCATATATCGTGGGGATATAAAACAGACCCCTACGGCAAACACCTTTGGGATTGGGTTACAGATAACAACCTTACGTGCATGAATTCGGGTTTGGCCCCCTTTCTTCGTGCTCAAACCGTATCTGTATTAGATTTAACTTTCTCCACCCCTTGTGTTCCTGTTCTGAATTGGTCGACAGTTGATTGTGGTACATCTAGTGATCACATACCTATTGTTTTTGAGGTTAATTGCCGCTTAACTCCAGCGTCTTCATAGTTGAGGTCATGTATTAATTATAACCAGCTTCAGTTTACTTTGCGCTCTACTCTTGCATCAACGATTAGTTCTGACGACGAACATAATTCGAAAGACATTTGCTTGGCTATTGAGGAATACCGTAAAAAGTCTGAATTCCTGGTGCGTGCATCAAAAGGGACCAGTTCAGCTAGGTGGTAGAATGCAGATTGTTCACGGGACTACAGACGCAGAAAGGCTGCATGGAAGAAGCTCCTCCACAATCAGTGCCCGAAAAATTGGCGTGATTATAAGTTTTTTGCAGCCACTCTTAAAGGCACGATTTCACGAGTGAAAGACGATCATGAATCTGGGCATTTCGATTTCCTAACGAAATCGGGAAACCGACGTGCCCTTTTCAGGTTTTTAAACTCGCGGAAAAAATACCGGCTCCAGGTAATTTTCTCTCATGTGTCCTGACTCCGCAGGAAGCAATCGAAACCGTTGAAACCATTGCCAAAGGATTAGAGAAGCGTTTCTCGTCTGTACTTCCTTTGCGCTCCGTGTTTGTAGCGTCAGTGGATCAGATTAAGCATGACCCCCAGGTTACCCTATCAGAACTTTCCCCTATAGTGATGAGGTTACCATCCGCTGCTCCTGGACCTGATAGGGTAACGTCAAAAATTATAAAGATCCTCTTTGAGGAGTGCCCTAACTCTTTATTACAGCTTGTAAATAATTCCATCAAGCATGCTTGGATTCCCCCTGAATGGAAACTCGCCAAAGTGATTCCTTTACAAATAATGGCGGCGGCTATTCTCTGGAAAATATTAGACCTACTTCATTGGCATCCAATGTGGTTAAATTAATTGAAAGGGTATTGCTCCTACGTGTTCCAGAGTTTGTGGACCGTGTGAATATCCTCACTCACTGCCGGACGAGAACCGGCGTATTCAGCATGGTACGGCCGATGGCACCTCAGTCGCCCTATTAGACACTGGGATCGCCATAGGAATCAAAAGAAACCGAGATCTACCGCCGGTAGAGGCGGAGGAGATTGCAATAGCCATTGCCATTGCAAGACCAGGCGTGAAACACGTCGTCAGCGATAGCAAAGCGGCGGTTAGGAATTTTAGCAAGGGTAGAGTCAGCAATCGTGCTGGCAAAATTCTGAACGAGTCGTCTCTCGCCGAAAGCGTGACTATAATCTGGACCCCAGCACACGCCGGTCTCGCCGGCAGCGAGGCTGCCCACATGCTCGCCCGCTCCTAGCTACCTCGGGGTGCTGCGGACGCCTCCACATCATCATCTAAAAGCAAAGAAAGTATTGGTACGCTTAGGGATGTAACGGAAAATCTGAAGAAAGACCGGAGGATATATCCGCCACCGGATAGATCCCCGAGTAAAAAGGAGTCGTACGACTGGAGAAGACTCCAAGCTCGAAATTTCTTCTCACCCCTGTGGAGGAGTTGGACGGGTGCCAGAGGGCGGAAGAGGGACAGTGCAGAAACCGAAATTTGTAAATTTTGCGGCCACGTGGCAGCATTAGATCACATAATTTGGAGATGCGTTCGTGCCCCAGGGCGCAACGCGATTAAAACTAGCGATGAATGAGAGACCACGCTGAGAAGCTCCGACGACAAAACTCAGCGCTTCGCCGTCCGCCTGGCGGCCGAGGCTGAAGACCTCTCGGATGTCCTCCGGCCGCGGTGCGACAGACTGCTTCCCCGGACGCCTGCGTGCGGACCCGGAGGTGGCTGCCGCGCCATATTCGGCGGACATAAATGTTCTTCCTCCTCCTCAGTCACTGTCAAATCGAATTCCGTCGAAAATGTTCCATATGGAATGCACATGTTGACCTCGAGAGTCGAATTCTCCTTGCGCGGCGTCAAAAAATGCATGCTGCTTTGGTTACGACAGTGTGGAACGCACCATATTATTGCAAAGACTGCAAACTTTGCAGTGTCCACAGTACTTAATTGCTTCGATAGGAGCGTTCCTAGATAACAGGCAGTTTTATTGTTAACTCCATGGTGTCAACTCTGGAAGGTATAAACAAACTAGAGGTGTTCCTCAGGGGGCAATCCTTTCACCTATACTCTTTAACATTCTACTGAGCCCTATTCCCAGCCATCACCAAATTCGCACGTACGTCTATGCGGACGACAATGCATTTTTCTCGGCTGCTCCTGACATTCAGTCTCTTTACGTGCGTCTGCAATCGTACCTGAACTTGCTTGAAAGTTCGTTGTGTGGCCTACGACTCACCTTAAATGTTAACAAATGTGCTATCCTTGTTTTCCCTCTCCAAGATACTGTTGTTCTGTCTCTAACTTGCCAGCGACAAATTATTCCCCAAGTTCAGTCTTTAAAATATCTTGGTGTCATTTATGACGACAAGCTCACATGGCGCTCTCACATTGATCATGTTGCAGCGAAAGGCACTCGTGCTGTGGGCATGTTGCGTAGATTAAGTAATCCCCGGTCTGGAATGCGGAGAGATGCGCTTTTAATGATTTATGTTATGTACGTCCGACCAATGTTAGAAGTTGGAACAGTGGTGTTTTCTGGTTCAGCTGCTTACAAAATTCGCCCGCTCGTTCTTTTAGAGCGGGAAGCTCTTCGGTTGTGCCTTGGCCTCCCTATATTTGTAGCTAACCACGTGCTTTACCTTGAAGCACGAATTCCACCTTTAGTATCTAGATTTAAGTTTCTCACTGTTCAGACGTACCTCACGATATATGACTCAAGTTTCCACCGTTCCTCGTCTGTGCTTTGTTGCCAGCCGACCTTCTTTTTTGGAATCCACTGGCCTCGATTTCATACCCCGCAGGTAGTACTGGTAGAAAATTTACTTCACCCGTTAAATGTACTCCTGTCTGACATACTTCCGACACAAAACAGTGGGCCTTCCGTGAAAATTGTCTATGATGACATTTTCCCGAAGAATGCAAAGCATTTACCATCAAGCATTTTAAATGGATTATTAGAAGACCATTTACAAAGCCTACCTGTTACCATCATGATTGCTACTGACGCCTTCCAATGCAATGAAAAATCTGGGGTGGGAATATATTGCCCGCTTCTAGATTGGTCTTTTTCTGTGCGTCTTCCGGATTTCACCCCAATTTTCCAAGCGGAGTTTCTGGCGGTGGTGCTTGCTCTTCGCAAACTAGACCCTTCTTTCTCCGCAGTGGCTGTCATTACAGACTCCTTTTCTTTGTGCTCGTCCCTTGCTTCAGCTACGGATTCTCCAACCCTAAACATCTTCTTATCATCATTTCCTCCACACTTGAGCCTTTTACATATGATATGGGTACCAGTGTGACAGTCAATGAAGTGGCTGATAGGTTGGCAAAAGCGTCCCTCAATGGCCCCGTGCTACCTATCCTCCCGGCTACAGCGTACATCACAGCAGCGAGGTTTCGGAGAAGTATTTGGTTAGGCATTACATCTGTATCAATTTTAAGATCTGATGATTTCCTGCATCTTCAGTATCCGTGCAGCAGGAAATCATGCCATTCACGACAGCTTGAAGTCTCTCTAACTAGGCTGCGCTGCCGGATCCCCCCACCCCGCTTAAATTTTGATGTGCACAGGTCTGGTTTGGCGCTTTCTCCTGTCTGCGCATTCTGTGGTGAACAAGAATCAATAGACCATTTTTTTGTTGTTTTGTGGACGCTTCACCACGATGAGACGATGATTTTTAGAGCAACCACTGCAACAGCTTGGCCTTAGTTTGAGCAGCTTGATCATATTGTCATTTGGTGCCACCATTCTTGGTTACAGCCACAGGACTTTTTACCGCCATTCAAAATTTTTTACTGGAACCTAATCGGGTACCTTGCTAATATTTTTTTTCCTCTGATCATTACAATTTTTTTCTGTTACTATTATTATTATTTTTATTTATTTATTTATTTTTCAACTCCCTCTGCTACAGATCTTGCAGAGTCCATCTCCTGCGTGCGTTATGTATTTCCCGTTTCTTTTGGGTCTTTCTGCCTTCTGTTGATTTTTTTCTTCCCCAGCATTCTGTTATTTCTATTTATTACTTAATTTATTTATTTATTTTCCCAAGAAAGCAAAACAAAGAAATCACAAAAACCCTCTACGCACCCCTCTCCTTGGCCGATCCCCCTGTGTGGGTATGCGCCGTTCTAGAAGGGCAGAGGGGACGCATCGTAAAAAACCAACGCTTAAGAACACGGACAGAAGACAAGGTGAAAAAGACTGACGGCGCTAACAGATTGAGCACCGTCAGTCTTGTTCACCTTGTCTTCTGTCCGTGTTCTTAAGCGCTGGTTTTTTACGATGGATCACCACCAACTCGCCCAATCATCAGTCTTCTAGAGGGGGGACGACAGCGCTCAGTGACCACCTATCCGCTATCAAGGAGTAGCCAGACGTATCACCGTGGTGTTTGTTTTATGTTTGTTCTTTTTCCACGAGTGCCAGTGATGCATTGCATAAATTTGGGCGCTTCGCATGCAAAATAAATCAGTTGCAGTACGGTGCTTTGTGGTGTGTGTCTTCTTTCAGTCCTCGTTTCATTCTCGTGCGCTCGTTAAAATTTTTGAGATGTGTAACCAACTAGCCCGCCAGTTCGTCCTGAGCAAATTCATCACCTTCGCCAGGTCCTCTAAATAAACCCCCTTGTTACAATTGGCGGCGGTTGCGGGGCACCTGAACCCGCGAGAGCGACCTGGAACTTCGTTCCCGCAAGTTGCCAGCGACAGGGACCGCTACAATGGCGAAGCCTGGTCAAGCCTCCGCGCCCTCAGCATCTTCCAATGTGTGCAGCGGACCAATACGCCAACGTGACCCTCCCATTTACAGCGGCACTGACGAGCAAAACATCGAAGACTGGCTCGGCGCTTATGAGCGCGTGAGTATGCACAACAAATGGGAGGACGTGCTCAAGCTCAATAACCTTATTTTTTATTTGACACAAGTAGCCAAGCTGTGGTTCACGAACCACGAAGCAGCACTTCCCTTACTGGACGACATTCAAGACACGCTTCACGGACGTTTTCGGTCGCCCGGCGGTACGCAAACTTCGCGCCTAGCACCGCTTGCGCGGACGTGCACAGCAGTCGGGCGAGACGTTTATCAGTTACATCGAGGACGTTGTTGACCAGTGCCATTGAGTGAATGCTTCGATGCCCGAGAGCGACAAAATTACACACATCCTAAAGGGCATCGATGAATCTGCTTTTCACATGCTGCTGCCCAAGGATCCCCGCACTGCCGCCGATGTGATTGTTGTATGCCAAAGTTTCGACGAACTACGGCGGCAGCGGATCCTCGTCAGACGCTCGCTCAGACGAAAAGCTTGTCGAGTTTGACAGGTGGCGTTAATTCCACGCTACTGCATCAAATTCAAGACTTCGTACGTGAGGAGGTCGCGCGGCAGCTTTCCATGCTTCCATCCGCCCAGGAGTCATCTCCGCTTGCTCCCGCAATACGTCATGTTATCCAGGAGCGCGTTGCGGAAGCTGTTCCTCGTGCTTGCCAGCCAAGCCCACCGGCTACCCCGCTCACGTACGTCGAAGCCGTTACACGCTCTCCAGGCTGCTTCCCCTCCTACCCACCGCAGGCTCGGACGTCTGCTCCTCTCCCCGTTGTGCCGCCAGCCATTACCCGCTGGCGCACTTCAGACAACCGCCCTGTGTGTTTCGCCTGCGGCATCACCGGCCAGGTCGCGCGGCACTGCCGACGCCGCACGCTCCCGCTTTGCGATCCACCGCGACTAGACTACTATGCTCCCCGGTATGGTGCTTCCCGGTCTTACCAACCTTCCGACTCTTCGTCACCTCCGTTCACAACAGCCCGTCCGCTCTACACCACACGCCGGTCCCCGTCACCTCGTCGCCGCTCGCTTTCTCCGATGCGCCGCTGTACCAGCCCTACACCTCCGGAAAACTATTAGCTGCAGATCCCGAGGCAAGAACTGCATTTGTGCCGAAATTTTCAAGTCCTAGTACGTCGCCAGCTAATGTTGTTGATCTTCGTGTCGAAAGCGTTGCTACCCACGCCCTTGTTGACACTGGAGCCGCCGTTTCCGTCATCGCTGCTCATCTTTGCCATCCACTGCGAAAAGTAACCGCTCCGCTACCTGGTGTTTCACTTCGAACTGCAGCAGCGCACCCTATCGAGCCGTTAGCTGTGTGTACTGCTCGGATCTACATACAGGACGCAATGTATATTGTCGAATATGTTGTGCTGCCCTCATGCTCATATGACGTCATATTAGGCTGGGATTTCTTGTCTCAGCACCACGCCGTAATAGGCCTGATTCTCACAGCCGGTCTCCTCTCCGGCGCGGCGGCGACGGAGCCGGGAACCGCGGCCGCAACGGAACGGATTTGTGTTCTAATCGAAACAGGCGCCGGACACCGGCAAACCAGTTTGGGCGGGCGCTCGCTGCTCCCACGTGACTCTACGTCAGTGCCTTTTTTTTTCTTCCGCGCGAAAGAAAAAAACGCTACTCGGCAGTGAAAGTCGTCTGTCGTCTGCTTGCGCTTTGGTTCGCTTGGCTCTTATCGGAGAAAAAAAACGATGCGATCTCGCAAGCGGTGGAAAAAGTTTGAAGTTAGTTTATTAACTCTACGCAACTCCCCTGTTTTTGCAGCGAAACACCACAGGTACAGCACCAAAACAAATATATATGAGTATAGCAAGCTACTTTTAAAGCCGCTGCAGAAATGATTGCTGCACTCACAGTATTCAGGCCGATATGCGCGAAATTGAACATATGTAGGGTGTTAATGAACTCTGTTATCAATGCAAAAGAATTTAAACGGCTAAAAAAACAATGAGGCCACAAGAGCTAGCAACGGGTGAACAGAATTGTTTTTTTCTGCTCTTTTCGTTATCTGCGCAGTTACCTCTCTCGCCCCTTTCTCCTTTCTTCACCTGGATGGTTCCCCTTTGCATCAGCCATCCCTTTACTTCGCTTTAAACCTGGCAACAGTTTTCGTCCCCCACTTCGTTACCCTCCCGAACTCCCTCTGTTCGTCATGGCCCACGGGCCGTGTTTTTTTTTTTTTTTGTCAAGGTTTTTTCTACCTTATGGCTCGCCTCTGAACTGTTGAGCCACATGTTCCTCACCGTTTCAACATCCCAGGCTTTTCCTGATTTGGGGTGTCTTGGGTTTGCGAGCTTCTTGTAGCATGCAAGCGGAGTGCTGCAGCCGGCGCTGTTTGTGAACAGGCTTTTCCTTCTGGGCTAAATGTGAACGAGTGTGTTGACCCGGCATGCCGTTTTCTGTATTTCTCTGTGCGTGGAGTGAACCTCAGTTGTTAGCCACAGTGCGGCTGGCTGGTGTTCGGTGATAGCGCCAAAGCTCTAAAGTCGGAACATCAGCGGTTCAAAAAAAAAAAACGGGCGTGCGCAGAAACGCCACCGGACAGAACGAATACTGCTAGCGGTATTTAGGCAACAGACACGGCAAGGCTATTTCGCGTCAAAAAAAAAAAAATGATTGCTCTAAAAAAAAAACAAAAAACATGGACGTCAGGAAGTTCTCTTGGAAAAGGTTTTGGTGCTGTCTTTTCACTCTTCTAACTGATTACTTGAAAAAAGTGTCAATTTAAAATTTGTAGGTCACTTTGACAAACGGCCGGCTAGAGTGTTCGCAACAAAGTATCGTCCGAGTAATTTTTTCTTAAAGCTCTAAAAGATAGCGCATGAAATTGAAATACATAACAGTGATGCTACTTGAGCGTCCCAGAAAAAAAAAGAAAACATTTATCGTATATCCCACGCCTAGTGCAAACACAATGCTCATTCGGAGACCCGTTTTGGCTCGAACACCTCGTATATTGCCATATGAAATAAAAGTGTCATCCGCTCTCTGCTCCTCGACAGCGGGCGCTTTTCGGGGCGCAAGGCGCGTGCATCTCCCGGCGGAGAGTAAAAAAAATGAGCAGGCTTTTTGTTTTTTCTCCCTGCCCGCGCACCCGCGCATCGCTGCCGCCGCCGACGCTCGCCAGCGCCATCTCTTGGTCGCAGCAAGCAAGCCGCGGGTGACGTGCAGCGAGCTCGCGCTGTGACTGGCTCGCTCTCCGTGGGGGCGGGCTCCGTCGCCGCCGCTCGACGGAAACGTAGAGCAGGACCCGGCGGCACCGGTCACCCGATTTGGGGGGGAAAACGGTCCAAATGCAGCCCCCTCCGTCGGCTACCGGCGTGACGGAGGCGACGGAGCAAGCCAAAAACCGGCTGTGAGAATGTGGCCATAGACTGCGCTCGCACTCAAGTTGAGTTATCTGTATTTTCTGAACTACCACTGGCCACCGCTGCGCCTGTCTTTGACAAACTGTGTTCTCGAAGAGATCGACGTGCCTACGCTTTCTACAGTCCTGTTCACCTCATCCGGCGTTTTTGTTTCCCGCCATTCACTTCTACTGCCCTTTGCTGTACTCATCGTTGAACACTGCGTCACCTGCTTGCGTGTTTCTAACCACCCGAAGACTCCCGACGGATTACATTGTTACGAAGACGACGAAGCTGACAGTGGCGCGAGACGGAGCGCTCGCGCTAGGCCAGCGGCCATTAAATCATCTTATCCATCGTTCAACAAGCCTCACTCTTCGGCTGGCCGCAACGCAACATTTGGTGGAGGTGCGGGGAGCCCTTCATCGCCATCTTGGTCCCGGAGCTTCGGCGTCCTGCGCCTGCCGTGGACGTCGGCCGTGAGTACCTGGTCCGCCCCGCACGGCGGTGCCCCAGCCCACCCTACCTAAACCGACCTCGCCCCCCCCCCCTCCCCTGAACCATACGACACGACGAACTGATGACGTTGCCGCGACCATAATGACCCGACCGACCCGGGACCCTGCCCCTCCCGTTCGGTGCGTCCGGGGACCTCGGCCGTCGGCTCCTGGCACCCTGCGGCCCGGATGCTTCGTGGATCGGGACTCGTACGCCTATCATCACATCCACCGTGGCGGCCAGCACTTCATCACCCTGCCACTTCTTTTTTGCCCTGGAAGCCACCGCTGAATCACGCATCCCTTCGTCCATGCCTTCTCCAGTTTACGATCGGGACGGTCGCTCGGTGGCCCCGGGTAATGTTACGAAGACGAAGCTGCCAGTGGCGCGGGACGGAGCGCTCGCGCAAGGCCAGCGGCCATTAAATAATCTCTTATCCATCGTTCAACACGCCTCAATCTCCGGCTGGCCGCCACGCAACAATATGAATTCAATGTCATGCCGTTCGGGTTGTGCCACGCCCCCGCCAGATTTGAACGCCTGATAGACACCATTTTGCGCGACTTGAAATGGAGAACCTGCCTCTGTTACCTAGATGACATTTTTGTCTTCTTGCCTGACTTCGAAAGTGTTTTGAGGCGGGTAAGATGTGTTTCGAAGTGCCTCTCTGACGCTAGCCTTCAACTTAAATGAGTGCTGCTTTGCCGCACGCCAATTGACTATTTTGGGTCACTTAGTCTGCAAAGATGGCGTGCTTCCTGACCCGTCGATATTGCGGCCTGTTGCCGATTTCCCGAAGCCGACGACTGCGAAACAACAACACAGTTTCATTGGCGTCTGTTCTTATTTCCGTCGCTTTATACGGAACTTCGCTTCCATCGCCGCGCCCTTAACCAAATTTCTGACCGCTAAATCTGAGCTGTCTCACTGGTCTCGGATTGCGACCAAGCCTTCAACACACCGTGGGCTCTTCTGACATATCCGCCCATACTGCGCCATTTTGACCCCGCCGCACCCACTGAGGTGGACACTGATGCCAGCGGCGCCGGTCTCGGTGACGTGCTCGCTAAACGAAAAGACGGATTTGATGAATACGTCGTCCTCGTATGCCAGCCGGACTTTTTTTATGAAGGCGGAGACCAACTACACAGTAACGGAAAAAGAGTGTCTAGCCATTGTCTGGACAATTAAAAATTTCGCCCTTACTTGTATGGCCGCCCGTTCGACGTCGTCACGGACCACCATTCGCTGTATTGGTTATCATCACTCAAGGATCCCACAGGACGCCTTGCTCGATGGGCTCTCCGACTCCAAGAATACGACCTCCGTGTTGTCTACCGGTCTGGCAGGAAACATCCTGACGCGGATGCTTTGGCCCGCTCTCCTATCCCGCTACCACACCTCTTCGACGCCTTCATCATCCGAGGCTCTGTTGTCTTCTCTATGCTTCAGCGACATGATCTCTGAGCAGCAAAAAGATCCCTGGGTCACCTCCCTTCAGGCTTACTTGTCTCAACCTTCGCCGCATTCAGCACCTCGAGCTCTCCGTCGCCAAGCGCCACACTTCGCCGTTCGAGATCAACTGCTGTATGCCGCAACAACCTCCCCGACGGGCGAAAGTGGTTACTTGTGGTTCCACGCCATCTGCGATCTGAATTTTGTGCATTCTATTAATACAGCCCTCACTGCGCTCATGCCGGTGTATTCAAGACGCAGGAACGACTTGGCCTCCGTTTCTACTGGCGAGGCATGTATTCCTACTGTGAGCAATTTATTCGCCTTCGTCGTCGTCGCCTCTCTGGCTGCGACTTCATTCTCTTTCACCTGAAGATTTCCATCGTCATCGCTTGGGGCGGTTCGCTTGGAACCCGTCTCTGGCAGAGGGCTAGAATAAACGTCCTACGTGAAGTCTTCCCTTACACGTGGTGGAGGGGCTCCTTGGATTACCCGTATCCTCTTTCTACGCTTGCCCCTGGAGCTGCGTTCCGGTCGCCGCTTGTGTACTCTCACCGCCATGTCTCAAGAGGAGAACGTCGCCGGCCCAGGTCCCTCCCGCTCGACATCTGCTGCCCCCGCAACTTCGACCGTGAGCAGCCGTCAACGCGACCCTCAGACGTTTGCTGGCCTCCGCGGCGACGACGTCGACGACTGGCTTGACAACTACGACCGCGTGAGTTCTTTCAACCGCTGGGACAACCCCCTTAAACTGCTTAATGTGTCCTTTTATTTGACTGACGTCGCACGCACATGGTTCTTGAATCATGAAACGGATATCCCAGACTGGACAAATGTCAAGCAGCAGTTGCGACAGATTTTTGGCTCTCTGGCTGTTCGCTTTGAAGTAGCCAAGAAAAAGCTCGCTGACCGAACCTGCACCTCCTGCTCCGTCATCTGCTGGAGCTGGCCTTCGCAGCATGATTAAAGAAGAGCTGGCGTCGATCACTTGCTCTCTGGCACCCGACACTCCTGCTCCTCGCCCAACACCCACGTACGCTCAGGTCGCTGCCATGCCACCTGTCTATGGCCCGCCTCCGACGCCAGAGCCGCCACGTCATCATGTCACAGCTTTGGCCCCTCCAACCTCAACGCTCTTGTTCTACACGCCCTGGCGCCCCAACCGCCCGATTTGTTATTATTGCGGTTTCCGGGGCCATAGTTCCCGCTTCTGCCGTCGGCGCCTTCAAGACGAACGCCGCGGGTATGAAGCCTTCGAAAGCGCCTATACACCTAGTGGTCCCTCTCATCAGCGCCTTTCCTTCACGGAATCTTCCGGACGTTCTTCTTCACCCTCCTCCAGTTCTGTTCCGCCTCGTGATTATCGACCCACCAGAGCTCGATCCCCTTCGCCGTACCGCCGCTCTTCCTCTCCACTAAAAGTTCTAAAAGATAAACTGGAACGAATTCAAAGAATGGCTGCTCGGTTTATTTCGTCAAGATACAGAAGAAGGGACTCAGTGACGGAAATGCTGAACTCATGTGGGCTCGAGTCACTTCAAAATCGGAGAAAAAAATCAAGACTAAAGCTTTTCTTTCAGATAATTCAAGGACACTTCAAGATAAAATCAGATAGGTATGTTCAGCCTCCGGGAAGACGCAGCGCGAGAACAAGCCACAATCGATCAATCAAGCCTTACGACTCACGTGTTGATGTTTTTAGGTACTCTTTTTTTCCTGATGTCATCGAAATGTGGAATGCTTTGCCAGTTGAAGTTGTTGAGCAATCGGATGTGCACAAGTTCGAACGTTCTATCGATATTTTGTGTCGGGGCCACCCAACTTGATGTTATGAGACATGAAATTTTTCTGTTGTACATTGCATTTGTATTCCCTCCCTGTAACGACCCTCAAGCGAGGGTCAACAGTATCAATAAAGAAGAAAGAAGCACTCCGACCCGCTTCCACCACACCTGACCTTCGCTCGGAAAACTAGCTGGTGCAGTTTTTGGAGGGAAAGCTGCATGCTCTGGACACAGACAAATACCTCTGGAGCACCCGTCCAATATGGTTTCAGTAAGGGTTGACGGTTTAAGACTAGGGGCTTTGATTGACACGGGCGCTGCAGTTTCTGTTATTCATAGTGACTTATGTTCTCGCTTGCGGAAAGTAAAAACGCCGTACAATGGGCCCCCCTGCGTGGAGCTAACGGGGTCATCATTCGCCCATCCGCTAAGTGCACTGTCCGGGTTTCTATTGATGGTGTCTGTCACCATGTACAATTCGCCGTGATGTCTCCTTGTGCTTAACATGATTTTTGGCTGGGATTTCTTGTCTTCCGTCAGTGCTTTTATTTCGTGCCGTGACCGCATCGTCCACATGACCGAGAGCGACCCATCATCGGAAGTCCCCGAGCCCTGTCATCGCCACATTGCCGCTCAGATTCGGTTTTATCCGCTGGAAGTCAAAATCTTGTCACGCTTACTTCTGATACCATCGTTCATTGGGATGTGCTCATCGCGCCTTCTGATCGACACCTCATCAGGGGACTTGCCTTGCCGCCTAGCCTGGTTCGGTTTGAAAATGGATCTGCCATCGTCGCTGCCTTGAACACTTCCCGTGAACCTCTCGTGTTACCCAAAGGCACTTCTTTTTCCTGCACGTTGGACATTGCACCCGGTTTCCCTCGTCGTGCTTACAGCGCCCTCCTGCCAGGCGCGCCCTTCAGCGGACGTTTCTCTCTCCATCCTCTCTGCCACCATCAATCCAGACCTCCCGGCGTCGCAACGGCAAGAGTTACTGGACTTGCTTCGCAAGCACCAAGGCTCTTTTGAAGTGAGTTCCGCTACCCTGGGCAGGACTTCTGTTGCCGAGCACCGCATCGTTACCGAAGGTACCTCGGTTGTTCACCGCCGCCCGTACCGCGTTTCTTTCTCTGAACGCAAAGTCATCGAACCCAATGTCAGTGATATGCTCCGCCGAGACATTATTCGCCCTTCCGCCAGTCCCTGGTCTTCCCCGGTGGTTTTGGTGAAGAAGAAGGATGGGTCAGTGCGAGTTTGTGTTGATTACCATGCACTTAACAAAATTACTCGTAAAGACGTTTACCCCATGCCCCGTATAGATGATTCCCTCGACTCTCACCAGGGGGCTGAATACTTTTCCACCCTAGATCTTCGTTCCGGTTACTGGCAGATTCCCATGCATGAAGCGGACAAGGAAAAAACCGCGTTCGCTACTCTCGACGGCCTTTACGAATTTAATGAGAGAAGCCAACAGCCACAGAAACCAAGGGGCATAGGGGAATTTTTAATTAATTTGTTTATTTTGTGGTGTTGATCAATTTAGAATATTACTGAATATGTTATCGCTTAAAGCTAATTGATTAGAAAAGATTAGAAAGAAAAGCTCTACCTCTGAGCTACGGAGCCGTCGCCGTAGCTCAGAGGTAGAGCACCGGACGCGTAATTCGGAGGTCGTGGGTTCGGATCCCACCGGCGGCATGTGGTTGTTTTTTCTTCTGCTTTTCTAATCAATTAGCTTTAAGCGATAACATATTCAGTAATATTATAAATTGATCAACACCACAAAATAAATAAATAAATTAAAAATTCCCCTATGCCCCTTGGTTTCTGTGGCTGTTGGCTTCTCTCATATTTATAACAAGCCCCTCATTCCCCTTTCCTTGTCTGCTTACGAATTTAATGTTATGCCGTTTGGACTGTCTAATGCTCCTGCTACTTTTGAACGCATGATTGATACAGTTCTTCGCGGCCAGAAATGGAAAACCTGCTTATGCTATCTGGACGACATTGTTATTTTCTCAACTTTTCGTGACCACTTACGCCGCCTCGATGAAGTGCTCGCTTGCATCGCTTCTGCTGGCCTTCAACTTAATACGAAAAAGTGGCATTTCGCCAGGAAAGAAATCACGATTCTGGGCCACCTCGTCAGCCGGGACGGCATTCGACCCGACCCTGATAAGCTTGCCGCTGTCCTGAACTTTGCCCGTTGTTGTGCCTGAACCCTCATTCTGCTGGCCTGTCTGGGAAGCAGAGCCGTGGGACCGCCGTCGCGCAAAGCAAGCCCGGACTCGCCGCCATGGCACGGCTTGCAACGAGTCGTCCTGGCTCGCCGGCGCAGACCCTTCCTCCTCCTCCTCACTAGCGTCGGCTGGAGCCAATCCGAACGGTGGCCTGTGGCGTGACCCTATTGGAGCAGAGGAACGCCTAGTGCAGAGGAACGCAACGGTCACCGGCGGCTATAAGAACAGAGCCGCGCTGAGACGCAGTAGCAGACGGGCAGCAGACATGCCATCGTGCCAGAGAGACGCTCTCCGCAGGGCCTCGTCCTAGCCCGTTGTGCTCACGGCCCTTGTACATACCTTGTAAAAAGCCTTGTAAATACTGTATATAAACGTCAGTTCACTTACCGTCGCATCGACCGTTCTTCGCTCAGGTCTGCTCAACAGAGGCAGCAGACTGAGATGCCCCTCATTCCTAACACCGTCCCCAGCAGACTAAAGAACTGCGTAGTTTCCTTGGACTATCCTCTTATTTTCGGCGTTTTATACGAAATTTCGCTGCCATTGCCGCGCCATTGCATCAGCCTTCCCTTACACTACATTCAGAAATACGTCCGCTCCTGTTACGAATGTCAACAGCGCAAATCTCCACGTCGTTCATCTTCTCCGCTGCAGCCTATACCATGTCTAAGCCGACCTTTTCACCGCGTGGGCATCGATTTGTACGGACCACTTCCTTATACCGCCACCGGCAATCACTGGATAACTGTGTCTGTCGACCACCTGGCCCGCTATGTAGAAATAGCAGCGTTGCCAACCGCTACCACCGGTGATGTAGCCACTTTTATTCTGCGTCGCTTGGTCTTACGTCATGGCCCGCCCCGCGAACTTTTGAGCGACAGGGGGCGAGTTTTCTTGTCCGAAGTTGACGAAGCGCTTTTACGACAGTGTCGGACTGTACACCGTACCACCAGTGCCTACCACCCGCAAACTAACTGTCTCACTGAACGCTTCAACCCCACGCTTGGAGATATGATATCAATGTATATTGCTTCAGACCACTCTAATTGAGACGACGTCCTTCATTTCGTTACTTTCGCCTACAATACGGCCACGCAGACCACCACCGGATTCTCGCCGTTCCTTCTTCTCCATGGACGTGAGCGCTCTTCAACGATTGACACTATCCTCCCGTACAGCCGTGATCCCTCCGAATCTACTCCGATGCCGCAAGCCGCAAAAGCACGCTGAAGACTGCAGGCGCCTTGCGCGATCGCTTACGTCGGAACACCAGCTCCGTCAACAACCTCGCAGCGAAAGTCTCCAGCCGGTCAACACCTTCCCACCTGGCTCTCTTGTTTGGCTGCGGGTTCCTCCCGCCGCTCCGCACGTGTCCCAAAAGCTGCTCTCAAAGTACCAAGGCCCTTACCGTGCAATTCAACAGACATCTCCAGTGAACTATGTCGTCGAGCCTGTCACACCTCTTGCCGATCTCCGCTGCCGTTGGCATGAGACTGTTCACGCGCAGCGACTGAAGCCGTGCTACGACCTAGCCATATCTTGTCTGCCCCTTAAGTCGCCAGGATGGCTCCGTCATTGCTCGAGGGGTGATTGTGATGAAGAAGATGACCTGCAGTAGACCTCTGCGACTAGTCGAAGACGAGGAGGTCGAGGCAGAGTCAGTGGAGCAGGGTTGGAACGACTGCGCTCAGTGACCACCTTCTCCAGGTCCTCTAAATAAACTCTCCTGATACGAAACACTTCTTCCTCCTTCTCCTACGCTGATCGAAGCGCTCATCTTTTCGCCGCGCAGGGTATCATCGTATCGTCATTTAACTTGCATAACTGACACTGTATTTCACCTCGCCTATCTCTTATGCTACTTGGGTTGACTCTATTTAGACAATACCCTCGCAGGTGTGCCTCCCTGTAATGCGTAACAGTCTAGGATCTTACAGTTTGGAGCACACTGTGCAGCCTTCTTAAGATCTCTGGAGAACCTCAGGTCTTCACTGTGGGAAGAAAAGTGCCACTGTTCCCTATATGACGTGTGGCCAACACTGTACGTGTTCCTGATATTAGGCTTCTGGTCACCGTCTCCAGGGAATCAGTTCCGTCCAGCTCATACACAACACACCTCTCAGTGTAAAGACGGGATGGAAAGCAGATTTGCACCAGTACATTTTTCAAGTGTTACTGATACCTGCGTTATCATGCGTTACCTGCGTTGTGTGCATCCTCAAGCGTGGCCAAGTGCAAAGTGATGCTGCTCAACGTCCCGCGACTAACAGTACCTTGGTATCTTATGGTACCAATTTACTCGTTTTTATTCCCTGGATATTCCTCCTTGTTATTTCAGTGATGAAAAACTGTACTTGTTGTTTCTTGGCTACTGTGTTTGTTGAAGACACCTATTGATGACGACACCTCAAGTCACAGTTCGCCGAGCGTGAAACGGGAATAAATGCAGTCCACTAGAGTCTGCACTGGTTGGTTTCTCGTTCATGCTACACGCGAGGTCTTAACGTTACAACAGCGACGAGGAATACGTGTTGAGCTTCTCCCCATTGTTGCCGTAGGCCGTTTCATCCGCTGTCGCTGTCCTGGACTGCGTTCGCAATTCTTCGAAAATGCCGTTCGACGCAGAAACTAATGGGTGAAACCACCACCTTTAATGTCCTCGGGATTTCTCGCCAAAACCACCGGAAGTCATTGCAACATTAAAGTTTGACTTGGTTTATGGTTTATAGTGTTTAACGACCCAAAGCGACTGAGGCAGTGAGAGACGCCGCCGTGAAGGGCTCCGGAAATTTCGACCACCTAAGGTTCTTAAAAGTTCCCCACATCGCACACTACACGGGACTCTAGAAATTCGCCTCCATCGAAATTCGACCGCCGCGGCCGGGAACGAACCCGTGTCTTTCGGATCAGCAGCCCAGCGGCATAACCACTGAGCCACTGCGCGGCGGCTCATTGAAGTTGAACTCTCAATCACAACAGGCGGGTGAAGCAGCTGCTGACTACTTTCCATGCCGCAACAAACTGACCGACAATTATGGGTTGGGCTCTTTTCGCGAGAGATTGCGGCGCGACTGCATCGTTGCCGCAGACAACGATGATGGGATGCAGAGACGACGACTGTTGGAGCATCCAGACTCGATGTTCGGTATGGCGACAAAAACCACCATTGCGATGGAGGGGACAAACAAGGATTTTAAAGCGCTTTCAATGGCTCCCTCCCCATTTCTCGCACTAACAGAGGTCTTGTAGCGTGACTCTACAAAGCCGAAGCAGGAAGAAGCGTTCATTTTGTGTTTTTGCTGCAGTGGCAAGCATCTAGCGAAGCAGAGCCAGCACCTAAATAACGTGTGTGACAACCGTAGAGTCAAAGGCCATCTCTATCGTGTGTGCAAGGGGACTCTGTTGGACTCTGTGGTGCCTTATGATCTGTTTGTGTTGATGGGACTATTCAGTCTCTGGAAAAGCCGTATGATGGACAGACATGCCGTGCCACCAAGATCGTCCAAATCTGTGTTTCGTAAACAGTGTGCTTTGGTGAGGAGTGTATATGCTGCACGCGAAGAACCTCCAAGCTGGCTGCCGTGCCTAGATGCATGTGTGTGCCTCCCTGAATTTTGATGTTTTGATGGGGATGCAGTGTTGAGCTAGGGCTATGGCGGGCTCCTATAAAGCAGCCCGGTAACTTGAGACGCGAACCAGTTTGATTGAAGTTTTCCCCCTTTTTAAGGAAGTTCTTCCATGCAATAAAGAAAAAAAAAGAAAAGTGGCAAACACCAGTGAACCAGTGTCGCCGTGAAAAGTGGCAGGTGTGCCGGATGCACCCCAGGTAGGCAAAGTGTGGACTATTATAGCAATACAGTCGAACCCGGATATATCGCTCGAAGAGGGTTGCAAAATAGTTCGATATAGGCGAATGATATATATCCGGTCATTGCTTGCACCGGTGAAAAGTATCCGGTCATTGCTTGCACCTGTCCTCAGCCACATCTGCAATCTCGTTTTTAAATCTGGCAGTTATCCCAAGCAGCTGAAGATAGCTAAAATAATACCGGTCTTCAAAAAAGGCGATCCAGCTTTGCCAAATAATTATCGTCCGATTGCAATTCTTCCTTTTTTTGACAAAATTTTAGAAAAACTAATTGAAGTAAGGTTGTCTAGTTATATTGAAAAATTTAACATATTGACCGATAGTCAACACGGCTTTCGGCGCGGACTATCTACAGATACTGCAATAGCATCTCTCATAGATTACGTTAGACTAACAATTGATAAAGGAATGTTCTCAGGAGCAGTTTACATAGATTTTAGCAAAGCATTTGATTCCATTGATCACTCCATCTTGTTTCACAAATTGGAATCTTATGGTATCACTGGACCTCCCCTAATGCTCTTGAAGAGCTTTCTCTGTGACCGAGAGCACATAGTCTCTATTAATGACCATACATCTAACATAGCTTTAATTAACAAGGGTGTTCCACAGGGCTCAATTCTTGGCCCTGTATTGTTCTTACTCTACATTAATGATTTACCATCCTGTTTAAAGAATTGCAATAGTATACTATACGCAGATGACTCTACCATGCTATCATCGCACCAGGACATTAATCAGCTGATTCTTAACCTACAGAATGATCTTAATTCTCTTGAGCGTTGGTGCCACATTAACCGCCTGTCCGTGAACGTCACTAAAACTTGTTTTCAGATTTTCCATCCCCCTCAGAAGTCATTGCCCATCACACCACTTCTATACCTCAATTCTACTGCTATTTCACCGCAAGATCGCGTTTCTTTTCTTGGTGTTATCATTGACCCTCACTTAAAATTCCATCATCATGTAGCTGAAAAGTGCAAGAAAATTTCTTATGGGTTACGCGCACTAATTAAAGCCCGAAGCTATTTTCCAGTCCAAACTTTATTATCTCTTTACTACGCATTCATCCACAGCCACTTAAACTACGGTATCTCATCTTGGGGTAACGCCTATCATATTCATCTCTGGCCTTTAATAAAACTGCAAAAGCAAGCCATGCGCATCATAACCAATACCCCTCGAATGTCACCCTCCCGCATTTTGTTCATAGATTTAAACGTTCTACCTATCTCGGCCCTTTATTTTTACAACCTTGGTATCCTATTCTTTAAGATTCTTCATCATTATCTCCCGCTAAGCATATTTTCTCTCGGCACGACCATGAGCAACATCGTCACACGTTTTGCGATGCGTAATAACTTTTTACTACCTAAGGTCAGAACTAACTACGGCAAACAATGCCTTCATTTTTCATCCGTATCATTTTGGAATTCTTTGAACATAGACGTCAAACAAACTAATACGCTTTCTTTATTCAAGGTCAAACTAAAGCTTTTCCTTCTTAATTTGTGATTTTTTTGTTATGTTATTGATTCTATGTATCGCGGCATCTGTGTTTTATTTTACATTATCGTGCATTACATTGTTTGTATTTAAATATTTCAGTAACTAATATTACATTATGTGCCCATATTTATTCTGTTTCGTCGCTAATTAATGTGTTGTGTATTTTATATTATGTTGCATATTGAAATTGATTTTCATGGGAGGTCCCGCCCGCGGTCTTGTACCATGGGACCTCTCGCTGTATACAATTGTAACATTTATTGTATTACTCAATAAACTTTCAACTTTCAACTTTCAAAAGGTGGCAATAGATAAACTTATCTGTAACCTAGAAGGAAGAATACATTGCACCCATGCTAGAGACTCTCTTGCAGTGACTTGCCCCCTTAATGGCATGCTGGCAGCGCGCCGCTTGCTAGGCGTCACTAGGCGGCTCAGGCTATGAGGGACGCCGTAGTGAAGGGCTCCGGATATTTCAACCACCTGGGGTTCTTTAACATGGACTGACATTAAAGAACCCCAGGTGATTGAAATTTCCGGAGCCCTTCACTACGGCGTATAATCATACTATCATAAGACGTATAATCCTCTTACCACTACACTAGAAATAAAATAACCGCTCTAAGATTAAGGTGCAGGCCGCAGAAGCCATCGCTAAAGCAATCACCATCAAAATGCGCGACACCCAGCACCACGGCTCCACATTTTTAAACTCCCAAGCCGCCTGTTGTGCCTATACGAGTGGACTATACCAGTGCACGGCTCTCCGCGCATTGGGCGGCCATCTCCAGCATGATCATGCCATCAGCTGGGTCCCAAGACATGCCGCTCTTGATGGCAATATCAAGGCCGATGCCCTAGTTCTTGATTATACCAACCGAGCGGGGCACACTTACCCTTCTCTCTACCTCCTCTCAACGCATTTTTAAACCACCTAGATAGCCACCGCCTAAATAGGCGCCTCTACCCACTGCCACATTAGCAACTTTCTCCGACGGACTCCTTCCTACCACAAATGAGGCATCCAAACACTGACTGTCCCCAATCTCCGCTACCTACACCGCATTCACCCAAGATTATACGCAGATACATGTCCCTGATGTGTTGGTGTTCCTACATTTACACACACTACATGGATATGCCCCTGTAAACCTAACTACTCGAAGCCGCCCAACGCGGCCCATGAGCAGTGGGAGGTGTCGCTGGCCAGCGGCACACTGGATTACGAGCAAGCGCTAGTCGCTATCGCCGAAGGATCAGCGGTAGCTACTGGAGTCCTGGACAGAGGAGCCCACCCACAATCCGCTTCCGTCTCCTTTTACATAAATGCCTATTCTCTCTCTCTTTGTCATGCAGAGACTTTCCCTCTCACCTGGAGGCGGAAGATTTGAATATTTTCACATGTACAGATGGACAGCACGAAGAACCGAAAGCATATATAGAGGATTTCGTACTACGCGCGGACCACCTGAATCACGCCAAAGAATTCATGCGCGTGTAGCATAGCAGCCGCGCACGCTCACTGTGGTGAACTGTGTTGGTACGGTGATCCAGAGGTGTTAAGCTCTCTCGCAGCCCGAGCGCTTGGCCTGAAACTTTGCTGGATCTAGGCTCTGCTGAGCCACAACCCCTTTGTACATTTGGTGGAACCTGCTGTACGTCCTCCCTCTCATTATGGAGCTCCATAGCCGCACCTTACGTTCAGCGTCCTTTATGCCCGAAGTCAACAGCTAGACAGGCCCCATCCCGTCGCCTACCATCCTCTGTTGCGGCGGGCTCCGGCAGCGCGACACCAGCGTCTTCAGCGGTGCCAACGACTACGATGTCGAAGAATGGTTGTCTTACGAGCGCGTCAGCGCCCACAACAAGTGGGACGTTGCCACCAAGCTCGATAACGTCCTCTTCTATCTTACCGACGTAGCAAACTTGTGGTTCCACAATCATGAGGCCGGCTTGCCTACCTGAACTTGCTTCAAGACCTGCTTCTCGGAGGTATTCGGCCGCCCAGCTGTACGCAACTTTGCGCGCCGAGCAATGCCTCCGCTCCCGCGCTCAGGACACCAACGAAACTTTCACGAATTATATAGATGTTGTCGACCTGTGCAAGCGTATCAACCCATCAATGCACATGACCGATAAAACTAATAACATCTTGAAGGGTATCTCCGGCGACATGTTCCAGATGTTGCTAGCAAAGAATCCACACAGTCGTGTATGTTATCCAGCTTTGCCAAAGCTATGACACCCTCAAGAAGCCGACGACTGCGCCGGCGGTATGCAGTCTGGTTTCTGACCCGGCCTCACTGCTTCAGAAGATCAAGACATTTAAACGGGAAGAGATGGCTCACCAACTGTCGCTCCTACCTGTGTATGGAGACCCTGCGCCATCCCTTGATCCCATGCTTCAACGCACCATGAGGGAGCAGGTCGCCGGCGTTTTGCCCTCCAGCTCCCGGCTTCCGCCTGTGACTGCCCCTCTCACATACGCTGTGGTTGCCGCCAGACCACGACGCCACTACGCCTACGTTTCCCACCCATCTATCGCACCACTGCCACCTACACTGGCACCTATTTGTCGTCACCCGCCTCCTCGTCGCGCCATCATGAACCCATGGCGCACCCAGGACAACAGCCCCATATTGTTAAGAAGAAGACGAAGCTGGCAGTGGACGGAGCGCGGGACGGAGCGCGGGACGGAGCGCTCGCGCTAGGCCAGCGGCCGTTAAATCATCTCTTGTTCATGGTTTATCACGCCTCATTCTTCGGCTGGCCGAAACGTTACATTTGGTGTGAGGTGCTGGGGTCCGCTCATCGCCATCCTGGTCCCCGAGCTTCGGTGTCCTGCGCCTGCCGTGGACGCCGCCCGGCCGTACCCCAGCCCGCCCGACCTGGACCGACCTCGCCGCTCACCCTAGCCCCGTCCCCCGCCCGGACCACAGGACACGATGCACTGACGACAACGACCTTCATGACCCGACCGACCGAAGACCGACCCAAGTCCGACCGAAGTCCGACCCAAGATCCAAACGTGAAGACACCGCCCCCCTGCCCCTGCCGTCCGGTGCGTCCAAGGACCTCGGCCGTCAGGTCCTGGCACCCTCCGGCTCGGATGCTTCGTGGACCGGGAGTCATCCTTCGATAATCTCATCCACTGTGGCAGCCAGCACTTCACCATTTTGCCACTTCTTTCTAACCTGGAAGCCCATCACCGTTTCGACCATCCCTTCATTGACGTCTTCTGTTTACGATCGGGACAATCGCTCGGTGGCCCCGGGTAATCATAAGAAGAAGACGAAGCTGGCAGTGGCGTGGGACAGAGCGCTCGCGCTAGGCCAGCGGCCATTAAATCATCTCTTGTTCATGGTTCATCACGCCTCATTCTTCGGCTGGCCGCGACGTTACAATATGTAATGCCAGCGGCTTGTTGGGCTATGTCCCACGGCTTTGTCGCCAACACGCACGAGCTTCAGGGACGGAGCACGCCCATTCCGCTAAGACGCTACCCCTCCTTCACTACCCGACTACTCCGGCGCCTCTACGGACTCCTTCCATCTTGACAGTTCTTCACGCCGGTCGCCTTCTCCCCGCCATCGATCTCTCTAAACTAACAGCCGCAGTTCCCGAGGCAAGAACTGCGCTTCTATCGAACTGTCCAAGTCCTTCGTGTTCACCCGCGAATGTTGTCGAAGTGTTTGTTGATGATGTCGCCGTTCTCGCCGTTCTGAACACGGGCGCTTATCTATACGTTATTAGCGCAGCCCTTGACGAAGACGAACGTGGCCTCGCTGGCCATCTTGCTCGTCTGTGCCGCCGTCGCACGCCTCCGTACGTCACCGACCAGAGCCCGGCCGCCTATGCTCAGCCAAGGTCCCCTCTCTGTGCACCACTTCAGCACTCGCCACATTTTGACCGCCAGTTCTCGCCTGCGCAGTGCTCGCGCTCTCCACGACGTTCCGCAGGTAAAAACTGCGCTTTTTTCGACCTCCGAAAGTTCTGCCAGGTCCCCTAGAAATTTAATCGAACTTTCCATTGAAAACGTCGCTACCTTTTCGCTTGTATACATTGGAGCTGCTATGTCCGTTATTGACGCTAGACTTTACCGTTTACTTAGAAAGATTGTCCTGCCGCTTCCTGGTGTTTCACTCCGCACCGCAATACTGCACAGCCCACCAAGAAGCTCGGCACCTGTACGGCTCGAGTCAGGATCCAGGACGTTCTCTACGTCATCAGTTTTATTGTTCTGCGTGCCTGCTCTCAGCATATTATTTTAGGGCGGGGCTTCTTATCTCGCCATCAAGGCCGTGTGGAAGTCGAGCTTTCTCCGCTCTGCGACGCAACGACGGCCAATCAAATTCTTCAAGAGGCTAAATGTCATGTTGCGCAAGCTACCGATAACCCGCCTTTGTCTTCTGTCATTATTCCTATCACCTGCGCCTCTATTCCATGAGTACACAGTCCTCTTCACGCCGTCTTCTCTTTTCGTCTCGCGAAGACGTCTTCCTCTGCCTTACGCCATCTTTGCTGCACAAAATCAGCAATGAGTTTTTCTGCCCACCCACTTTTAGCCGTGGTGAGTGCGTTGGACAAGGCGATGTTACGTCTCGCTTTCGTCCTGGGGAAGACAACGACATGGCAGCAGCGAAACGCCGACTAACCCCGAGACGCGCGTTGGGTGAACGCCTGGATTGCCACGGAAGCCGCGTCCGTCTGCCCGGTTGAGCGAGCGTTTCCCCTACACCGAGTGTGAAAGCGCGTTCGAAATGCGCGGGAACGCCGCTCATGGACATTCCGGCGTCTGCGCTACGTGGATGACATCGTTCCCCCTCTCCCAGCGCGTGACGGCGGTGTGATCCCTCGGGAGTGAGAGTGTGTGTGTGTTGTGATTGGTGCAAGAGAGAACTTCCTTCCCCTGCAGGCCCGGCCCCCATCTAGGGACCCTAGGGAAAGGGAACTCTTTAAAAACCTCGGCAGCGGCACGGCCGGGGGGCTTTTTGTCATCGAATGGTCTTCTGATGAGCTGTCGTCATGCAGCGTTCCTGCAGCTCGCTTGTAAATATGTAAATTTTGTATAAAGTCTTCTCTCATTGTCTTTTCCCGCAGCCTCGTATTCGACGTCCCTCATTCCCTCTCCGGCACACGACCATGCTACCTCGTATTTAACAAACTGGTGGCAGCGTTGGGATGCTGCTACCTCATCCTTAACAGCGAGCGTGTCCGTGCCTGCCGGTCACATCGTTATAGTGCCGCCTCTATCGCCTAGTGCCCCGTAGTGCAGCCGCAGTCTCCTAAAGCCTCAATGCCCTCAGCCTGCCTCGTTCCTTGTCATCATCGCTTCCGGCTGCCTGCACCACCGCCGTCCACAACAACCTTTCTCCTGCAACGCCCTCAACTCCTCGACCTGCTGCACAGAGTGCGTGCGCGCTTCTTTTGACGCCAGGCAACCTCGGACCTCAACTGTGGTCGGACCTCAACTGTGGATCAACACATCTACACTGGTGCGCATGCGCCGTTACGCCAACATCTCTGTCGTGTGATCCAACACAGTTGCCCTATTGACTACCTCGTTGAACCTTTAGCCCACTTCAGCGACCTTCGCCGTCGTGGACGTGAGAACGTCCATGTTGACCGCTTGTAGCCGTGTTATGACCCTGCTATCCTTTCATAGCCTTCAGTCGCCAGGGTGGCTCCCGTTTCCTGTGAGGACCATATTGTAGCGAAGAAGTTGAGCCGAACGGCTAGAAGCAGCCGAAGAGAAGTGCGGCGGCCCAGCAAACTACCAGCTGCCAAACCTGTAAACCACTGCTCCGTTTCTGACGTCTAGCAGTGTCTTAAATCCCGCCTTACAGTTGTTCGCACTCCACATATGCAGCACATTCCACACGTTGTTTGCATGTATTTTTTCCATATTTTCAGCGTTGTGGGAGTGTGTGGCAGTAAAAGCTTCTTGGTTTAAAAAGTTTTTCCTGCAGCTTGAAGCGTTACTTCTTGGGATTGTTAAATTTCTCTCTACTTGTCCGTACTTGAACAGAGTACACGTGGGAAAGCAGGGGACACTTGACCTCCGCCTCAAGGGCTTTAGCGGGTTAATGCCTATATGTGCAGAATTGATCATTCTCTACTTAGTATTCATAGATGGCGTCGAGTCCTCGTACCACTACTAGCGCAATGGCGCAGCGGCTAAGGAATGCACCACTGCACAGCACATGGCTGTTTCTATCCCAGCCACCGGTAGAGATTGTGCGACCCATGTTGCTCTTCCCGAACAACCTTTCGTGACCAATCATTAAATCAAATGTCACCTGCCACGGCGGTCAAATTTACTCACAATCTGGTGGGCACGTTCTGATTACGCCAGAAGTTCACAAGATAAGAAACACAATTAAGACAAGACAAGATTCCTGCTCTGGATAGGTATGCCTCGAATAGTGCGTTCGCACTAATGAAGAAACTTCCAGCAGACTTACTATGTGTAGTGAAAATGTATATTGTAGCGACTGGAAGAGATAGGCGAGGAGCGAACACCGCGCGCAACGTTGCTGCTGGCAGACCTGCCCGATTTTGTGCCCCCGATTTGACCTGTTCTCGCCGCCGGCCTGTACGGCTTTTATGTCAAGGTGTGACATTTGGTGCAGGTGTAACCATGTCATGCACGCGCGCCCCGCCTCGTAATTACAGTCCGGTACTAAGTCCCGGCCGTCGGGTTTTCTTGGAGAAGCCCTCGGCAGAAACAGAGATTCGCGCTAGCCGACGTCAGCAAGGCCAAGCGCCGGAATTCGAACTCTTGCCCGAGGGATCGAGGAGATCTAGGACGAACAAGGTCACCATGACGTCCCAGTCGACACAAACCGACCCCGCGATTGCTCTGAGGATCGTCTACGTGCCTGTCACCCCAAGATCTGTCGCCCGGTTCCATGGCGATGGCCTTGACGATGTTGAAGACTGTGCCCAGCGCTATGAATGGGTAGCTGAACATCCCCTGTGGACACCCAACAATGCTTGCAGAACCTACACTTCTCCTTGGATGTCATAGCGAAATACTGGTTCGAAAACAATGAGGCTTCGCTAACATCATGAGAGACGTGCAAGAGGGAACTGGTACGCACGTTCGCGAACCAGCACCGGCGACAGCAAGCTGGAGATCTGCTCCACGCTCGCATCCAGGGCCCCACCGAAAGCGTCAGAAGCTTCGTCGAAGACGTGCTGCGTCTGAATGCCAGCGCCGACCCCCAGGCTACTGAGGAGAAAAAGGTGCGGGCCTTGATGAGGGGTGTCCGGAATGACATCTTTGGAGGCCTCATCCTCAATCCTCCGAACACAGTAGCCGGATTCATCGCTGAAGCGACTAACATCGAGCACGCATTGGCGACAAGAACCACACACTTTCAGCGACTGAGTGCCCTTCCTGTCGTCTCAAGCCTTACCTCGTCTGGCCTGGTCGCGAGGCCAACACACGCCCAGGCAAGATTCAAGATTCTTTGCTCAAAATATGTCACTGGTGTGTTGATAAGAGTGCGCTTCTGCGAGTTACGAGAAAAAAATATGTTAGTAATTACCAATATTGCCTTCACCTTGCCAATATTGCCTTCAGAGAGGTCTCACAGTACAAATATCTAGGAATTACTCTTAAAGGGCCACGGACCACCCCAGCTCAGCAGACACTCTCTACCTCTCTTTCAGCGAGCCTCCTCTCCTTCCACTCCCTCCTCGAAATTTTTCTCTCCCGCTCCTCGTCGAGTAGGCTCGGCAAGGCAAAATCACCCCTTCCTTCTCCGGTGTAAGCCGGAGGCGTGGTGTCTGTGGAGTGCGTCACAGGGCGACGTCATGGCCCCGCCTTCAATAGAATTCTTTTCTTGGTTTTTGCATTTTCTCCGCACACTGAACGATCGAGAGGCGCGATCGGCTCGACCACCTAGACTTGTTAGCGAGCGCATCCTTTCATACATCTGTTTGTCATTCCCAGTTAACGAGCCACCTTTTCATTTTCTTTTAGGCCTCCCCACCGTTTCACGAGCGGAGGGGCGGAAGTCGGTTGTGTTCGAAACACACGGCGAAGCGCGGACCCGGCAACCGCCCGTTTGCTTTTCTCCATGCGTGTTTGTGTTCTGTGTGTTTGTGTCTTTTCTCCGCTCCAAAGCATATGTCATTCATTGGAGTCAAGGCGTACGCAAGATGCACGAAAGATAAGCGGTATGTGTGCGGAGCGGTAAAGTGGGCGAGCGAGGGAAAGGCTCTGCTGCACTACTAATTAAAACCTTGTTTTGGGGGGCTCGCATAGAAGAAAAGAAACTGAGAAGGGAGCGCGCACGCAGAGCGTCTCGTGACGGGATCACGGCGGGGGGAGGGGGGGGGGGGGGGCGAGCCAACTCCCTCAGTTTTACTGTTTTTTTACTTTTTATGGCTAGGGTTCAAGGCTGTCGCCGCACGCTCCCTCCGCAGTGTTTTTTTTTTTGTTCCTTCATGCGGGTTTGTAGGCATGAGCCAGAACAGAAGGCGCTGCGGAAAGCGTTGTGCAGACGACGCGACGCCAAGGCTACGCCCAACCTTCTCCCGTCAGTCAGAACGATGCACCAATGGAGTGCCTTTAGCGAAAGTAGCCCCCCCTGACGTCAGCGGGGTGCAGAGTAGTGGGCCGGGCCCGTTTTTGAAGGAAGGAAAGAACAAACGGGCTTTGATTTGAATTTTCGCAGCTTTTCGGGGCGCGCATGGCTCTAGTATTTTGCAGAGGTTATCTTCGATGCCTCATCTATGCAGTGGGCTTGTTTTTCAAAAATGTCCGGACCCTGGTCAGTGGCCCTTTAACAACCGATTTTATTTTTATTCAATAAACCCCTAAAGGCCCTCAATCGAGGGTATTACATAGGGGGGCACTCATATTTCATGGGGCACTCATATTTCTGAGATGTGTTCAGTCGCTTTCTCTCAGCTTTGTTTCTTGAGACGTAAATTAAAACATACTCCTAGAAGTATTAAGCTTTTGGCTTACAAAACTTTTGTCAGGTCTCAGGTCCAAACTTGAATACTCTTCTGAAATTTGGGACCCGCACACCAAGAAAGATATCAACTAAAGATCGTCCAGAGGAAGGCAGTACGTTTCATTTTTAATAAATATAGAAGGTCTGACTCCCCAACACAGCTCATGAAAGACAATAGCCTTCCGTTGCTTCGTACGCGCATAAAACTTAACCATATTTTTTTCCTTCATAAAATTATCTCAGGCAAGCTTAGCATTTCTCCCTCTTCATTCATCAAGCACTCTACTGCTCGAAGGACCCGCCATACTAGGAAGCACTCCTTAAAGCCTCTTTTCGCTAAAACACACTCATTTAAGCACAGTTTCTTCCCTCAAACAATGGCAGATTGGAAAGCACTCCCTGAATCGCTTTTTAACTGTCCTACCGTAGAACAGGCGCTAAAAATATTTTTGCTTCAGTAAAAAGGAAGTGACTCTCCTGTATTCAATTATCAGCATGTATTTTTCTGTGTGGTTGTTATGTTCATCTTTTAAGTTCCATTTTTGCTGTGTGTCACATGAAATGTTTTCACGTGGTGTTGTGATTTGTGATTTCTCATGCGCCTCCTGCTTGGGCCAAAGCCGGCCTGGAGTATTTTGAAATAAATAAATAAATAAACACGGTGGTCCGCGAAATAACCCGTAACGTCGTCTGCGAGGAGCTGAAAAAGCTCACAGCTCCTGAACAGCCTGCATCTGTCTCCATCGCAACGGCTATTCGGGAACAACTGTGACCCACGATGGTGCCAGAAGACGTCCCAATACTGGCTGCAGCCGACCCATCAGATCTGAGATACGCTGCCACCGTCCGTCGTCCACCTCCCCGTCCATCGGCAATACCAGAGCACTGCCATTGCCGGCCCTCGACGCCGCGAGTTCCTGCCCCGGTCTGATGTATGTCTCAAGCCGTTTGGCCGCAGAAAGACCGACAAATGGAAGACTGCAGATCGGAGACCGCAGTGTTTCCACTGCGGTGAGCCTGACCACATGTATCGCTACTGTTCGTACCGCGAACTCGGCCTACAAGGTTTCAACCGGGCTGATCCGCGTCCCTGCTACGGTGAACAGCCCCGCGAGATAGAGGATTACTTTCGACGTTCTCCACCGCCGGTCAGCTCCACAACGCTCCCTCGGTCGCCGCCACCTCTCCGGCGTTCACCACCTCCTTGTAAGAAGCCAGCGCCACACTGCGGCTAGAGAATACGCACGGGGTGGCGGACGAAGAGGAAAAAATGAGCAAATGATACGTGGCGAAGAAAGCGTCCGGGAGAAGAGGAACAGCGCGGTAGGCGACGGACGTGGACAAGTTCTGCTGGTTTCCTCGAGTTCCGAGGCTTGGGCTTCCTGGCCGCAGACGTGCGGGTTACCAGACCTGGACAGCCGTCATCGAGAGCCTGGACATCCAGACCCAGGCGCCACTCTTCCCTTCCTGTCAGACAGCTTTTGAACAGGGGCCGCCTACGTCGACACCACTGCTTACCCGGGCTACCTGACCTGGAGGTCGTGCCTGAAGCCCACATGTGTGACTACTTCGCCCGATTCGCCAACCGCCGTGCCGCGTTTCCTCGGTGGAAAGAGAAACCATAGAGGAGAAAATGCGCGAAATGAAAAACGACGACGTCATTTAGCCATCCAACAGTCCGTGGGCCGCCCCTGTGGAACTGGTCAAGAAAGAAGACGGGACCCTTCCATTTTTCGTAGACCACCCGCGGCTCAATAAGGTGACCACGAAGGACGTCTACCCACTACCTCGCATCCATGACACCTTCGACCGTCTCCGTCATGCCCGCTATTTTTCGTCCATCGACTTGGAGAGTGGATACCGACAGATTGAAGTGGATGAGCGCGACCGAGAGATGACCGCATTTATAACACTGGATGCCCTCTACGAGTTGAAGTCCGAAGCTTTCTCGGTCTCTGCGTGTACTTCAGACGTTCCGTTCGGAGCTTTGCCCAGATCGCGGCGCCACTTTACCGCCTTACGAAGGATACGAAGGATAGCGTCGCCTTTGAGTGGACCAAGGAGCAGCAATCAGCATTCCGCCAATTACAACACGCCCTTGCAGCACCACCCACACCAGGCCATTTGGATCAAGACGCAGACACTGAACTCCACTCGGACGCCAGCAACAAAGGACTAGGGGCAGTGCTTGTGCAATTCCAGGAAAGCCCTGAGCAGACTATTGCGTATCCCAGCCGAACTCTTTCCAAGGCTGATGGCAATTACTCGACAATTGAAAAAGGGTATCTCGCTGTAGTCTGGGCCATTACCAAATCCCAGCCCTATCTGTACGGTCGCCCTTTTTGTGTCGTCCCCGACCGCCATTCGCTGTGCTGGCTCTCCAATCTCAAGGATCCCGTATACCGCCTTGCTCGGTGAAGCCTTCGGCTACAGGAGTACGACGTCACCATCTCCAAGTCCGGCCGCAAATATCATAATGCTGACTGCTTGCCCCGAGTCCCCGTGCAGCAGGCGCCAGGAAACGAAAGTGACGACGAGTACGGCTTCCTTGGAGCATTGGACACGACAGATATAGCTGCTCGGCAATGCAATGATCCTCAGATTGGTCAGTTTATGGCGCACCTAGAAGGCCACGAAGAGGCGGTGCCCCGCGTTTTCCTGCGTATTGTGCCGACGTTCAGGATTATGCACGGAGTGCTGTACAAGCAGAACTCCGACAGCAGCCTGAGGTCGTGGCTCCTTGTTGTGCCGGCAGACCTGCGCACCGAAGTCGCAGTAGCTTGTCACGACGATCCTAAAAACTTGTCACCTTGGCTACAGCCGGACACTTCCACGTATTCGAAAAAGATACTACTTGCAGAAACTTCCTAAGTACATCCGCCACTACATAAGAACTTATCGAGAGTTCCAAAGGCGGTAAACACTGCCCATACGACCAGCTGGTCTTTTCCAGCCATTCGATTCACCGCCTGCTCCGTTCGTCACTACAGGAAGGGATTTTCTCGGCCCATTTTCAACGTCGCAGTCAGGTAACAGGCACATTATCATACCGACGGACTACCTAACGCAATGTGCGTAGTCCCGTATACCGTATACGGTTCTTCGCAGCATCGGTGAACTTAACTACGAAGTGCTGCCCGAAGAAACGCGACCGCCATCACGTTGTTCCCCCCGGCCTGGCATTTTACACGTAGTCCGGTTTAAGCCGTACTACGCGCGACGATCTAACTTATTTCCCCTGCCTTTTATGTCGGCCAGCAGGATTTGTTGTGCTCGTGTGTGGTGTCCTGCCGTGTGTTTTTGCTATCGTATTAGCATCAGGACGATGGTTCTTTATAGGGGAGGTAGTGTAGCGACTGGAAGAGAAAAACGAGGAGCGCTGACGACGACGTAGCTACGGGCGGACCTGCCTGTTTTCGTGCCCCTGCTTTCACCTGTTCTCACCACCGGCTTATACGTGAAGCCGTGACAATATGACATTGCGTGCTGCCCCGTGCCTACTACAAGTCCTCGCTGTTCTACGCCTGCAAGAGTTATTCGACCTCCAGAACTGCAAATAAAAGGCATCGCGCAGGCATAAACCTACTCAGCTGCGCAGTGGAGATTGAAGCACAGGGCAAGTAACACCATAAAAAGCATTGCGACTGCAGAAATGTTCTTGGATGTGATGTTATTAATGGGGAATTTCGAAAACAAGAATAAGCCCATGCCCATAGATAGCCTACAAAGTGTAAAGTTATATAATTCGGACATACATAGCTTGTTGGCTTCCATTCCGGAAAATACTGTACATCTAACCCTGCTCTACATGGTGATCATTCAGGCAAAGCACACAGTTGAAGTTTTCCAGAAAGGCTCTCAAGAGGTTGGCATATATAACTCTTCATAAACACTTGTAGGGGCCCAGGACAAATTGAATTCGGCCTGTATCGACAGACTACTGCCTTCTAATGGCAAAGATGCTACTCGTACTCAAATAAGAGCTTTTCTAAGTTAGAAACGGTAAAAAAAAAATGAAATGCTGCTATCGCCAACGACATTCGTCTTCTCACACACATTGCGATGCGTCAGAGGGCAGCGGGGGCAGCCACACCGCCAACGCACGGCGCGAGATCGTTGGGCTGATGACCGGTGCTCGGACCGCCATTTTGGCTAGCTGTCCTTAGGTTGTTTCCCGGGAAATCTCATTACAGTTTGATGGAGCTGTGCTGGGTACAGCCTTTGGCTATACGTCGTGGAGCTTCGCAGCAGAACCATCGCGTCAACTATGCCCACCGACGCAAGCCAGTTATCTCCCCTTCGCCTGCGCCCGTCGTTTGCCCTGGCGTTCTCCGACAACGGGACCGAGCCATCTTTACCGGGTCTGATGACCACGACGTGGAGGACTGGCTTGCCTCCTACGAGCGGGGAAGCGGCCACAACCGGAGGGACGACGCCATGAAGCTGAACAACGTGGTGTTTTACCTGTCGGACGTGGCCAGCCTACGGCACACAAACCACGCAGCAGACTTCACCACCTCGTCGGTCTTTAAACGAGCCTTTGCTGTTATCTATGGGCGCCCTGTACGCAAGGTGCGCGCCGAACAGCACCTGAGAGTGAGAACCCAGCTGCAGGGTGAATCGTTCACCAGCTATATCGAGGATGTCATAAACCTCCGTACAAAGGGGAACTCGTCTATGTCCGAGGCGGACTGGATAAAGCCCGTCCTGAAAGGCATTGAAGCTGAAGCATTTCAGATGCTAATCGCCCGGAACCCTACCACCATTTCCGACGTGTCCACCCACTGTCAGAGCTACGATGAGCTCCGCAAGCAGCGCATTTTGGTGCCATCAACTTCCGTGCACCCTGATTCGCTTTCCAGCCTCGCAGTGCCGACATCTCACAGCTCGCTGCTTGTACAGATCAAAGATTTTGTGCGCGAGGAGGTGGCTCGACAGCTGTCACTTCACGGCGTTCAGGGACCTCCCTCCAACCTGGTTTCAACCCTCCAAATTGTGATTTGCGAGCAAGTGTCCGAAGCGCTACCACCTGTTCGTCCGCCGGCTCCTGCTACAGCGCCACTCACATACGCCGACGCCGTACGAAGAGCAAGGGGCCGACGCGTTTGTCCCATTCTATCCTCCGATGCCGCCGACTGCCTTTCCAAGCCGGTCACCCCTTGCTCATCTTAACCCTTGGCGCACCCATGTCAAACCTTCCCATTTGTTATGCATGCGGTGTCCCTGGTCACGTTGCGCGTCTCTGTCGTCGCCGTGTGCTACCACCCGTGGATGACCCCCGAACCGACGTCTACGTGGCACCACAGCCCCCGCCACGTCCGTCCTCTGCCGAACAGCTTGATGCATACGACAGCATATCAATAACTGCCGGTCCGAGCCGATACAACTGCATGTGGCTTTTATTTTTTGGGCACCCTCATACCAAAATAAAATGTTTTCATTCATCAATAAATCAGCTCACGCGGGGGTATTTCATCCATCTGTGCTCGTTGCGCCCTTAGGACACCAATGCCAGGACACTTGGCATTGGCGACGGCGACGACAGGGAACGAACATCGCCTAAGCACAGCTTGCTTTTTCTGCAGGTTAGTGCTTGGATATAGTTTTTAAACCCATTATTGTTGCTTCGGTCGTCGCCATTGCCAAGTTGTTCACAGTTGTGTGCACCCTTGTCTGCCGTGGGGCGTCCTGCACTGATGGCGAAAGAACTAGCAAAGTTAAAGGAAGAGATAAGACAAGAGTTCACCCATTTAAAGGCAGAGCTTCAGCAGGAAATCAAAACTGCTCAGGCGTCCCTGGAAAGGGATGAACGAAGTGAAATTCGCGAACTACGCAACGGGCTAAAGAGTTTGACCGAAAGTCTTGAATGTGCACATGCTGAAATTGAAACACTGAAAAAGCAACTTAATAGTGAGGTTGAAAAAAACGCAAAGCTAAGCACTGAAAAAGATAACGCTGAAGCGAAATGTGCAGCTCTGGAACAACAGAATGAGGAGCTTGAAGAGCGAGTAGTTCACTTAGAACAGTATTCAAGAAACGTGAACTTGGAAATTCAGGGAGTCGTAGAGGAAGAAGAGGAAAACATACCAGAAATCCTTACCAAAATTGGAATTGCTATCCATGAATCAATCACAGACAGTGATATTGAGATATGTCATCGTGTTCCCACCCGTAATGACGGCAAAACAAAGAACATAGTTATTCAATTCAAGTCCCGCGCCAAACGCGACAGCGCTCTTGAAAAGGCCAAAAAGACTCGCCTCGCAAACAGAGATATAGGATTTGATAGCTCCGAACCCATATGCATAAATGAACACCTTTGCCCTTCCTGAAGAAGCTCCACAGCTTGGCCAAACAAAAGAAAAAAGAACAAAACTGGAAGTTCGTGTGGGTTCGTGGCGGAAAAATCTTTGCTCGCAAACATGAAACGTCAAAAGTTCTTCGTATGCAATGCGAAAAAGACATTGGAAAGATTCAGTGAGCACAACTTATCTAGTATCCCATCTTGTCATTCAGAAAGGCATTACAGTCTGTTGAAGTTAACAATCTTATCACATCTGGAAACATGAGAGGTCTTAAATGCTTCCATCTGAACATAAGATCAAGTCGCAACAACGAAGACATACTTAATATTTTTCTTGAAAACTTTACCTTTCCTTTTGATGTGGTCATGTTAACGGAAACGTGGTCTACAGCAGAATGTGATGCTATAACTGATGCAAATTATAAAACCTTCTTTTTGAACCGATCAAAAAAGCGTGGTGGCGGAATTCAATTGAATATTCGGAAGTGCTTTCAGTGTGACTTACTTGATCAGTTCGCTGTCATCAATGACTACATTGAATGTCTTGCCGTAGTTAGTGAACCCTACATTTTTGCTGTGATTTACAGGCCGCCTGATGGGTGCATGAGCAGTTTCTTTGAATGTCTTGAAACCTTACTTGACTTTTCAAATAAGAATGACTACACAACAATCCTGGGAGGTGATCTTAACATAGACCTGTTTACCTCGTCCACCTCTGAACATTTCTTACAGACAACACTCTTCTCGCAAGGCTACAGTACCTAATATGATTCAGACTCCCATAAGGATAACCTCAAAATCATCCACACTGATAGATCTATTCATAACAAACCTGCCTAAGCACGAAACAACAGCAGGTACAGTTTCATCAAATATCAGCGACCACTTGGCAATAGTTTTACTCTGTAAAACAACACCTAAACGTACGAATACTGTATCACTTCCAAGCAGAAAAATTCAAAACATCAGTGAGTCTACAATATCCACTATTCGTAGTAAACTTATACAGACAAACTGGAGTGATGTTTATAGCACAACATCAGCTGATGATGCATATAATAACTTTTTAAATCCTCGGTGTTGACTTCATCCGTGAGAATGGGGCCATTATCTATCTCCGACAGCGCACAGTTACCTTTTGTAGGGACAATGCCGATGACACTTCCGACATTCGCCCATGTCACTCCGCCCTTCGAGTTTCCTCCGAGAGTGTTTTGACCCCGCCACGCTCCAGTGTTTTCGTCACTGCCGACTGCGATGGGCTCCGTGACGGGACAGCCTCGTCCACCTACGTAATGGTAGGTCCCAACTACTGGTTACCACTTTCATACACGAACCTCGGCACTTCTCCCGCGCCAGAGCGATCGCGTTCGCCGACCAATTAGGTGATGTTTCTGAATGCTTGGCGTGCGCCGCCGTGGACTCTCCGCACATGTCTTTCGATCGTATTGACATCAGCTGAGGGCGCTCTACGTACCTTAATGCATCAATACACAGCCTGCTTCGAGTCTTCTTCGAACGTTCAATAGATAGCCATTATGAAAGCCGCATCATCACGAGCTACGATGCCCGCAACATACGCCAACAGCCGAACCGTATTTCACCTAAAGAACGCGAGGTCATCCAAACACAAGTGAAGGAGATGCTCAATGACGACATTATTCAACCATCTCAGCGTCCGTGGTCGTCGCCTTTCGTTTTGGTTAAGATGAAGGATGGAACGCGGCGTTTTTGCGTCGATTACAGGAAGTTGAACATCATAACTAAAAAGGACGTATACCCACCGCCCCACATAGACGACTCGTTCGACCGACTTCGCCGGGCCAAATACTTTTCCTCGATTGATTTAAAGAGCGGGCACTGCAGACTGAGATTGATGAACGGGAGCAGGAAAAAACTGGCTTAATTACTCCCGATGGTATATGAATTTAAGGTGTTGCCCTTCGGTCTCTGTTCAGCGCCGGCGACGTTTCAGCGCATGATGGATACAGTCCTCGCTGGCCTCAAATGGCAAACGTGTTCAGTTTACCTGGATGACGTGGTCGTGTTCTCTGAAACCTTTTGGGTAATTCCACGCCAACTGATCCAGACTTTGCGTCGAGCATCTTCGATTTCTTTGAAAAAATGACGGCATATTGCTTTACTATGAGAGACATTATGGCAAAAATGTTTTTTCGTGCCGTGGCCGCCATCTTAAGTTTGCAAGCGGTACCAAAACCTAGTCATACACACAAAAAAATTGTAAAAATAAACTTTTTCAAGCATCATTATCAAACTTTCTTTTTGTACAAATAAAACACATTGCTCTTTCTTATTGCCACACTTATTTTAGACACTACCGGCGCCCCCGTGCGGTCTGTCTTCGTGCTTTGTCGCGCGCCGGACTTCGTCGTCTTCTGCTCGGTTTGGTCGGCTGCGCTCTGCCCAGTGCTCTTGCCAAGTACTGTTCTGCCAGGGAGAACGTTCTACCGGCGTCCGGTGACATTTTGGTGGGGGTGCTGGGTGTCGCTCCATGTACGAAGATGTCCCAGGAACATCCAGCGCTCAGCCACACCCCCTGGACACGACACCTGTCCTCAAGTCAAGCCGCCGCTTGAGAGGCTTAGCCCCGGAATACAATCCCCTCACCGCGCCACCCCGCACGATGACCTCTACGGCGGCCAGCCAGACCATCCAGCAATCTGTTAGTTCGCCACTGCTACTTGTTCACACGCCTCGTACGCCCGCCACCTTATGTTTGCAAGCTGTAGGAAAACCTTGTCACACACACACAAAAACTTGTAAACATACTTTTTCAAGCATCATTATCAAACTCTTTTTGTACAAATGAAACATATTGCTCTTTCATATTGCCACACTTATTTTAGACACTCTACCGGCGCCCCCGTGCGGTCTGTCTTCGTGCTTTGTCGCGCGCCGGACTTCGTCGTCTTCTGCTCGGTTTGGTCGGCTGCGCTCTGCCCAGTGCTCTTGCCAAGTACTGTTCTGCCAGGGAGAACGTACTACCGGCGTCCGGTGACATTTTGGTGGGGGTGCTGGGTGTCGCTCCATGTACGAAAAGGTCCCAGGAACATCCAGCGCTCAGCCACTTTCCCTGGACACGACACCTGTCCTCAAGTCAAGCCGCCGCTTGAGAGGCTTAGCCCCCGAATACAATCCCCTCACCGCGCCACCCCGCACGATGACCTCTACGGCGGCCAGCCAGACCATCCAGCAATCTGTGAGTTCACCCCCGCTACTTCTTCATACGCCTCGTACGCCCGCGTCGTTCCATTGTGACAAGTTTGAGGATGTGGAAGACTGGTTGGACAGGTACGAAAGGGTCGCTGAATTTAATATGTGGGACGAGGACAGCAAGGTTCGGAACATCCACTTTGCCCTCCAGGACGCCGTCAAGACGTGGTTCGAAAGCACGAGTCCGCCATCCACACCTGGCAAGACTTCCGGCGGCAGTTGCTGGATACGTTCTGCAGCAACGAACGGAGGGAGCGTGCTGAATTGGCCCTGCAATAAAGAGCGCAGCAGCCAAACGAGAGCGTGGAGATGTTCGCGGAGGACATGACGCGGCTTTTCAACCGCGCTGATCATTCGATGGCGGAAGCCAAGAAGGTGCGCCATTTGATGTGGGGAGTGAAGGAGCAGTTGTTCGTCGGGCTCGTGCGCGATCCTCCGGCTACAGTCGCCGATTTTGCAAAGGAAGCGGCAGGCATGGAGCAACACCGGTTTGCGCACTACGGCCGTCCCTCAAACATCACTGCTGTGGAGTGCCACATGCCGAAGCCCGGGGGTCAGAACACCAACCTCCAAGAGCTCATCAGGAGCATCGTCCGCGAAGAGCTGCAGAAGCTACGCTCTGTGGAGCCGCCTCCTAGTGTCACCACCATTTTGAATGCTGTCCGTGACGAGATACGCCGCACGGTGCAGCCCATTCCACCTCCCCAACCGCCAGCACACTATATGATGACATACAGCGAGGCATTGCGCAGCCCTGCGCCACCACCGCCGGCGTTCTACTCTCCTGCCCCTACCGCGCCGTCCCACCGATTCCCGTATACGACAGCGCTGCCAGACGACCGCCCACCCGTCACGAAGGCAAACATGTGGCGCACGCCGAACAACAGGCCCCTGTGCTTTCACTGCGGCGAAGCAGGCCACATCCGACGTCACTGCCCACACCGCCGGACTGGCCTGCGCGGCTTTTCGCCAGACGCACCCCCGCGACGCTATGGTGAACGGCCCCGCGAGATCGGCCAGTACCTAGCGGCCAACGTCCACATGCACCCACTGCCCAACGTCAGTCCAGGTCACCGTCGCCTCGACGGTTTTCTTCACCAACCCGCCAGTCCTACTTCCGGCAGTCCTCCAGCCCGCACCGGGAAAACTGAGGACGGCGACCCCCGGAGGTAGGGCCGCCGTCACCGGACATAATGACGAACATCCTCCGCTCACCGACGCTAGCATGCGACCCGACCCCACGCCGCGACCATCTCTCAAAACACAGAGACGCCTTCGATTGACGCTTCAATTGGACAATCCGAACGACGACCCTTAAGTCCGACGAACAGAGACGCCTCCGCTTGACGCCCCAACTCGACCGCGAGAACGATCCCCTAGTCCGACCTCCCCCACACAGCGTTTTCCTGAAGGCGACCAACCTTCGGCTGAAATCCCGATCATCGTTGATGGCCGCCACGTGACTGCTCTCGTAGACACCGGCGCCGATTTCTCCGTGATGAGTCGTGGTCTGGCGACTGTCCTGAAGAAAGTACTGACACCTTGGCCTGGAACGCACATCCGGACAGCTGGAGGCCATCTTGTGACACCGCTTGGCGTCTGCACCGCTAGAATGGAGATTCACTGCCTGCTTCGCTGTGTTGGCTCAATGCTCGAAGGACCTAATCCTCGAGTTGTTTTCTTTTTTCGCACACAGCTGTTTTCCTCCGTTTTCCAGGGTTTTTTTTCGGGGGGGGAGGGGGGGGGGATAATGCCACCAGGTGGCCCCAGGTAGCATCAGAAGACAAGGAGGAGAAGGTTGGCTCAGGCGCCCTGAGAGCTTCGTGTGGAAAAGCTGCTGGCGAACGTTGTCTCGATCCTTGGACCCGTGACAATATTTTCATGCGGACCTCTGAGGGCAGGCTACACTGCTATTCCCTTCCAAATGATGATCACGGAACCTTTTTCGGGCTTAAAGCCACGGGGGTGATCAAGCAGAAGGAATATTTCGAAATCCAATTTTCTCAGCAACAAATGCAAACTTTCGCTGCTGGATGAACGTCAACATAGCCAGACAGAGCCATATAATATTGATTTTTACTAAGAACCAATATTTCATGTTTTCTAGTGTTCCTTAACCGTTTTCCTTCGATCCATCAGTTCACCTCATCACGAATCATCAAGGAATAGTAAGGCACTGCGTCTTATGTGCTCATTAAAACTGCGCTCCCTTGCTTGGAAATTTAAACTGTAATTTTGTGGTCCAACATCCCGAAGCGACATATTGCCTGTGAGGGAAGCTGTACTAGAGGGCTCCAAATTAATTTCGACCTTCTGGGATTCCTTAATGTGCGCTGACATAGCACAGCACGGGGGGATTTTTTGTATTTCGCGCCTCCATCGAAATGTGACCACCGCAGTTGGAATCGAACCCCGCGACTATAGGATCAACAGCCGAACGCGAAAGGCATTAAGCCACCATGGCGGGTATTCTCGTTTGAGGTCATGTGAAAAACTTGAAAAGCATTAGCTCCTTTCAAGTATCAATGATACACCACAAGTATTACGCCAAGCGAAAGATGTTTACATCACCTTTGATGATAACCTCTTTCGGACTGAAACCCTGTATAAAAATTGCAAAATTTGAATTCAGGCAAATGTGTTACCTGCTTATTATGCCTCTTCCTGGCCATTACAATTCCAATGTAAGTGCCCTCGCAAACTTGCGTCCTGAACCGAACAATCAGATAGCTATCTGCATTGCTATACGCCGAAAGAAGGGCTTCATATGCTCCAGTGCCTCTAAAGAAGTTCACTGAAGTGAGCACTGAAGGAAGTGCTCACTAATGTCCGCATTCTTAACCATACTGAGGTCAATGCTGGAACATATCCAGCAACATACAGGCAATGCCTGAATATTTAATATGCCATTTGTGACGAGACAGGGTCAGCAGTGTAGAATAGACTGTACAATGAAGCCCAAGGAAAGACTGTGGTAGAAGGATTTTTTGAGAAGGTGAGGGACAATCCTCTTACAGTAGATCTGTCTGCGACAGTACCGCACTACTCTTACATGGCTATGTAATGACGTCTACTGCGAGGGCAACGCGGCACCAGCGCTGGAGGAAAATCGAACAGCTATCAGCTTCTACTGTAGGCAGTGCAGTGTGTCGCAGGCTATTTTGCGTTAGCAGTAGCTGCATTGCCATTTAGCAGTTCAGTAACAATGGCCACTTGAGTGCATGCATTGAGCCAGTTATGTGAAATAGCAACAGCAAATCGGTAAATCGTCGATCGACCACAGGGTATACTTTTTTAAACTCCATATATCTTAAATATATCGTAGAGAAGTGCTTGTAGTTATTTCTTGGTGACTTTTAATGGTCCCTTAATGCTTGTTATTAAACCATTATGAGGTTCCACCTCCGGATAAGTTCAAAAATTCAGGGGGGCACATTGACTGTCTAAAATGCGTAGAGACGAAAGCGTTTTCCGCACCACTTTGCCTATGTGACAGTGGTGACGTCACCACTGGATGACGTTACACATAATTGATGACGAAGTAATTACAAATTACTAATTAGTGGCTGCTTACTGTTTAATGACTGAATGCTAATTAACTGGTAATTAATTAGCTTAAGCTTCGACTTTAGGAGTGGAACGCGACAGCGTGTTGTAGCGCTGCCTGGCAGTGCACGGAACGCCACCAACCGTTCGGCGCGATGCCTTGCCCTTAGAACGCAACGCTTTCTGAGTAAAGGAAATGGCGCAGTAATTCTCTGTCATCTCGGTGGACACTCGAACCACACCGTACAGGAAGGGAGAAAGTGGGAGTGAAAGAAAAGAAAGAGGGCCGTAATGAAGAAAATGAAAATTGCATTTGAGGAAAGAAAATTACGCAGAAACTGTCTTGCATATCTCGGTGGACACCCGTCAAAACGCGGACACATCTGCCGACACAGCTGCTAACGACAGTATGGGGCATTAAAGGCTTTCGCCTTAAAAACTGCCTGCTAGAAGCAAGCCACAAGAAACTTGGTACTACACTGGCATATTACGGGTATCATTTTATTAAGCGATACCGTTTTATCAAGCGATGAACAACCTTCTACAGGAAAACTGTTGCATATTACCAGTGGCTGCTCAGGTTCTGAAAAGGTGCTTTCGAGCTGGTCAGCCTTTGTCAAAATCTACAGGCCACTGATTTGCCTCTGGCCATATGATGTCGCTTTCTGTGCAACATCAGCTCTGGAGCTCTCAAGAGTGTGGGAATTCATTCTTCACTCCTCCAAAGTTCTAGAGGCTCTACAAGAGCATGAATGCATGGTCTACAGTGAACGCAGCGGTATGTAGATGCGTGGTAAAAACAGTACATGCAAATATGACTACGGCTAGCACAGATATGAAACTGCTGCACATGTAGACAATGAAAGAATTATAGTTACTAAGAAAAAAATAGAAACATATTAGTTTATGAATCAGCCATTTATAAATTTTCTAAAAATAAAATAAAAATACACTATTTTTGCGTGTGAGAAAAACTAACCCCAATAGTTGATTACTTTCACTGACAAATATACCAAAGAAAAAAATTAGTTACGAGTATATTCTTGGAAACTCCGGACTCCAAACAGTTTAGTTTATAGGTGTTGAACGTTCCAAAACGAATCAGGCTATTAAGGACGCCGTAGCGAAGAGATCCGAAAATTTCGACCGCCTGAGGTTTTTCAGGGTGCACTGACATCGCACAGTAGACGGGCCGAAAGGCCATGCATCAGAAGAGAAAAACACTAGCGCACAGTAAATATCGTCATGGACTTGAAGACGAAGTAGGCAGTGCCGCAGGTGGGAGCGCTCGCGCCAGGCCTACGCCATTAAATCATGCCATAGCCATCTGTAATGTCGCATTGTATTCATCCGTTTGCAATCACGTAAAATTTGGCGGAGGCGCGGGGTTTCATCGCCATCCTGGTCCTGGATCTTCGGCGTTCTGCGCCTGCCGTGGCCGTCGGCCGTGTGTTCCTGGTCCGCACCGCTCGACCTTGCCCCATCCCACTTGACAAAACCGACCTCGCCGTCAATTGATGATGCCGCCATCACCAGACACTACGAAACACGTGAGCACACAGCACCATGCACATGCCGTTTGGTGCGTCCATGGATCTCGACCGTCGGCTCCTGGTGACCTGTGTCCCGAAAGCTTGGTGGGTCAGGGCTCATTCGATCTTCTCATCTACTGTGGCGGCAAGCCCTTCATCTTCTCTTCTCTGTTCATCCCTTTTGCCCCGCCCATCATCATGTCATGCATTTCATCGTCACTGCCGCTCTTAAGCTCGCGTGATGGGGACGATCGCTCGGTGCCCCGGGTCGCGTCACAGACTGACGACGGAGTGGGCAGTGACGCGGGCAGGAGCGCTCGTGCCTGGCCGTCCGCCATTAAATCATGCCATAGCTACCTATCATGTCGCACTGTATTCATCAGCTTGCCGACACGTAACAGTATGATAGTATACCTTGACATATCGTAAAGTATAGGAACAGTTCAACCGAATACCGATTCTTGGTTGCTAGGCATCCCTTTATCTTCATGCATTGGAAGTTTACCCTTTCTTTCTGCCCACAAATTTCTTTCAGCCAGTCAGTTGCAGCCATACCCTGAATATGAGGACCATTTACAAAAATCAACATTTATCCCTCTGATAACACACTGAGATGTATGCCACACTATGTGAGTGTATTTTCCTCAAAAGTGAGCAAGGCTGTATACATTGTACTGGATATATTGTACTGTGTATATTGTACTGTACTGTATATATTGACGTCGCCAACACTGTTCTGTGCCACCAATTGATCAGAAACAATTAAAACACAACTGGGTACGAAATAAGCTGAAAGAATGGCTGTGACAAACAGAATGCGCACCTGACTGATAGCAAAGGGAGAGGAAGACAAATGCAGGACGGTTAACCTGAACATATTAACCTGAACCCGGCTGGCTGCCCTGCACAGCGGGAAAGAGGGGGCGTAAAAGAGGAAGACAGGGTTGGGATAAGAACAAACGACATAAGTGTAATAAAGGTGAAGTGTGGCAGGTGCGCTGCACGCATTCGCGCGCACGGGAGTAGAGAAGACGACGAAGTAGGAGAATACAGATCGGCTCGACCGTATGCTACGTGTACTGTGTAATTGCTAATTGTCATTACTTACGATACAACATATTTTGGCGACGAGGATGGGATATCGCGCACGAGTCACATCCTGGAATCAGCCGCACGAAAAGTCGGCTGCGAGAGCTCTACTGGTAGCCGCGAATGGACGAGCACGTCGAAGAAATGGTACGGACATGCGTCCTGTGCCAGTCCTGTGACAAATCGGCTCGTCCGGCGGCAGCTCCTCTGCAACCTGTCGCCTTCCCAGAAAAACCTTGGGATAAGGTTGGCATTGATATCGTAGGGCCTTTCGACCAAGCTCCCAGTGGCTGCCGCTTCGCGATCACTCTCATGGATTATTATAGTAAGTGGCCAAAGGTTTTCTTCGCTGATACCATCACAACTCAAACAGTTCAAGAATTCCTGCTAGGCCTCTTTGCTCGTGAGGGTTACCCTCAAGAGATTGTCTCTGACCACGAACCTCAATTCTCGCCGATGGCCATGTAAATTTTCCTCCGCGAACGGGGGATGCGCCATTGCTACTCATCAGTGTATCATCCCCAAGCAAATGGACTTGAACGATTCAATCCAGTGCTTAAGTCTTGTATTCAGCTGGCTCTGTGCGAGCGACGCGACCTACGTACAGCTATTGTGGACTACCTCGGTGTCTACCGCTGCACGCCACATGCCACGACAGGAATTGCACCAGCCGTCCTACTTCATGGCCGGTTGCCCCGCACAAGACTCAACGTCGTCGGACTGCCGGATCAGTGCTTCTCAATGGATCCGACAAAAGCGCTTAAGCTTTTGCGGCAGAGGCTTGAGGAGAAGCAAGCGCAGTACAAGCTTAATGCGGACCAGCGGAGTGGCGCCAAGTGTGGTGACTTTCAGATTGGCCAGTACGTGCGTGTTCGCAAGCCGTGCTAGGCAAACTGTCAGCTCGGTTTTCGGAGGCTCGGAAGGTTGTGGAGCAGCGTGGACCTGCATCTTATCTGCTGGATGATGGGCGAGTGTGGCACTCGTCCAAGTTTTCTGCGGTTCGTCCAGAAGTGGTTCAGCAGCAACTGTCCTCCCCAGCTCCAGCGGCCCTTTTCGCTGATATTTCGCCGCCTATCGACGGCCACAGAATGCCGCCGCCCAGTCCACAACCCGGAACCGTGGTCAAGGGTTCATCTTCGGACGCGCCTTCAATCCATCTGATGCCAGCCGCTCAAGTTAGCTGCCCGGGCCCTTCATCGCACCTGGTTTCGCCCACTCCGGAATCGGCAGCCGCTCCTCAACCCTCATGTACTACATCCACAGCGGCAACTGCGGCTTCACTTCCGGCGCCACCTCGCCGAAGTACTCGCAAAAAGAAGCGGCCCGCATGGTTCAAAGACTATGACATTCACTAGACATTTCTTTTTAAGTGCGGCGGAAATGTAATAAAGATGAAGTGTGACAGGTGCGCTGCACGCACTCGCGAGCACGGGAGTAGAGAAGACGACGAAGTAGGAGAATACAGATCGGCTCGACCGTATGCTACGTGTACTGTGTAATTGCTAATTGTCCTTACTTACGATACAACAATAAGGTAAGGACAGGCGGCCTGCAAAGTGACAGCAATATGTCATGCAAGCACGGCGTCCTCCGACATCTGAATAGCACCTTTGCATACTTTCAGGGCTGCCAACTGCTTTGGTCACTTAGGATTTCTCCTCAGAGGGTGGAGATGGAGATAACGCCAGTCCAGACGATAGCACATCATTCGTCTTTCAGTGCTAAACGCGGGGCACTCGCAAAGACAAATGTTACAAGCAGGGCTATTGGCAATACCAACGTGGAATAAACACAGGCTTGCTGAACGACAGACGACAAAGCAAAGTTGGTTCACACTGCAGTAGAAAAGGCGAAAGAATGAGCTCTAGAGAGTCACTAACAGAACAGGAGAAAATGAAGGTCACTGAGAAAGGCCTCCGTCTTGCATTTTTGTCCAGTCAGACCCTCCCAAAGATGAACTACACAGCATGTCAAGGAGCTCCTTCCTTTGCTCACACGTATTATTCTCAGATTGGTAGTGATATGGGCAAAATCACTCAGATAATGTCTAGTAAAACGTCATATGATAAGCCAGTAAGCAACAGTCCATGTCAGAAAGTTGTTACCACACTCTTCTATTTTATTGTATTGTAACGAACCACGACGGCCGTGCCTGTTACCGCCTGGGCAGATCACTGACGAATCGCCGACGAAGACGAAGAGCCGCCGCGCTGCACGAGATCGGTTCGAGTGGACGCCCCACTCCGAAGTCGCAAAGCATGCAGAGGAATGCCGCCAGTTGGCGCGCTCTTTTTCCTCCGAATCCCAAGGCCGCCAAAAGCATCGCAACGATAATGTTAACAAGCAACACATTGTTCCGGTCGGATCCCTAGTTTGACTCTGGGAACCAGGCACCCCACCAGGATTGTCGCCAAAATTTCGCACGGAATACCACGGGCCTTATCGCGTTGTCCAGCAAACGTCGCCGGTCAATTACATCGTGGAAACGCTCAACCCCACTTCGGACTTGCGCCATCGCGGTCGAGAAACCGTTCACGTCAGCCGCCTGAAGACATACTACGACCCACTACTATTGCCCTCGCCATAAGTCGCCAGAGTGGCTCCTCTTCGTTCCTGGGGCAATTGTAGCGAACCACTACGGCCGCCCCTGTTACCGCCTGGGCAGATCACTGACGAATCGCCGACGAAGACGAAGCGCCGGTGAAAGACGAAGAGCCGCCGCGCTGCACGAGATCGGTTCGGGTGAACTGGCCGTCTTCTGCGCTGCCCGCCGTTTTGCTCGCCCATTTTGTGTCGGCCGCCGTGAACTCCGTCCCCGTTCTACTTGTGCAGAAACCCCCTTTCAGCATGTACAATCAGAACTTCCACAAGTTTAGTATGAAGGATTTGCACTGCATCAAAAACAGCCTGCAATTAATTGAGCATTATGCTTTATTTAATTTTTTACATGTTCTTTTCTAGTGCACTTTCTCCATGATGTTCATTGTAAGCAATGGAGCTTATAGACCGGTGGGAATGCACGTGCAAGACACGGCACCAGTACCATGGCACCATTTTATAATTTACTTCAACAATGAGTCTGCATTAGCTACAACTAGCAGTCATTATAGCAAGGCATGGGTAATAGTGGTTACAGGCAAGGCAGAGTTAAGCCAAGAGCTTTAACATCTTCAGGGAAAGTGGTCTCATCTCTAGCCTGGTCTTCACATGCTCACGGCAGCCAAGTAGTTTTGGAAAATGTGCCCACAGAGAGGCAGGACTGGAGCTTTTATTTCATAACGCGGAACTGTCTCAAATAATCCACAAGCAGGTATTCAGTTCTACCTGCCAGTACAACTGAAAGAGAGCTACGTTAATAAGGCACTGCGTAGAAATACATAGCAGAGGCCCATTATTTCGCCATATTTATATGTCCAGCCAGGTGCCGCTGCAAGCTATTTACTATACACAGCATGCTTCACACTGGATCTATGTAAAAGAGAGGATTTGTGCTCAAATACAAATTAGAGCAAGTACACTCGCAGCATATTGAGCAAGTGACATGTGCATCATTTATAAGAGCGCTACCAAGCATATTCCCAATATCTCAGTGCAATAAAACGGTACACGTAACGCCCAACTAAAAACTTTTCGCACATTGGATTATGGTCACTGTTCTCGAAAACCCCTCCTCAAACAAGCGAACTTTAGCCTCTTCTTTTACTACTTGGTACAGTCAAGAGGGATTTCGCATCTAAGGTGAACCATGTGAGGAGATGATTCATGCTAAAGAAAGGAATGTGAAACATTTATTTCCATACAGACAGCTACCAAATTTCCGAAACGTTTGCCTAACGAAGACAGAACGGTGGCATTCTACCAAGAGGGAAATAGTGAGATCGTTGGGTGATCGCAAACTTGGTTTCAAGCAACTCGCAGGGTTGATTAGAAAGTTGCAGCAGCACTTCGCCTCCGAATCGCTGCCCGCTTTTTGACAAATAAAAACTAATTTATTTTGTTTTACCGAAGTATAATCCACAGGCCAAGCTATCAGCGTTCGGGTCGATCTCGCGAAGCATTAAGAAATGAAAAGCAACTCATGCGGTGGTATATTTCAAGCACTGTTTCGCAATTCATCACCCCATGTAAGCAGATTCTTAAGCTACTTAAGCTTTATTCAGAATCTGCACGTTTCATAAGCAATATTTGCTCTTGTAAAGTATTAAAAAATGCGAAAATTTCGATTTTGCGGAAATGGCATATTTGTATATCGAGACCGTGCCTAATACTTGCCTCCCCTTGGGCAGATTGTCAAGCTTCAGCAGTGGAGACAATTTTCTCAAGATTACCCAGTAATGGCTGACGAATACCCACCTCTTTCACCTGTTGATGTGAGCCGGATTCGCTCCAGCCCTTGTGTCCTGGTTGAAGACAATTGTCATGAAGACGTCCCTCCACCCTTACCTCAAAACAAATTCCTTCGGGGGCTCACCGAAAAGGCCCGACATGTCTTTACCCCCACCAAGGGGAAGGAAAAACCATGGAAGGCGAGGGCGCCGGCACCTGTGAGATCACTCGGCGGCTTCTCTCGGTCGGAGACGAGCGGCGCGGTGCACGAGTGCCCACCTCTTACACCTGTTCGTGTGAGCCGGATTCGCTCCAGCCCTTGTCTCCTGGTTGAAGACAATTGTTATGAAGACGTTCCTCTACCATTACCTCAAAACAAAAATTCCTTTGGGGGCTCACCGAAAAGGCCCGACATGTCTTTACCCCTACCAAGGGGAAGGAAAAACCATGGAAGGCAAGGGCGCCGGCAGCTGTGAGATCACTCGGCGGCTTCTCTCGGTCGGACTCGAGCGGCGCGGTGCACGAGTGCCTACCTCTTACACCTGTTCGTGTGAGCCGGATTCACTCCAGCCCTTGTCTCCTGGTTAAAGACAATTGTTATGAAGACGTTTTTCCACCATTACCTCAAAACAAATTCCTTTGGGGGCTCACCGAAAAGACCCGACATGTCTTTACACCCCCCCCCCCAAGGGGAAGGAAAAACCATGGAAGGCAAGGGCGCCGGCTCCTCTCGGTCGGAGGTGAGCGGCGCGGTGCACGAGTGCCCACCTCTTACACCTGTTGCTGTGAGCCGGATTCGCTCCAGCCCTTGTCTCCTGGTTGAAGACAATTGTTATGAAGACGTTCCTCCACCATTACCTCAAAACAAAAATTCCTTTGGGGGCTCATCGAAAGACCCGACATGTCTTTACCCGCACAACGGAGAAAGAAAAACCATGGAAGGCAAGGGCACCGGCAGCTGTTAGATCACTCGGCGGCTTCTCTCGGTCGGAGACGAGCGGCGCGGTGCACGAGTGCCCACCTCTTACACCTGTTCGTGTGAGCCGGATTCGCTCCAGCCCTTGTCTCCTGGTTGAAGACAATTGCTATGAAGACGTTCCTCCACCATTACCTCAAAACAGAAATTCCTTTGGGGGCTCACCGAAAAGACCCGACATGTCTTTACGCCCCCCCCCCCCCCCCCCCAATGGGAAGGAAAAACCATGGAAGGCAAGGGCGCCGGCTCCTCTCGGTCGGAGGTGAGCGGCGCAGTGCACGAGTGCCCACCTCTTACACCTGTTCGTGTGAGCCGGATTCGCTCCAGCCCTTGTCTCCTGGTTGAAGACAATTGTTATGAAGACGTTCCTCCACCATTACCTCAAAACAAAAATTCCTTTGGGGGCTCACCGAAAGATCCGACATGTCTTTACCCGCACCACGGAGAAAGAAAAACCATGGAAGGCAAGGGCGCCGGCAGCTGTTAGATCACTCGGCGGCTTCTCTCGGTCGGAGACGAGCGGCGCGGTGCACGAGTGCCCACCTCTTACACCTGTTCGTGTGAGCCGGATTCGCTCCAGCCCTTGTCTCCTGGTTGAAGACAATTGTTATGAAGACGTTCCTCCGACATTACCTCAAAACAAAAATTCCTTTGGGGGCTCACCGAAAAGGCCCGACATGTCTTTACCCCTATCAAGGGTAAGGAAAAACCATGGAAGGCAAGGGCGCCGGCAGCTGTGAGATCACTCGGCGGCTTCTCTCGGTCGGACACGAGCGGCGCGGTGCACGAGTGCCCACCTCTTACACCTGTTCGTGTGAGCCGGATTCGCTCCAGCCCTTGTCTCCTGGTTGAAGACAATTGCTATGAAGACGTTCCTCCACCATTACCTCAAAACAGAAATTCCTTTGGGGGCTCACCGAAAAGACCCGACATGTCTTTACGCCCCCCCCCCAAGGGGAAGGAAAAACCATGGAAGGCAAGGGCGCCGGCTCCTCTCGGTCGGAGGTGAGCGGCGCAGTGCACGAGTGCCCACCTCTTACACCTGTTGGTGTGAGCCGGATTCGCTCCAGCCCTTGTCTCCTGGTTGAAGACAATTGTTATGAAGGCGTTCCTCCACCATTACCTCGAAACAAAAATTCCTTTGGGGGCTCACCGAAAAGACCCGACATGTCTTTACCCGCACCACGGAGAAAGAAAAACCATGGAAGGCAAGGGCGTCGGCAGCTGTGACGTCACTCGGCGGCTCCTCTCGGTCGGAGGCGAGTGGCGCTTCGCGCCGCGTGCCAGAAGTTTATTTTGCACCAATGTAGCAGGCCCCTACTCCCCGCCCCTGGTTCGCAAGCTGAAGGGTCGGGGCAGACTAAAGTTCCTGCCGAAATACTGAAAGGCCTAAATTCGAGCTGAACTACTAATCTATATTGCCGTGTTTCCACCAGCAGCCGCTGGGCGGCTGCTCTTTGCAAGTCGCGTGCACCGGCGAGTGAAAGGGGCAAAAGCTCGGTCCCGGCCTCCTCTGGGTGCTGTGCTCTTGGCTTGCTCTCCGGTGCCGTCCAGGTCAACCCCTATAAAAGCCTTTCGGTTACGAGCCCCGACGGCTACGTAACACTGGTGGAGGGGGAATTTGAGATTCCATGCCTCGGACCTCTCCTCGCAGCGGTTTATCGGATCCCGACCGACTCCCGCTGGTGTCTACGCCCATACATCGCTGCAGCCGCCGTCTTCACGGACTCGCCCCAGAGATCGGTCTCCTTCCCGAAGCGGTGCCCACCGACCGCCCCGTTGAGCTTCCTCCCATGTCGGAGGCGAGTTCCCCTCATCTAACCTTTCAGCAGCCCCGTGTGCCGACCACTTTCCATGGCGCTACTACTGAAGACTTCGACGACTGCTTTGAGCAATTTGAACGCGTGGCCAACTTTAATCAGTGGAGTTCCGACATGAAGCTGCGAAACGGGTACTTCGCACTTGAAGACGGCGCCAAAACCTGTTACGAGAACCGGGAGACCGGTATTCAAAGCTGGGATGCCTTCCGCCAGCAGCTGCGCGATACGTTTGCCAGCCACAACCACCGCGATCGAGCGCGCCGCCTCCTAGAAGCCCGTATTCAAAAGCCCAATGAGAGCGTCACCATGTTCGCCGAGGACGTGACCCGTCTTTGTCGGGGGACTGATCCCGACAAGACGGAGGCCGCGAAGTTGCACCACCTGATGCAGGGCGTAAAACAACATCTTTTCGCTGGTTTGGTCCGGAATCCCCCCCAGACCGTTGCCGACTTCATCAGTGAAGCAACTCTCATTGAGCGAGCCCTGCAGCAGCGTTGCCGACGTAACGAGTCTGCGCACGTTCAGCCCTTCAGCACGGTGGCCGCTTCGTGCAGCGCCAGTGACCATTCATCTTTGCGAGAGCTGATCCGAGCGGTAGTTCGCGAAGAGCTCCACATCGTCTCGCCTGATCCGACAGCCGCTGCCGTCACTGAAGTCATGCGCGAGGAGATCCGGCAAGCGTTTGCACCGCCTCAGCTGCTGCCAGAGCCACGCCCTCTAAGTTATGCAGCACCTGTCCATCAGCCCGCGGTACCTCCCGCGCATCGTCTCCCATTCGACTCGCAGCCGCCGTCCGTTCTGCCGCCACCCTCCGCCCAGCGGCCACCGCACCCGGGACTTGCCATGCAACCACCGGTTCGGAAGGCAGACATCTGGCGCACTCCTCGCCAGCGGCCGCTCTGCTTCCACTGCGGGGAAGCCGGCCACCTGTATCGTCACTGCCCCTCCCGCGAACTCGGGCTTCAGGGATTTTCACGCCACGCCCCGCATCCACGGTTCGGTGAGCAACCTCGGGAAATCGAGGAATACCTTGCTGCCAGGCAAACTTCACCGAACGGCCGCCCACGGGCACGCTTTCCCGTCCGCTACTCGTCACCTAGTCGTCGTACTTTTAGTGACACGCTGAGGGGGCAGTCGCCAAGTACCCGCCGGGGAAGCTGAACGCGGTCACTTCAGGGGGGCAGGTTGCTGACAAATGAAACCGATGTCTTGAAGACCCTCCCCCCCTCCCGTGACGACGCAGCGCAATTCCGTGACCGCGATGCCGCCGGAGCGTGATTCCGTGACTCCGAGTTTCCCTCATACCGATGACACAGCTAGCGCCGACCTTCCCGTGCTTATTGACGGGCACCCAGCGACTGCTTTAGTGGATACAAGAGCAGTCTTCTCAATAATCAGCAAGAATTTCGCGGATCGGCTCACAAAAGTTAGGACTAACGGCCTGGACCCCAAATTCGTACTGCTGGTGGCTACCTTATGACACCATTGGGACGTTGCATTGCACGAGTCACCCCCGTCGTCTCCGTGTTAACGTTTTTAGTATTCTGCCTAACTGTTGCAAGGACCTCATACTCGGCATTGACTTTTTACGACAGCATGGTGCCGTCATTGACGTCTCTCGCCGTTTGGTCACGTTTTCACCGTCTGCACAGACTTCCTCAGACGCTGAACGACGCCACGCACCTTTGCGCATCCTTGACGCGGATGTAACCATGCCGCCGCGCTCATGTACCCTCGTTACCGTCAGGTGTGATGACCAGTCCAGTGCCGCAGGGGTGGCCGAGCAGAACACTGAGCTGCTGCTCCATCCCGGCGTTTGTGTTGCCCGCGGTATCGTCCATCTGACCAACGGCCTACCGGATGTACTTCTTACAAACTTCGCGAATCAACGGCAACGCATCGCTGAAGAGACCACGGTCACCTACTTGGACGATATCGCCGAAACTCCTGACTGCGTCGCACTCCAGAACGGGACATCCGCTAGCCAAACGGCCCAATTCGCCCTCGATGTGAACCCCGCTCTATCACCAACCGAGAAGGATTAACTCGTCAAATATCACCAAGTTATTACTGCTGCAAAACAGAGCAATCAGACTAGTTTCTAAAGCTCCTTTCGCCGCACACACAGGGCCATTATTTGAGCAACTAAAAATTGTTAAAATGACATCTTTGTATAAATACAGACTTTCCCTACTTTATAGACTAGGCATCACCAAGAAGGACGACACGCTAACATTATTAGCGGTGCTTCAACAAAACATCAATACACATAACATCCGAAATCCAGAACGTTGGCATATCACTGACTGTCGCACAAACTATGGCAAGCAGATGCTTCGTTACAGGCTTCCTGTTTTACTCAATCAGCACTCACGCAATAGTCGGAAAGATTTTACAGTTGTTTCCGTGAAACAATTCCGTCAAATGTTTTTGTGAACAGTTTGTCCATGTCCTCATTTAGTGCTTTGTACATGATGTACTTTGATTTTTTTGTGCTTTTTAACTCAAATTTCTTTCAATTTTGATTTATTGATGTAAAAATTCAATCAGTTGATTTATCCAGCGCTGCCAAATGCCGTCAGAAAGGGGGCAGTCGCCCCGTCAAGCTGCTCTCTGAAGCAGCTTTTTCGCGGCTGCTCCTTTCCTTTGTAAAAGAGGAAAAATAAACTATTATTATTATTATTATTAATATTATTATTATTATTATTATTATTATTATTATTATTATTATTATTATTATTAGGCTGCTCTGTCAGTTGCAACACTGTTTTATCGTCTGCCTTCGCGGTCAAGGAGACGCCACTCACTAAGCACCGCGTAATAACTGACGAACGTATCCGACCAGTCTGAAAGAACCCATACCGAGTATCACCATGCGAACGCGAAGTCATCGCTCAACAGGTAGACGAAATGTTGAATGACGGTGTCATACAGCCATCGAGGAGTCCCAGGGCGTCACCTGTCGTCTTGGTCAAGAAAAAAGATGGCAGTCTGATATTCTGTATTGACTGCCGCAAACTTAACCAGGTCACAAAGACGCCTGCCCGTTACCACGCACTGATGACTGCTTGGACCGGCTACGCCATGCGCGCTACTTCTCCTCGCTCGATCTCAAAAGCAGTAACTGGCAGATCGAAGTAGACGAACGGGATCGTGAGAAGACAGCGTTTGTGACGCCGGATGGACTTTATGAGTTCAAGGTCCTACCTTTCGGACTGTGCTCCACTCCAGCGACATTTCGGCGAATGAAGGACGCAGTCTTATCCGGCCTTAAATGGCGAACTGTCTAGTCTATCTGGACGACGTTATTGTGTTTTCCCCAACGTTCGAGGAACACCTCCAACGTCTTTCCACCGTGCTACGGGCTATAAGATAAGATCTGCCGGCCTCACGTTAAAACCTGAAAATAGACACCTTGGTTATGAAGAGCTCCTGTTCCTGGGCCACGTCGTCAGCCACCGAGGTGTTCAGTCCGATCCCGCCAAAATTGCAGCCGTCGCCAACTTCCCTACTCCCTCCAAGAAGAAAACGGTCCGGCGTTTTTTGGGACTCGGCGCCTATTACCACCGATTCATTGCAAACATTTCACGAATTGCCGCCCCGTTGACGCGTCTCACCCGAGATAATGGCACCTTCGCCTGGACAGACGAACAGCAAAAAGCATTCGATGAATTACGGCACCGCTTGCAAACAACGCCTGTGCTTGCCCACTTCGATCCCCATGCCGAGACCCTGGTCCACACGGATGCAAGCAATGTAGGCCTCGGCGATGTACTCATGCAGTGGCAGGACGGCGCTGAGCGAGTAATCGCGTACGCTAGCCGGACTTTGTCCCGTGCTGAATCCAATTATTCCACCACCGAGAAAGAATGATTCGCTGTTGTATGGGCAGTGATGAAATTTCACCCGTATCTTTATAACCACCGCTTTCAGGTCGTGAGCGACCACCACTCTGTTTGCTGTTTAACGAACTTGCGCGATCCCACTGAACGCCTTGCACGTTACGTCTACAGGAGTTCGACATGACCATCGTGTATAAGTAAGGGCGTCAGCACAACGACGCCGACTGCTTGTCCAGTTCGGCTATCCAGTCTGCGAACGAAGACGAAGAGCCAGACTTCCCTCTTATCGCAACTGTCGGCGCAGTCACTGTTTCGCAGCACCAACGTGAGGACCCGGCGCTCGCACCACTCATCGACTTCCTGAAAGCGCGTACTACGGAAGTATACTCAAGTAACACTTGTTGCTGGGCTAGTTGGTGCATTATTCTTTGTACAAAAGTTAGCGCAAAACACGGCACTCACAAGAAAGGTGGACAGGACAACGCGCTATTGGTGCATTATTCTTCGTACAAAAGTTAGCGCAAAACACGACACTCACAAGAAAGGTGGACAGGACAACGCGCTTACAAAAGTTAGCGCAAAACACGACACTCACAAGAAAGGTGGACAGGACAACGCGCTTACAAAAGTTAGAGCAAAACACGACACTCACAAGAAAGGTGGGCAGGACAACGCGCTACAAAAGTTAGCGCAAAACACGACACTCACAAGAAAGGTGGACGCGCGTTGTCCTGTCCACCTTTCTTGTGAGTGTCGTGTTTTGCGCTAACTTTTGTACGAAGAATACTACGGAAGTACCCCGTCCCTTCGCCCGAGTGCACTCCTCGTTTTGTCTCCTAAACGATGTGCTGTACAAGATCAACTTTTCTTCAACGGGGAGAGATTATCTCCTCGTCATGCCAGAGACTCTCCGCGATCAAATCCTACAGGAATGTCATGATGAGCCCACCGCCGGTCACCTCGGCTATGCTCGAACTCTGGCTCGCGTTGACCGAACGTCTCAACAAAACTCTCACCGACATGCTGTCTATGTACGTGGATGTTGAACATCGGTCTTGGGATGACATCCTGCCGTACTTCACATTCATGTACAACTACGGCGCAACAAGAGACCACGCGCATGACCCCCTTCTCTCTGTTGTATGGCCGTGAAGTGTCCACCATAATAGAAGCATGTTGCCCCATGACGGCCATGATCCCGAAGTTGGTACCGAGGAATTTACTCAGCGCGCCGAAGAAGCACGGCAGCTTGCGAGACTGCGCATCCGGAACCAGCTACGGCGCAACAAGAGACCACGCGCATGACCCCCTTCTCTCTGTTGTATGGCCGCGAAGTGTCCACCATAATAGAAGCCATGTTGCCCCATGACGGCCATGATCCCGAAGTTGGTACCGAGGAATTTACTCAGCGCGCCGAAGAAGCACGGCACCTTGCGAGACTGCGCATCCGAAACCAGCTACGGCGCAACAAGAGACCACGCGCATGACCCCCTTCTCTCTGTTGTATGGCCGCGAAGTGTCCACCATAATAGAAGCCATGTTGCCCCATGACGGCCATGATCCCGAAGTTGGTACCGAGGAATTTACTCAGCGCGCCGAAGAAGCACGGCACCTTGCGAGACTGCGCATCCGGAACCAGCTACGGCGCAACAAGAGACCACGCGCATGACCCCCTTCTCTCTGTTGTATGGCCGCGAAGTGTCCACCATAATAGAAGCCATGTTGCCCCATGACGGCCATGATCCCGAAGTTGGTACCGAGGAATCTACTCAGCGCGCCGAAGAAGCACGGCACCTTGCGAGACTGCGCATCCGAAACCAGCTACGGCGCAACAAGAGGCCACGCGCATGACCCCCTTCTCTCTGTTGTATGGCCGCGAAGTGTCCACCATAATAGAAGCCATGTTGCCCCATGACGGCCATGATCCCGAAGTTGGTACCGAGGAATTTACTCAGCGCGCCGAAGAAGCACGGCACCTTGCGAGACTGCGCATCCGAAACTAGCTACGGCGCAACAAGAGACCACGCGCATGACCCCCTTCTCTCTGTTGTATGGCCGCGAAGTGTCCACCATAATAGAAGCCATGTTGCCCCATGACGGCCATGATCCCGAAGTTGGTACCGAGGAATCTACTCAGCGCGCCGAAGAAGCACGGCACCTTGCGAGACTGCGCATCCGAAACCAGCTACGGCGCAACAAGAGGCCACGCGCATGACCCCCTTCTCTCTGTTGTATGGCCGCGAAGTGTCCACCATAATAGAAGCCATGTTGCCCCATGACGGCCATGATCCCGAAGTTGGTACCGAGGAATCTACTCAGCGCGCCGAAGAAGCACGGCACCTTGCGAGACTGCGCATCCGAAACCAGCTACGGCGCAACAAGAGACCACGCGCATGACCCCCTTCTCTCTGTTGTATGGCCGCGAAGTGTCCACCATAATAGAAGCCATGTTGCCCCATGACGGCCATGATCCCGAAGTTGGTACCGAGGAATTTACTCAGCGCGCCGAAGAAGCACGGCACCTTGCGAGACTGCGCATCCGGAACCAGCTACGGCGCAACAAGAGACCACGCGCATGACCCCCTTCTCTCTGTTGTATGGCCGCGAAGTGTCCACCATAATAGAAGCCATGTTGCCCCATGACGGCCATGATCCCGAAGTTGGTACCGAGGAATCTACTCAGCGCGCCGAAGAAGCACGGCACCTTGCGAGACTGCGCATCCGAAACCAGCTACGGCGCAACAAGAGACCATGCGCATGACCCCCTTCTCTCTGTTGTATGGCCGCGAAGTGTCCACCATAATAGAAGCCATGTTGCCTCATGACGGCCATGATCCCGAAGTTGGTACCGAGGAATTTACTCAGCGCGCCGAAGAAGCACGGCAGCTTGCGAGACTGCGCATCCGGAACCAGCAAGGCCGAGAAGCTCAGCGCCGCAATCACTGCCACTGAGTAGTGAACTTCGAACCGGCCGACAGGGTGTGAGTGTGGTCTCCGATTCGACGCCAAGGACTTTCCTAGAAACTGCTAAAGCAGTGCTTCGGTCCCTACAGAGTGGTCCGTCAGCTGAGTGACGTCACATACGAACTTCTTCCCGACGGCTCTTCCACTTCTGATCGCCGCCAGCAGAAGCCCGAAGTGGTCCACAAACCGTAATTTTCGCGCGAGCTCCGCTAGCAGCCTACCGCCACGCCATAACCGCATGCTTCTTGTGACTGTTCATTTCATGACCATCCTTGCTTACGAACTGCTTATTTTCTTTCCATTTCTTGCGCATGCATCGGGTCGATGTTTTTTTTAGGAAGGGTAATGCCGTGTTTCCACCAGCAGACGTTAGGCGGCTGCTCTTCGCAAGTCTCGTGCACCGGCGAGTGAAAGAAGGAGCTCGGTCCCGGCCTCCTCTCGGTGCTCTGCTTTTGGCTTGCTCTCCGGTGCCGTCCACGTCTATCCCCCCATTACAGCCTCTCGGTTACGAGCCCCAACGGCTACGTAACAATTTATTTCGCGCCTACGCAGCCAGTAAAGTACGATTTTCGGGCGAAATGCGGCAGAACTTCGCTCCTGCCACTTCCCACGGCAGCGGCCCAGATATCAGCCATCTTGGTTTGGTGTGAAAAGTCGGCGCCTTCCCCACAACCCGGTGTTACTTACTGTGAAATATTTTGGTGCGTCCGCACTTTGCTGTTTTTTGGGGCCTCTACAACGACCTCCGAATGGCTGGCGCGCGCACTTCAAATGCGACTTTCTCAGCTTCGTGGTTTTTGCCAATATGACTAGTTTTACGGAAGGTTTTATTGCGCTTTAATGATCAAAATTCGATTATTCTTATACCGTTAAATTCAGAAAGAGCACAACTGTGGAGTTATGTTGTTTTCGTATGGCTGAGTCCGACATTTGAAATTTTGTGAACAATAATGGTACCTAATACTTCATAATTATGATGCTTGCAGAAAATTTATCATTTATATGATGATGTACGTCAACAACAATACAATTAGCACAGCTCCAGATGGCAGGTCTTTGACTAAAGCCCATTTTAATCGAAACCGAAAAATGTAGAAAGTATCTTAACGACCCGTAAGAGTTTAACTAGTTAGGCTTCAATTATTTTCCTATAAGCACCAATTCAGAAAAACTGAAACTAATTATATTTTTCAAAACAGGTAAAAGAAAAACATATAAACACCTAATTTGATTGCGATATCTTTGATAATCAAAATGTTCTTTTCAAGACCCGCGCCTCCCCTTAAACTGCTGTCAAGAACGCTCTTACCTCTCGGCGCCCCCTCAGCACAGCGTCACTGACGTTCGCAGCAGCCTTTCGAGATGGTTCTTCCGACGCCAGTCCCCACTTTCACCATGCAAATTCCTGAGATACCAATGCAGAATGGCCTTTCCTGCCTGTCACATGCGACGACCAACGCCGAAGCCACGTCGAACACACCGATCCAAAAGGCGCGAAAAGTGGATACCAAGCTCCAACATAGACGGCGCCACCAGTTCCATCATCGTTCGTGGCGGAACGTCGACCGCCGCTCGGCAGCGTTTCCCACGCCAGGGGCGGCAAGTTTGAATTCGCCGCTTGTTGTGAACAGTGAGTGACGTGTATTCGAGCTATGGTGCATACCTGGGTAGCAGATACATTTTTTTAACTGTAGTTTATGTGTCGTTTGCACCATTCCAATGATAACTGCGAGGGAGTCTAGTTGCTTACAATGAAAAATGGCGCAGAGGACGAAAGGAGGTGGCTCGCTCCGTCCCCAGCTGTGGCGGACAGAAGTTGACTGGTTTCCTGGCAAAAGAACCGCCTCAAGGCCATCTCGGTGATATCCACGCCAACCAGACGGACGCTTCTTCCCGCCATACAGACGCAAGTATGGTGCAGTGCGCCAAGAAACCAGCGGCGAATGGACCTCTGCACGATTACGTCCAGTGGGAATAACGCCGACGATGGGCACACATCGACGAAACTCGCTTTCAACAGCTACGAGACGCCAACGAAGCACAGATTTGTTTACCGATACTGTGCAGTAGTAACGGCGCTTCAAGCTTAGCTCCAGCTAGTAGAGGCGCTGACAAAGTCTCCAAGCGCCAACGAAGAAGCCGCAAACACTGCTGGCTGCGATCCCTGACGGTGATCTCGTACGTTTTGGAGAGCACTGCGTATGTTTCCCAGGACGCACCAAGTGAACAGCATGACAGGAGCACAGATGAAAACCTCACCCTGGACATTGCGGACGCCAAGCTGCCCCGTGCCAGCTGCTACTTCCCATAACTCCGATGCTCCTAAGACGGTTGCCTCAAGCTACCGCCACCTGCAGTCACTTGCAGCGAGGAACACAAGCAAGGACATAAGAAGGGCATGCAACCAGTCACTTCTGACGACACCGCCGCCAAGCAACGCGATACAAGGTCGAGCCGGAGCTTGGAAAGCGAGACGACCGACGAATGTGCAACCGAAAGCGAAACTGCGACTCTGGTTTGGACTCAACGCCCCAAGGAAATCCTGATGCCCGAAAGGCGACTGGCCGGAACCACCAACCAGAGCAAGAGGCGACATTCTCAACAAGGAGCAGCGTCGCGTCTGTGAACGGTGAGCGGGAGCAAGCGGGTCCGTCGTGCGTCGAATGTCAGTAGGGAAATGATCTCATTTGGCATGTCCAACAACATTCTTGGACTAAAATTTTGAATATTGAAATGTCATAAGGTATTGTTGTGAAAATATTAAAGGTAAATCTTTCTTTTAGTGTTTCCATCACGCGCATCGAGCAGTTAAAACGGCCATAGAAAACCAATGAGGAACGCTTTTGACGACAGCAAAAACTTTATTAGCGAAAAAATTCAAACCTGCCGACGGGAGATCTGCGGATATACTGATTGTTATAGCGATATTTTACAATATATGAAAAAAAATGTGTTCATAAACTGGTTACCGTAAAATGGTTGGCGGTCATTGACGGCCATTGTAGGCGGTCATTGCAGGAGCGAAATAAACAACCAAAATTGCGAGGAACTAAATTTAGCGGCTAAAGTAGTGAAAGGATAAAGCCTGAGTGCTGCATTCTGCTACGCGATTGTTCACTTCACATTATGTTGGTGCATTAATTAACTGCCAATTAATGACGCTTAATTTTTGCCCTTAGGAGTGGAGCGCGACAGCGTGTTGTAGCGCTGCCAGGGAGTACACAGAACGCCACCACGCGTTCGGCGCGATGCGTTGACCTTTGAACGCAACGCTTTTTGAGGAAAGGAAATGGCGCTGTAATACTCTGTCATCTTGGTGGACACCTGAACCGCACCGTACAGGAAGGGAGGAAGTGGAGTGAAAGAAGAAATAGAAAGAGGGGCCGTAATGAAGAAAATTAGTTATAATTGAGGAAAGCAAATTACGCTGTAACTGTCTCACATATCTTCGTGGACACCAGTCGAAAATTATATTTGATGAAAGGAAATTGCGCAGTAACTGTCTCGCATATTTCGGTGGACACCCGTCAAAATTCGCGCGCAGTGACGTCACGACCATTTCGACCAATCTGAAACGCGGACAAATTTGCTAACACGTCTTGGTCACGACAGTATGAGCCATTAAAAGCTTTCGCCTTAATACTGCTAACATCGAATTGTCGCATCACATCACGCGATCATCTGAATTTTTTTTAGCCCTGCCACTGGGATCGAAGTCTGAAACCGGCGACCAACTGGCGTTTGACAACGACAACCGCCTTAACTCAACGTCAAGCCAAGCCACATGTCAGTGGAAGGCGGGATCATGCAGATAGACACCGGCAAGCCGCAAAAGGTGCTCAGAGGAACGCGCTGCCAACAACACTTCCCGGGAGGACCAGCTTTTCCGCCCGTGTTTCCTATGCGCGGGCAGGCCCGGCTAAATCCGTCTGCTACAGACGCACGCCGTTGGCAGCAATGTACGACGGTGCGTACGCCACCACATCATGAATGCCAGCCCCAGATTTTCCACCAGCGCGTAAAAGCTGGCACCCTCGACGCCGCAAGCATGTCGCCAGCGCCAATGTACGTTTTCTTCTTACATTATGCACGGAGGGCAACATGCAGGAGTGCGATGAGCTGTACCATATTCTCAACACCGAAGCCATGACAGCGTACAGCGTAGCAGAACTGAACACCCATCTGCGAAGAGGAAGTGCCTCCCGTGCCTCCTGACTGGCACTGGGCCGGCTACCACCGGGACGAAGGCAGCGTAAATGTGGAGGTGTGGGAGTACTTCGCAAAAAGGACGCCGCGTGGATCACGCTCCAAAGCTCGTACCGCGACCCCATGTCGGTGGCTGGAATCTGGGTTGTCATTCCGGTGACGGTATTTGTTGTGACTATACCCTTCAGTCGCACGCTGACGCAATGTTGTCAATGAGAGCATACTTCAGTATATTGAATGACAGCATACACCATTATACAGGGTGTTTCGCCTAAGATTTTAAACAATTTTTACAAATAAGCTTTTTGAGTTAGACTAGCGCTTTTTTCGGCATAACATTGTAAGCGGTTTAGTACACCAGAATAAAGCTAAGAAGTGCTAACCAGAAGACTGGTTAACTAATATTAATAGTCAACTTTTCAACTGTTGCTGTTAAGCTACGTAATTATTGAGAGGCGTACAGCCCACCGTAAATAAACACATCAATTTTTAGTATTTTGAAAACGCGGTTATCCTCGGCGCTGTGGCCAAATAAATCATGCCTATTTCGACGAGTTACATGCACAGGAGAGGCTGCTTTCCCTGCAAGCTTCTCAAAAACTCATGTATATTGGCGCAATGTAGCACAATTTTTTGGGCACAGCGACGAGGATCACCGCGTTTTCAAAATACTAAAAATTGATGTGGTTTTTACTTACGGTTGGCTACGCGCCTCTCAATAATTAAGGAGCCTAACAGTAAGAGTGTAAAAGTTAACTATTAATATTAGTTAACAGTCTGCCGGTTAGCCGGTCTTAGCTGTATTTTGATGTACTACATCGCCGGCAATGCTAGACTGAAAAAAGCCCCCTTTTGACTCAAAAAGCCTATCGTGATTTTACCCGGGTGGCTAAAGAAGTCCTAGTAGAATGTGTCATGTACGACTCTAGCATCGTTTTGCTGCCACCGAAGGAAAAGCGTGATGAAAAGAAATGCTACCGTGGGAGCGCGCCGGCTTCGCTCCGTTCGAAGTGCTTTTCATCGCTCCTGTACATTGCTCTAAACGAAACCATTGTGGTCTTTTCTTAGCTGTATCCCACTGCCTCCTTCAGTGCCTTTTTGACCCCAAGGCATTGTAGTCGTAACGAATGAATGATTTACGTGTGTTCGTGACCGCAGCTGTGCAGTCGCTGCCTTTACAGAGTCCCGGTCCAGAGTTACCTCAAACAAATATAAAGAACCTCATGCTCAGGGACACTGCAAGACCTGTTGTGAACGCGAATTTCGAACACCGGGACGCTCCCAAGTATGACGTCCAGGCCTGCGTCTCTCTGAGACTACGCGTCGTCTTCGTGGAGTGTGCTGCGCGTTCGGCCGGTCAGCTACCGAGACGCTCCCAAGGATGGCGTCCAGTCCTGCGTCTCTCCGAGACTGCGCGTCGTCTTCGTGGAGAGTGTTGCGCGTTCGGCCGGTCAGCTACCGAGGCGCTCGCAAGGATGGCGTCCAAGCCTGCCAGGCCAGTCAGCCACCAGGACGTTCTTGATTGGACGAAAAGGGGCGGGAGTCTGTGCCGACTCTATTTAAGGGCTCCCGTCTCCTTTGTTCGTGTCTTTTCCCTGTTGTGATACATCTCGTCATGTTGCGTGCTTTTTGCCATCCAGGAGGCTACACCTAAACAGCTAGAGCGGAGCAGGCGGGTGCGGTGGCGAGACTTGACGTCTCACATGCTGCCGCCAGACGTCCGCGACTTCGGCTGGCTGCGAGGGTGGAGGGTCTTGCCTACGGGGGTCCGCGTCGCAGCGCGGGGCATCGCACCCTCTTCGCGGTTGTAAGGGTTCGTTAGTGTACGCGGGGTCATCAGAACGCGGCTGGGGGCGCTCAAAGCGAAGCGTCTCCTTTCTTGGAACGCGGCCGCTCGCGAACGCGCCGGCAAGTACGGGTGTCCCCCCCACCCCGCGGAACCGATTCGCGAACGTGCTGGCACGCATGTGTAATTGTGTTTGTTTTTATGTTTATTTAGTGGTAGAGAGGGTGGTTTGCCTTGTTGAAGCCGGAGGGCTGGCCATGCCCTTGAAGAACCAATCCTGTTAAGAGCACAATATGATTGGAAGCCATCAAATGTGGGCCAGGCCTTTAGGTCTTTAAAACCGGGCCCGGGAGCCGGAACCGAGGTTCTGCGCTAAGGTGAGATGCTACGCATCTTCGGCTACGCCGAGTAGGGGCCTCCCCTAGTATTAGCCAGTTCCGCCTTTTGGTTGTTTGTCTTTTTGCCGTTGTATCTAACTTGTATATTCTGTAAATATTTGTATATAAATCTTCAGTTATTCCCTTTTTTATCCCTGCGCGTCAACACATCTTGAGACCGTCTCTGACGGGGCACCCCTGGTGCGAAGATCAAGCTTCAGTCTTGAGAGTTAAACCAACCGTCTCTGGCGGTGCACCCCTGGTGCGAGGAAGATAAATAACCCGTGAAAATTTACTGGCGCAGTCGACAGGATCCTGCGGCCATCGGAAGACGGCGCAGGAAGAAGACTGAAGGCAGGGAGAAAGGCGACGATCAGGCAACAGCAGCGTTCGATAAAGGACATGCGGAGAGACGGCGGCAAGGACGCAAGGACCACGGCAGGAGTACAGCGACGCGGGACTGCATCCGGTCAAGGAAAGCAGCGCGTCGCGAACTCGACGGTCACCGGCGGGTCGCAGCAAGTGACGACAACGGGCACAGGACCAGCGGCGTGCGACAGCTCATCGCAACGTCCGGTGAAAGTGGCGGTGGACTCCGACGCCAAGGAGCTGGCAATGCGGATCGACGCATCGAAACTGTGAGTTTCCTTCGTCGCATTGTTAGCGTCCCTGTGCATGTGTTCGAGCCGGTAGGACAGTTGAGGGATACAGACAGCGGTATGGAGAGTTATACATGCCGGCCCACACTCGATGTGAGGTATCGAGTGGAATTGGCGAAGGCGCGCTTAGCTTATTATCAGGCTGAACTTGCAAAAGTGAATGGAGGAAAGGCTCCGCTATGCGAGGAAAAACCTCCGGATTTGCAAGTGTTAGAAGCAAGGCGCCAGCAGCTAGAGCTCGAGCTCGCACAGCTCAAAGAGTCTAGGAGAGCTAGTCAACTAGCCAGGAAGAACTGCTCCGAGTCTCAAGCGGGGAGGCCGCCAGTGCTGGAAGGCAAAGGCATATGCCTGTCAAGCACAGGTCAAGAAAACAGCCAGGCAGAAGTAAAAAGTGAGCCAGATTTCTGCGAAGCTGGAGTCGCAGTTCAAGAAAGTATCGTGACGGAACGCAGCGTCGCGGTATTAGAGGCGGTGAACGCGCACTCCGACGATCCAGCTACACAGGTTAGCTCTACCCCAAATGACAACAGGGACGCGGACGCGAGTTCAGGATTGTTGGAAGTCACTCTGACAATTCCAAAAACGAGGTCTCAAGGAAGCCGCGGAAAAGGGCCGTTCGTTCAGCATGAAGCGGCCAGTGACTATAGATGTAAGATCGGCAAGCTTGTGACAGGAGAAAGTGTAACGTTGCTGGAACGGCACACTGTGTCGGGCATGGGGCATGAAGAGCCCCGTACCGTTATTGATGGAAAGTGCCTTTCATCCGAGGCAGAGAACGGAGGTGGGCCTGTTGCGCCGACCGGGCAGAGCGCCGCGCAATTGTCGAACGCACCCGATGGGCGTCCGACCAGGTCCTTCGAGGAGAAGGAAATGCGTGACGACTTGCCAGAAGGCAAGCTCGGGTCAAGCGACGACGAGTCAGCTCGTACAGCAGACGATGCCACAAGGCCGGCCAGCGCCGATCAAGCACGGAGCGGCAATTTCAAGGTTTGCCCGTGCAGTAAAGGTGCAAATGGCTCCAAGCGAGGCAGAGTAGCTGCAGGCAGGTGCGTGGCCTCCACGTAGAAAGTCAGCGCATGGAGCAGTACGTTCCGTGCTGCAGTACGCCAAATCCCGTGTGGCAAAAGCGGCCGCACTGATATGATTACACTGGACAGGGGCTACGCTCCTCACGCAGCACGCGTCTTGTATTGGTGCGCCGAAGAGAGCGTGCCCTCAAGGGCGTCGCGTGATCAGGGATTGGGACCCATCGAGTACCACAACGTTTTCGATCCTGGAGGGCAGCAACTTTTTAGTTATCGCCCCGCTGTGGCACCAGCCTAATGAGCCGAGTGGCAGTTAGGCGTTGTGTTGAGACGCGTAGTAGCTCGAACGCACACAAGGACGCGCGGTGCGACTAAGGAGGCTCACGTGGCCGCTTACGGACCCTATATGAGTGCCAATGAACGCTCCGGTTGCAAGTGTCCGTGTGCATGTGTGCCCATTCGCGAGGACGAGTGTGTACTTGGAGGTGGTGAATAGGGTGCAACCCACCAACTTCGACACCGTGTTACGGCGCACGGCAGGCATGCCACTGTGTGTATTTTAGTGTGCAATTTGGTTATGTTTTCTTGGTGCCCGTAAGCATTTTGCGTAATGTGTTGGTGCCCGTGTGCATTATTTTGCTTTTGGTTTTGTTGGTGCCAGCGCTAGCGTAGCTGCGGTCTCTCTCCCACAGGGTGGTTTTGTGACCCGTACCGATCCCTTTGTTATAATTCTAATAGTGGCATTTGAGCCCTTCGTAGAATCTTGGGAAGGGCGTGTAAGGGATCGTTAGTGTACGCGGGGTCATCGGAACGCGGCTGGGGGCGCTCAGAGCGAAGCGTCTCCTTTCTTGGAACGCGGCCGCTCGCGAACGCGCCGGCAAGTACGGGTGTCCCCCCACCCCGCGGAACTGATCCGCGCACGTGCTGGCACGTATGTGTATTTGTGTTTGTTTTTATGTTTATTTAGTGGTAGAGAGGGTGGTTTGCCTTGTTGAAGCCGGAGGGCTGGCCATGCCCTTGAGGAACCAATCCTGTTAAGAGCACAACATGATTGGAAGCCATCAAATGTGGGCCTGGCCTTTAGGTCTTTAAAACCGGGCCCGGGAGCCGGAACCGAGGTTCTGCGCTAAGGTGAGATGCTACGCATCTTCGGCTACGCCGAGTAGGGGCCTCCTCTAGTATTAGCCAGTTCCGCCTTTTGGTTGTTTGTCTTTTTGCCGTTGTATCTAACTTGTATATTCTGTAAATATTTGTATATCAATCTTCAGTTATTCCCTTTATCCCTGCGCGTCAACACATCTTGAGACCGTCTCTGACGGGGCACCCCTGGTGCGAAGATCAAGCTTCAGTCTTGAGAGTTAAACCAACCGTCTCTTGCGGGGCACCCCTGGTGCGAGGAAGATAAAGAACCCGTGAAAATTTACTGCGGTGTCTGCAGAGCCGCGAGACCCGAGACTGTCGAGCACGCCATGGCAGTGGGTAGTGGCAAGACCGTTTTAGCTACTTATGTCGCGGGTGTTTTTTGTTTCGACGTCCGCACCAGGCCGCGCGATACGCTTGTGCGGCTATTTTTATTTATTTATTTTGTAGTGTAGCAGCCGCGCTCGCTCACTGTGGGGAGCTGTGTGAGTGAAAGACGACGACGATTCAGAGGCGTGAAGCTCGCTCGCAGCCCGAACGTTTACCTGGACCTTTGCTGGACGTTGGAAGTCGACCAAGGTACTGCTGAGCCACAACCCCCTCTTACATTTGGTGGAGGCTGCTGTACGTTCCCCCTCACATCCTGGAGCTCCGTAGCCGCACCTTACCTTCGCCGTCCGTTATGCCCGAAGTCACCAGCCAAACAACCCCCATCCCTTCGCCTACCATCTGTTCTGGCGGGCTCCGGCAGCGCGATCCCAGCGTCTTCAGCGGTGCCGACGACCAGGATGTCGACGACTGGTTGTCGTCCTACGAGCGCGTCAGCGCCCACAACAAGTGGGACGATACCACCAAACTTGGTAACGTCCTCTTCTATCTCTCCGACGTAGCCAACTTGTGGTTCAGAAATCATGAGGCCGACTTGCCGACCTGGTCGTCCTTCAAGACCAGTTTCTCGGAGGTATTTGGCCGCCCGGCTGTGCGCAAATTGCGCGCCGAACAACGCCTCCTCTCCCGCGCTCAGTCCACCACCGAAACCTTCACAAGTTATATAGAAGACGTCCTCGACCTGTGCAAGCGCGTCAACCCATCCATGCCACAGTCCGACAAAATTAATAACATCTTGAAGGGTATCTCCGACGACGCGTTCCAGATGTTTTTCCAGAAATTTATTTATTATTAGTGCCTCAAATGCCCCTTGGTGGGGGGGTATTACATGAGGGATGAGCATAATGTTCAAGTGAAGAGTGGTTCGATGGCAGTCTTGAAGGAATGTGGGTCGGAGTGGTGCACAGCGTCGACAGGCAGTTTGTTCCAGTCCCGAGCGGTTTAAACAAAAACGAACGAAGATGGGCTGTGGTCTGTGCTGGGGGCGGATAGACGGCTTTAGGATGGCTGGTGCGGCTTGACTGTCGATGAAGTGGTAAGATTGCTGAAACATTGAGTGGCGTATGGTAGAACTTGTGAAAAAGGCACAGCCTGAAGATGCAGCGTCACTTTTCAAGATTAGTAAGATTAGCCCGTGATTTGAGTGGAGTGACACTGGAATGATAGGAGTAGTCTGAGAAAATAAACCTGGCAGCGCGATTTTGTAGAGCTTCGAGGGTGTTAGAAAGATTAGCTTGATGGGGATCCCAGACTGAGCATGCGTATTCTATTTTAGGTCTGATAAATGTAAGATAAGTAAGTGTTTTCACGGATGCAGAGGCTAGGCGCAAGTTTCGACGGAGGCAACCAAGAGTGCGATTGGCTTCGTTAGTAATGTTCATTATATGCTCTGACCAGGTTAGTGTATCTGAAAGAGTGACGCCAAGGTATTTGTAAGAGTGGACAGATGAGATTACCAAGCCACAAATGGTGTAACTTGATGCCTGATAGTTTTTCCGACGCCTTGTGTAGGCGCCTTTGTTTTGTGGCGCCAGAGAGGCGCCGCTTCCTCCCAGGGCCGACCCCAGCGAGCCATGTTCCCGATGTTGCAGAGAGTGCGAGCGCGCCTTTTCCAGCAAGCGTGCTGAGACAGGGTGACGCTGCCGGAAGAAGAGTTCCTGCGACGGTGGAGCACCCGCTTCATCGTCGCAAGCAGGGGCCGTGTGACGGTGCGGCTCCTGCCATATTTAGTGTCGCGCGTCAGCGTAGTGCGCGATGTTTGTGCGCGGAATGGGTGCGCGGTCTTCCTCCCGCGTGCTTCCCCCGCGTGTATGGACCCTATTGAACTCTTGTACTTTGGACACTTCGTGTTTTGTACACTCACGTTGCTTGCGATTGTATGTGTGCGCATCGGGCGACATCTGTCGCCGTAATGTGTTTTTCTACTTTGCAGAGAGACGGCTGTCCCTTTAATGCTCCTGGGTTCAAATAAACTTCTCTTCAGAGGCTTTTCGCTGCTGCTCGTAAATATGTGAATATATACATTTATATTTTCCATGCTGCTCCTCATCAGTTCCCCGTCTCGTCATTGCTCCTGCCGGTCGGCGACAGCGGGCCCGCGTTCCGACGACAACTGAGGACCCGCGTCTCAACAGAACGTATACCCCTGTCAAAAGTATACAGCCCAAGGTGTTTGCTTGTGAGGCCTGCAGCCTGCCTCGTTACGCATCCTCAACGACCGTAATCTCTCGAAAGAACTGCTTTGCGTCTTCAATCCTCCCAAGGTTTGGACTGTTTTATGCGCAAGGGAGCCACGCTAAACAGCTTAGAAGCAAAACCCTTGGGCTGTATATTTTTGACGGGGGCTGTACCTCCATGCCAGGCAAGCTTTTGCTGCGGATAGGGTGCGCTGCCGACTACGGGACTCCCGCTCTTCAAACGTGGTTTCTACGGCCGCAGAACCACCTTCTTGACGAGGTGCTCTATTGTAACGTTTCGGGTGAAGGGAGAACAGCTACTGTTTGATTCTCTTCATAAGTCATGCAAGTAAGCATTGCGCGTGAACCTCATCTTCATTTGTCTATATTCATCATCTCCCATCGTCGTCTTCGTGGCGTACGCCATTCCTGCTGGTGGCAACAAAAGTCTGCCTTGGGCGTTTCCAATCTCTCAAGTGGTTGAGGTTGCTCTTGGTCCCCTTGTACCTCTCCCAAGCCCTCTGGAGCTCCGCTTCGGTCGCCGTCTGGTCGGCCCACCTGCCCCGATGGAGCCCGTCGACTCCAGTCACAACTGATTTCGCCTCTCTAACCTTGCCCAAAGATCTAGTCTCCGCTCAGCTGTCCGATGCTTACCGCCGAACGCTTATCGACCGCCTCACCGGTGCTACGCAGCCTCCGAATGTTCGCCTGAGCCGCCAGCTCACCACTTTCACCATACAGAATGGCACACTGCCCCGGTACACCTGCAACCTTCTTGGCCCCATCCGGGGTTCCTGTCGTTCCTCGCTCCCTTCGCCGTCACCTGTTACAAGCATTCCACGATGATCCGACCGCTGGTCACTTGGGTTCCCATAAGACCTACGATCGCCTTAAAGCCGCTGCTTCTGGCGGGGCCTTTCGACCAGCGTTGCAAAATACGTCGCCTTCTGTGTTCCCTGCCAACACCGTAAACGGTCAACGTCTCCTCCTGCGGGCCTCCTACAGCTCCTTCCTTGCCCATTCACCCCGTTTGAAGTTGTCGGCATCGACCTTTCCACACCTCTGCCGTTAACACCGGCGGGCAATCACTGGATCATCACTGCCGTGGACCATCTTCCCAGATAGGCAGAAACAGCTGCTTTTCCTTCAGGCTTCACTGCAGAGATGACCCTTTTTTTTCTGCACGCCATTTTTCTGCGCCACGGAGCCCCTCGCGTCCTCCTCAGCGACCATGACAAGGCTTTCCTCTCCGCCATCTTGGAGTAAGTTCTTCATGCCTCGAATACCACACAAAACAACATCTGCCTATCACCTCCAAACCAATGGCCTCACAGAACGCTTCCATCGCACCATTTAGGAAATGCTTACCGCCTTCATTCAACCTGGCCATATCAATTGCTCCCATTTGTTACCTTTGCCTACAATACTGCGCTACAACGAACAACCCGTTAATCGCCCTTTTTCCATGTTTATGGCGGGACCCCTACGTTCGTCATGAAGGCGTCTTTCTTTTCTGTCCCCGTCCCCTCTTCAGCACCCTTTCAGGAACAATTAACTTCCCGCCTCGTCCAATGCCGTGAACTTGCGTGATTGAACAAAGAAGCTTCCCAAGACTCCTGCAAACTCCGCTATGACCTTACCCACCGTGCCGATTCTTTCTCCCCTGGTGATGAGGTTCTGCTCTGTGCACCTATGGGCACTCCAGGGTTATGCGAAAAATTCATGAGCCGCTATATTGGACCCTATACAGTGCTTAAACAAACGACCACCGTTAACTATCGTGTCGCTCCCTCTTGACTTGTTACAGGCCGTCGCTGTCGTGGCATCGAGATCGTCCACGTGTCGCGCCTCAAGCCCTTTGCCCGTCGCCCATCATGCGTCTAACGCGCGACCAGGATGGTCGCTTACGTCCGAAGGGGGAGGGGGGGGGCAATTAGTGTAAGCACTGTGCGCGTGCCTCATCCTCATTTCTATATATTCATCATCATCTGCCATCGTAGTAATCGTGGCGTACGCTATTCCTCCCGGTGGCAATAAAGCCCGCTCCGGGCGTTCCAAATCTCTGTTATGAGGAACCGCGCTTAAAAATTGGACTAACAAAATACAGAGACCCACACTGCACTGTGCTGCAAAGCAACTGCATAATTTAGTGCAAAAGGGCATCCAGAAATATCACAACGTCACGCAATAAAATTCAATGTAATTATGTGGAGCAATAGCTTCGTGCCCGTTTTTTACTGCCGGTACAGTGATACTTTTTTTTCTACCACTCCCCTACCACTTTTTTTTTCTGCGAACCATGCGCAATACTTAGAAAATGTTGCCTTAAAGATACCAACTGAGACTGTGCTGCAGCAGGTTGAAACGGTACAAACAATATTGACACCGTCCATTCGTCGTCATCGTTCTCCTGGAAACACGACAGCGCAGAATTCGTGCAAGCTCGCCTAAGAAATAAAGAAGCTGAAGTGTCTGGCAAGCGGATGCTCCGCTTTTGGGCTTCTACCGACGTCCGCTGTCATCGCCTTGAAGCTCTCCTACTTAAACCTACCCAACCGTGCCTGACGTACTGCAACATGCGTGACAATATGAGCAAATCACAATGTAGCACTGGCTTGGGTTTGATACAGCGAAGCGACGTAACCCATGAAGAGAGTTTTAAGCATGTGCAAGTGGCGTCAGAAGTAAGCAGAACACGCTTCTGAGGTCACAGTGCCCTCATGAACATCATTTAGGCATTAATCCGGAGTATTGACATTCATGTCACCGTGTTGCACATTGTCACCAAGAAGAAGCTGGCAGTGGCGCCGGACGGAGCGCTCGCGTTAGACCAGCGGCCATTCAATCATTTCATTGCCATTGACCACTAAATCATTTCACTGCCATCAGCCATCTCGACTCATTCTTCGGCTTTTCGCCACATAACATATGGTGTGAGGTGGTGGGTAATCATCGGCATCCTGGTCCTGGAGCTTCGGCGTCCTGCGTCAGCTGTGGACTTGCCGAAAGTTGTTCACGTGCATCGTCCGGCTGTACCCCAGCCTGCCAGACCGACCTTGAAGTTGCTGACGCGGCCCGCCCCCCGCCAAGACCACCCGACGCGACAAATTGGAACCAGCGCAATGACCGATCCGATCTGCCGACCCAGCGACCCGAGACGCCGCTCACATATGAAGACACCGTTCCCCTGCCCATGACATTCGGCGCCACTAAGGCCCTAGGCCGTTGGCTCGAGGCGACCAGCACCTCGGAAGCTATGTGGAACAGGACTCATTCGTTCGTCTCTTTCATCGTGGTGGCCAGCACTACAGCACCTCGCTGTCGCCGTTGTACCGTCCTCTGAAGAACATCACTATTTCATGCGTATCTTCGTCCGTGTGTTTAATTCACGATTGGAACGATTGCTCGGTGGCCTCGGGTAATGTGAAGAAGAAGAATAAGCCGGCAGTGGCGCGAAACTGAGCGCTCATGCTCTATTATTCCTTACTAAAGAATCACACAGTCTGATCCCGTATCCCTGCTGATCCCTGCGGTCCCCGTTGGCGATGTTGATCCACTGCCTGCCTCTGCGTCTTCTGGCCTGCCGTCAACTCCTGGTGAGGCCGTTCCGCGAGTGGGGGATTCGGCCAAGTGTTCCCCCTTTGGATGCAGGTTTCATGCCTCTGCAGGCTTACAGACATGGATATGTCTTCCCCGGGCACAGGTCCGGTAACCTGGTTCGCCAGTTTGCCGGCTGAAAACACGCCACTAAAGTCTTTCGGTCAAAACGGTGTCAAGGTTATCCTTGTGGAACTGGTCACTGTAGACGATGGTGTATTTAAAATCAAAAACTATCTATGATCCAGGAGCAACTGAAGGCTGCGACCAGCCGATATCTTGAGATTTCAGAGGTCCTACCGCTTGACGAAATAGGAATTTTGAGTAAATCAGCTGACTTGGATTGTGCTGCAGACTTGCTGCAGTGCAACTCTTTCGCCTCACTCCCGGTGAAAGCGTTTATTCCTGAGCAACTTGCCTGCGTAAAAGAAATTATTTTCGGTGCGGATCTCTCCGCTAAGCCGGGAGATATGCTTGAACACTTTCATGACGCCGGAGTTGGCATCCTCTCAGTTTAACGCTCTAAAAGAGAGGCTCGAGGCTCTCGTATTCTAACTGAATCAGTTATCGCAACATTTGCAGGGTCCTCTTGCCCATGTGGGATCCAAGTTTGGCCTACTGTATGCCGTGTTGACCCGCTGCAGCCCCGACTTTTATAGTGTAAGAATTGCCGGTGGTTCGGTCACAGTGGGAAATCTTGCAAGTCGGCAACGCACTGCCGCGTTTCCGGCGGTGATCATGCATCAGACGTCTGCACTTCTGAGTCATTTAGCTGCTGCTTTTGCCACTCTGACCACACAGCTGATGATCCCACTTGCCCGAAGCGTGCTGATGAACAGTGTGTCCTGGACATAAATTCACCGTGATAGGTGATCGCGCGGGGGGGGGGGGGGTGCTTATAACTACTTGATAAGACAGAGCTCGTACGCAAGTATTATACGCACGACCGCTACTGATGTGGAGGCGAGCTTAACAAAGTCGGCTGTTGCTGCGGTGGAGAAGGCTATTGATGGTGTACTTAACCACACGATCAATACGTTCAGCGAGGCGTCGTCGCAAGTCATTTCCGCGCTAGCTGCTTCATCGGCTTTAGGTACCCTAATCTCGTCTACCTGTCCTCCCTCCTATGTAACTGTAGATAATATTCAACCAACCACCTCTTCTGCCTCAACGCCTGTGAGTGCAACTGCCTCATACCCAGTCTCCCTCTCTAACGCTTCTCAGTCAGATATTGAAATGACATGTCTATCTGAGAAGCGTCGTGCTTCCTCTTCTCCTTCTAAATCTGACCATCCGCATGTCAATACTAAGAAAGGTTCGCCTGGAATTCCAGAGAAATCAGATGTGTTGAAAGAGTCTACGGATGCCTCATTTTTAGAGCAATAATCAAGAAAGGAATATCTGTACTCCAGTGGAATTACCGCTCTATCTCATCTTCTTTGCGCGACTTAGAACGTCTTACCCTTAAACTTACTCCAGACATTATTTTACTACAGGAATTATGGCTCTCTCCTAATCGTCCACTCACAATTGAAAATTTGGGTTTTTAGAGCTGATCGCCCAAATGGCGGGGGCGGCGGCTTGTTAACATTGGTTTAAACGTAACTGTTTCATCGCGCTAAAGTGTCTCATAAATTTATGCGACCTGATTGTGAGATACTTGTAGTTGAAAGCCTTGCTCCGCAGTGTGCCCCTGTTACAGTGGCACATGTCACGGGAATAAACGCCCAGGGCACGGCGTACGCCGATCAAGTGCCCTGCGCGGAAGAAGATGAGGCGCCGAGGAGCGAGCGCGCGCAGACGGGGACAAAGATTGGTGGCCGCTGGCGGTGTTCCGTCGAATCTTCGACTTCGTGTGCTTTTCTCTGGGCAGGACCATCGTCCAGTTGCAATATATACTTCCCCGAAGGTGTCCGTAGGACGGACAGGCTAGATACTTTTCTGCGCAACAACAAAAGAGCAGTTCTGTCTGGGGACTTCGATTCGCATCATGTTATATGGGGTTTCAGGGCAGACTACCGGGCATTTATTTTGGTCTTGGATGGCAGCAAATGATAATGATGGAGCAAATGATGGCAGCGTGCTGTTACAGCAATAGCGTCATAACTTGCATCTGGGCAAATTCTCACTCAGCTACTGATTTAACGCTAGCTGTTAATGGTATTGAGGTATCTCCGTGGTCTACAATCGATTACGGTACGTCAAGTGACCACTACCCAATCACTTTCACCATTGCGTGCAGTCCGCCTAGGGCGAATGTTTCCGCACAAAAAATTGTCAATAATGCACTGTTCAAGAAACTTCTAGGTAAGGACGGCTCGTCTGTTGTCCCTTCGGATAAATCTGACCGGCTTCAGTAAGTGTTAACTTCCGTATTAGACGCAACTCGGCGATCAGTCCTCACAGTTCAGTCAGCCGTTAAAAATAAGGCTCCTTCGAGCTAGTGGAATGAAGAATGCGAGAAAGCCTATCGTCAGAGGAAAGCCGCATGGAAGAGCCTAGCGCATAACCAGTGCACAAAGAACTGGATAAACTACAAATTCTCTGCAGTTTCTTTCAAAAGAACGATATCTAAGGCTAAGGATGATTACAATGCCATCCTGAACACCTATCTGTCTAACCCTGTCAACCGGAAGACTCTCTATAGATTCATGGAACGTACGCATGTGCTGCCCTCTTCTCACATCTCTCAGTCCACTGTATTGCCACCTCGGGACGAAAAATATAGACTAGAGTACATAGCTCAAGGCCTTGCTGTGCGTTTTCGTGCTCGCACTACCTTTCCATCAACCCCGTTTCATTTGGGTGGAGACTTCACTAAGGTATCTGTATCTGATTTAGCGTCGGTAGTTAATTGCCTGCAATCCGCTTCCCCTGGGACTGACGGAGTAACAGTTGGCATCCTGAAAATTCTAATTCAAGACTTTGCCCAGTACCTCTTGCAGATTTTACCGACTCCACCGATCCGAGACGCCGCTTACATGTCAAGACACCGTTCCCCTGCTCATACCGTTCGGCGCGTCCTGCGGCCACGGCCGTAGGCTCCTGGCAACCTGGGGCCCGGAAATTTTGTGGACCGGGAGTCATTTTCTCCTCTCTCTAAACGCCTTAGCCACCTTGCCATTTCTGTTGTGCCGTTGCGGAAACAAATCACCATTTCGCGCGTCTCTCTGTCAACGATCGGGACGACCGCTCGGTGGCCCCGTGTAGTGTCACTGAGAAGAAGCTGGCAGTGGCGCGGGACGAAGCGCTCGCGCTAGGCCAGCGTCCATTCAATCATCTCATTTCAATCAGACATATCGTCTAATTTTTTCGGCTGGCCGCCACGTAACGATATTTCACACTGCATGAGGCAAATGCCAAGCTTGTATGTCAATTCCTACACGGGCTGGCAACCTGGCTTCCAGTATTGCGAATATGGTTTAGTTTTTGGTTTTAATGTTCCAAAGCAACTCAGGCTTTGAGGGACGCCGTAGTGAAAGGCTCCGGAAATTTCGACCACCTGGGCTTCTTTAGCATGCACTGACATCGCACAGCACACGGCCTCTAGAATTTCGCCTTCATCGAAATTCGGCCGCCGCGGCCGGGATGGAACCCGCGTCTTTCGGGTCATCAGCAGAGTGTTATAACCACTGAGCCACCGCGGCGGGGCTATCGCGAATATAATTAGGAAAAAAAACATCGTTTTCTTCGGAATAGTTCATGACCTGTGGCGGCCATGCAAAAATGGCTAAGACTTGCTGACAGCAACTAGCAGGTTGATTGAAATATCATACTTTCCTTTCTAACTTTTACTAAGCGCGTCATCGTAATTTGACATTTGTAGCTCATTATTATTCATAGCCATATTGTGACGGACTAGAAGACGACGAAGCGGGCAGTGGCATGGGCAGGAGCGCTCTTGCTAGGCTCGCAGACATTAAATGATATCATCGCCATCGGTCACGCAGTCCTTTCTTCATCGCTTGCCGTCACGTAACATTTGGTGTGAGGTGCTGGGGTACCTTCATCGCCATCCTGGTCACGGAGCTTCGGCGTCCTGGGCCTGCCGTGGACGTCGGCCGTGAGTACCTGGTCAGCGCCGCACGGCCGTCCCCCAGCCCGCCCGACCTGAACCGACCTCGACGCTCACCCCAGCCCCGTCCCCCGCCCGGACCACACTACACGACGACCCAAGACCCGACGGACCCAAGACCCGACGGACCCAAGACCCCACCGACCCAAGACCCCACTGACTCAAGACCCAAACGTGAAGACACCGTCCCCCTGCCTCTGCCGTTCGGTGCGTCCAGAGACTTCGGCCGTCAGCTCCTGGCACCCTACGGCCCGGATGCTTCGTGGACCAGGACTCATTCTCTCATCTTTCTTATCGTGGCGGCCAGCACTGCACCATCTTCTACATATTGTTCGATCCTTCACTCAAGACCATCGCCATTTCGCCGTCTGTTCGTCACCGATCGGGACGATCACTCGGAGGCCCCGGGTAGTGTGACGAAGACGAAGCTGGCAGTGGCGCGGGACGGAGCGCCCGCGCTAGGCCAGCGGCCATTAAATCATCTCATAGCCATGGTTCACCACGTCTCATTCTTCGGCTGGCCGCCGCGTAACAATATCAGTTTACAGCTTTCGGAAATGAGATTCCCGTAAACGCTTCGTCGCCAGAAATTTCGGCCCTGCATACACGCCAACCCGAAACCACGTAGCTGAGGAGCGCAAACCTTCTTAATTGGCATAGCGAGACCTAAACACCATGGCTATACGAACTTTGTTTTATATCTCCTGACACTGTTTCTTTTTTTTCTTGAAATGTGTGTTTGTGTAGTCTTACTTTGTGCATCATTCGCATAACTGTAGTTTAATGTTTAATGTAATTTAATGTAATTCTGGGACCTTCTTTTACATTTGGTGGAGGTGCTGCCTGATCTCCTTGCCTCACGTATGCCAAGACGAGCTCGTATGGCTGAAGACGAACACCCCCCCAGCAGCCCCGATGACCCAGCCGGTTGTCTGCTCTGGCTCCTTACGCCAGCGCGACCCTGCGCTCTTTAGCGGCACCGACGACACAGACTGCGACGACTGGCTTGCTTCATACGAGCGAATGAGTTCCTACAATAAGTGGGACGACGTCACTAAGTTAACAAATGTCATCTTTTATTTGACCGGAGTTGCCAACTTGTGGTATCGATCCCGGCCGCGGCGTTTGAATTTCTTTGGAGGAGAAATTCGAGGCCCGTGTACTGTGCGATGTCAGTGCACGTTAAAGAACCCCAGGTGGTCGAAATTTCCGGAGCCCTCCACTACGGCGTCTCTCATAGCCTTAGTCGCTTTGGGACGTTAAACCCCATAAAACCAAACCAACCATATCACGAATTGGGATACATTCAAGACTAACCTTACCACCGTGTTTGGTCGTCCTGCTGTACGCAAGCTCCGCGCCGAACAACTCCTGCACGATCGATCACAGCGGCTCGGCGAAACATTCACAAGTTACATTGAAGATGTGGTCCATCTCTGCAGTCGCGTCAACGCACAGATGTCCGAAAAAGACAAGATCAAGCACATCCTGAAGGGCATCGAACATGACGCCTTTAAAATGTTAACGTCCCGGGATTTGACTACTGTTGCCCAAGTTGTCCACCTTTGCCAGAGCTACGATGAGTTGCGCAAGCAACGCCTCATCACTCCATTACCTTCCGGGCCTGTGGAACCACTTTCTGGTCTCTCCTCTACATCTGGGAGCTCCACGCTGCTGCAGCAGCTCAAAGACTTCATCCGGGAGGAAGTTGCTCGCCAGATATCTTTACTTCCGACGAACTGCGAGCTGTCCCAAAATTTGGCGCCCCTTCGAAAGGTCATTGCCGACCGCGTGGCAGAAGCCCTTCCCTCTGTCGCTCCACCAGCTCCCATGCCTCAGCACGCACCAGCCGTTGAGCCCCTCGCATACGCCGACGTCCCTGCCGCTTCACCAATGACGCCCGCTCCTGTCGCACCGCTGACGTACGCTGCCGTCGCTGCCCGACCACGGCCAGCTAGCTACCCTTTGGTCTACGCTACGCCTCCAGGACCTGTACAGGAATTTCTTCCGGCGCCACAGCCTTTTATTTCACCTCCTCCGCAGCGCCGCAATCCATGGCGAACAAGTGACAACCGTCCCATCTGTTATTCCTGTGGGTTTGCTGGCCATGTTGCCCGGTACTGCAGAAATCGCACTCACGACGATTTTGTACCGCGCCGAATGTCAGCTTCCTGGCAGCCGCCCCGAAATCAGTACGCAGCCGCCGATCCATCTGCAAGTTCCGTCGCGAATTACCGTGGCTCCTTTTCTCCTCGCCGCTCAACCTCGCCACGTCGCCGCTCCCTATCTCCTCTGCGACGGCGTCCCAATCTTGCGCAAGAGGAAAACTTACTGCCGCAGTTCCTGAGGCGAGAACTGCGCAACGAGCGAACTGTCAAAGGCCTCACGTATCTCCCGCGAATCTGCTTGAAGTTTCTGTTGAAGGCGTTATAGTACTGGCTCTGGTCGATACCGGCGCTGCTATTTCAGCCATGGCTGCAAGTCTGCCGTTCATTGCGCAAAGTAACGACACCTATTTCAGGATTCTCACTTTGCACGGCAAGTCCCAGCCTGTCAACCCTATAGCGGTGTGCACAGCACGAGTCGTAATTCAAGAAGTTGTGTACGCCATAGAGTTCGTCGTTTTGTCTTCCTGCTCTCATGATCTTATCTTGGGCTGGGATTTTCTGTCGCGCAATAATGCGGTGATCAACTGTGCTCGTGCCGAACTGGAGTTTTTTGCGCTTGACGTACCGTTGCCGAACGTTCCTTCTCGGAAAGTCGTCGTTGCCGAAGATATTGACCTCCCTGCGTGCTCTTTCGTCCTTGTGCCCACCGCTTGTGCTTTTCCCCGCAGTACCGATGTCCTTTTCACACCCTCGCCCATCTTTCTAAACCGCTTCTTCTTCATCGGCGTCCAGCAAAGGGGTCCATCTTCTTCTTCACAGTAAATTCGTTCCTACAAGAAACTGTGCGTGAATGTCTAGCGGAGTATAAAAGGTTACTTTTAATGCGGAAGCATTGTATGGCTCGTCGGCAACGACACCCGGCGTCGGCGTTGACAGGCAGCAGTGGTCACAAAAAAATCACAGATGACGTCACCGTGGTATCAAAGCAAAATAGAATTTCTTCCGAAGGTGCCGGGGAATCGAACCGAGGACTATCAGACTGCGAGACGGAACCCATGGATAACAAAACAGCGTTGCTTCTTGGCGAACAACAGCTGGGCGAAGTTTCCGGAGCCCTTCACTACGGCGTCCCTCATAGCCTGAGTCGCTCATAGCCTGAAGGCTTCGACATGGTACACTTCTTATGAGGCCCGCGCCTGCCTAGCCTGTATTTATTTCCAACAGGTGCCACTACGAATGCATTTTGAACATGACCAGGCATCACCATCACCCCCGGCCAATATTAGTAGTGCGCTTCCAGACGCAGCCTATTCGAAAACCACCAGAACGCAGAGAAATTTGATACCTACAAACTAAATTCCCCAATAGATTGCGGAGTTGCCATTATGGATATTGTGAGCCTTCTTCATCGTCTTGACCTCCATGCATCATCTTCTTTCACTTGTACATACCATCGTCATCTTCTACGCATCATCGTCTTCCAATTGGACGGATCATCATCATCATCCCGGGGCTCCGCCGGTGGCTCGTGCCTCGGGTTCGTCGGTAGAATAAACGCCGGACACGGCCGTCTTCCTCAGGTGTCTTGCCGTCTCGGTCTAGCTTGCCTTCACAAGTGGTGGAGGTGAAACTCGATCCCCTTGCTGCCTTCTACCCTGCCTCTCGCTGGAGTTGCGTTCCAGTCGCCGTTTCGGCCCTACCACCATCGTCATGTCAACCGAAGGCCACCCCGACCCTCCTGGACCCTCTCCATGCATCGACCACACCTGCACCGCCTCCTCCGACCACACCCACCCGGCAACGCGATCCTCCTATGTTCGCTGGTCGTCGAGACGAAGACTTGCATGACTGGCTCCACACCTATGAACGCTGCAGTGCCTATAACCGGTGGGACGACGCTTTAAAATTCCTCAACGTTTCTGTCTACCTCATTGAGGTTGCCAGAAACTGGTTCATAAATCGCGAACCCCACACTACCAATTGGCCTACCTTCAAGGAGCAGTTCCGTCAGTATTTTGCCGACCAGGCTGCTCGGACTGAGGTCGCAAAGAAAAAGCTCGCTTTCCGCATTCAAGGTCCGGATGAATCTTATGCGTCTTACATAGAAGACATACTAGCGCTTTGCCGGCGTTTTAGTCCCACCATGCCGGAAACTGAACGAGTGCACCACATCTTGAAAGAAATCAATTCTGTGGCTTTCAACACCCTATTTGCCCAAAATCCATCAAGTGTTGATTCCATTCTTTCCACCTGCCAACGCCTCGACCAGCTGCAATTCTCTCGATTGCAGCCCAGCCTCGCACAGCCCGGCCTCGCTCTACCCGGCCTTGCTACCACCCAAACCTTTGCTGGCCTCGATCTGCGCACACTGATTCGATCGATCATCCGCGAAGAGCTCGAAGTTCTCGGCCCTTTCTGCCGCCACGGGTGTGATCATCCTCCCGCACCTTCTAATGACGCCGGTCTCCGCACCATCATTAAAGAAGAGTTGGCCACTATCTGCCACCCTACCGCATCCGACCCACCTGCCCCCGCCGAGCTCCAACTTACGCTCAAGTCGCTGCATCATCCCCTCCCTTTATGCTCCCACCCCCACCGGCTCCGACATACAACCACATCAACGCAATGGCGACGCCTCCAACTCCGTCATCTTATTACGCACCTTGGCGCCCATCCCGACCAGTGTGCTATTACTGTGGTATCCGAGGCCATATCTCCCGCTTCTGTCGTCGACGCCTTCGGGACGAACGCCGCCGTTATGCACCCTTCGAGAGTGAGCTACCCTGCACTTCTTATAATCAGCGCCAAACTTCTTCCAACCCTCCTCGCCGCTCCTCTTCGCCACAGATATCATCGTCTGCACCAAGTGAGGCCCATGTTTCCCGACGCCGGTCTCCATCTCCATATCGCCGCTCAGTGTCCCCACTCCGACCTGCAACCGTTCTCCCTGGCGCCCGTTCGGAAAACTAGGCGATGCAGTTTGCGGAGGTGAAACTGCACTTTGCGAACTCACTAAAAGTCCTCCAGATCGCCCGTCCAATATGATTTCTGTTTTAGCTGAAGGTTTACCGGTCGAAGCTTTGATTGACACAGGAGCTGCAATTTCTGTTATTCACGCTTATTTGTGCTACCGTTAGCGGAAAGTGACGACTCCATACGATGGGCCTGAACTTCGTGGAGCAAATAATGTTACCCTGCGCTCTTTCGCGAAGTGCACTGTGTGCGTTGTTATTGACGGTGTCCGCCATCATGTACAGTTTGCTGTGCTCCCCCCTTATGGGCATCTGATGATTTTTGGATGGGATTTCTTGTTTGGAGCTTCAGCTTTAATATCTTGTGGCGCCCGTGTCATCCATATGACAGACAGTGATTTTTCATCTGATTTTTCTGACCTACCTCATCCGCTCATTGCCGCAGCTGATACTATTTTGCCTGCTCAGAGCGAACAACTCCTTTCCGTTGTTTCTGACCGCATCACAGATGGGAACGTACTCATCACACAATCTCATCGTCATTTTACACGCGGCATCGCCTTCCCGTCAAGCCTTGTACGGTTCTGCAGCGGCTCCGCGACCGTAGCGGCCATGAACACTTCACGTGAATCCCTCGTGCTACCAAAAGGAACGTCATTCCCATGCTTAGTGGACGCTCACCCTTTGTCCCTGATGGTGCTCACCGCCCCTCTGCCTCAGCATCCCGTGTCCTCAAACGTCACTCTTACTTCCCTATCAAAGACGATCAATCCGGACCTCACGCCGCATCAAAGTCAGGCATTGCTCACCTTGCTTCGCAATCACCAAGCCATGTTTGATGCTACTTCCGCACCGCCGGGACGGACTACTCTTGCCCACCACCGCATCTTTACCGAGGGGAACTCGATAGTACGGCGACGGCCTTATCGGGTTTCTCTCTCCGAACGAAAAGTCATTGAAGAAAATGTGCAGGATATGCTCCACCGAAGTATCATTCGTCCCTCCACAAGCCCGTGGTCGTCACCTGTAGTGTTAGTTAAAAAAAAAAGGACGGATCGGTACGATTTTGTTGGCTACCGTGCACTCAACAAAATTACCCGCAAAGATGTCTACCCGATGCCACGGATTGATGACGCCCTTGACTCTCTCCAAGGGGCCGAATATTTCTCGACCTTGGACCTCCGCTCAGGCTACTGGCAAATACCCATGCACGAGGACGACAGAGAAAAAACCGCTTTCGCCACTCCCGATGGACTTTACGAATTTAATGTTGTGCCCTTCGGCCTTTGCAACGCACCAGCCACATTTGAAAGAATTATCGATACTGTCCTTCGTGGCCTGAAATGAAAAACTGTTTATGTTATTTGGACGACATTGTTATATTTTCTTTAACTTTTAACGCCCATCTCACGCGCCTCAATGAAGTTCTCACGTGCCTCGCTTCAGCAGACCTTCAGCTCAACACCAAGAAGCGCCACTTTGCACACAAGGAAATTACCATTTGGGGCATCTAGTTAGCCACGACGGCATTCGTCCAGACCCTGACAAAATCATCGCGGTTCTAAACTTTCCTCCTCCTCAACGTACTGCAGATTTGCGCAGTTTTCTTGGGCTGGCGTCCTATTTCCACGCCTCAACACTCGGAATTTCGCAACTATTGCAGCCCCACTTCATGAACTACTTAAAGCGCGCAGCACTTTCGTGTGGACTGACCAGTGCGACACTGCTTTTAACAACCTCAAGCACGCCCTGACATCGGATCTTACCCTTGCCCACTTCAATGACACCGCTCCAACCATCCTGCATACTGATGCCAGTGGTCACGGACTCGGCGCAATACTTCTGCAGCGCGACGCAGCTTCGCGTGAGAGGGTGATTGCGTTCGCCAGCCGGACCCTGACTACCGCTGAGAAAAATTACACAATTACTGAGCAGGAATGTCTTGCAGTCGTCTGGGCAGTTCAAAAATTCCGCCCTTACCTGTACGGTCGCCACTTCACAGTTGTGACCGATCACCATGCCCTGTGCTGGTTATCTTCGCTCAAAAATTTGACCGGCCGCCTTGGCCGTTGGATTCTGCGCCTCCATGAGTACAACTTCGACATCACTTATAAGTCGGGTCGCCAACACCAAGACGCCGACGCCCTTTCTCGCTGCCCACTTTTGGAACCCGCCTGCTGTTTTTCTACGCAACGCCTTTCTTCTTCTGCGCACAGTCGACCCTCTCTCCCTCCGACGCACATCACAGCAGTTTCTTTCGACGACTCTGACACCAAACACGCTCTCCGGTCGCAGCAACTAGCCGACGCCTACTGTCACCCCATCATCGACCGCCTTGTGGGCGCTTCGACCTCACCCAATGCTAGGCTCCGCCGACAGCTGCGCAGCTTCAAGGTCGAAGATGGCATCCTCCGCCGCTACGTATATTGCCCTGATGGAACCCGCTGGCTCCCAGTCGTGACGCGAGTGCTTCGCCGCCATATCCTAGAGGCTATCCACGATGACCCCACTGCTGGTCACCTAGGTTTTCACAAAACCTACGACCGCATAAGGAGGCGTTTCTTTTGGCCTGGCCTGTCCACCAGCGTCGCTAAATACGTCGCTTCCTGCCCCATGTTCCAGCATCGCAAACGACCGACTTCTCTACCCGCTGGCCTCCTACGACCCCTTCCCTGTCCCGCCACGCCATTCGAAGTCGTCGGCATCGACTTATATGGTCCCCTGCCTCTCTCCGATCGAGGTAATTATTGGATCATCACAGCTGTCGACCACCTCACGCGCTATGCTGAGACAGCACCCGTGCCCACTGGCTCAGCTCAAGAGGTCGCAACTTTCTTCTTGCGATCTATTGTATTGCGGCATGGCGCTCCTCGGGTGCTCCTAAGCGACCGCGGGAAGACCTTCTTATCGACAGTCGTTACCGACGTTCTCCACGCCTCATCCACCCTTCAAAAGACAACCTCAAGCTACCATCCTGAGACCAATGGTCTGACTGAGCGCTTTCATCGCAGCCTGTCGGATATGATCTCCATGTACGTGACACCGGATCATCGAAATTGGGACACTATTCTACCGTTCGTCACATTCGCTTATAATACTGCAGTACAGCGCACAACCGGTTACTCTCCGTTTTTCCTCGTTTACGGCCGCCCTCCCACCACAATTCTCGACAGTTCTTTCTTCTCTACGCCCGAGTATTCCTCCGCGTCTGTGCCTGCTCAGTTCGTCTCCCGTGTGGCCCGATGCCGTCACCTTGCTCGCCTCAACACTGAAGCCTGCCAGGAAGATCGCAAGAGTCGATACGATTCTACTCATCGTGTGGTCCATTTCCGTCCTGGTGACGAAGTTCTCCTTTACACACCACTGCGCGCCCCTGGCCTTAGTGACAAATTTCACCACCGCTACCTTGGTCCCTATACGGTCATCAACCAAACTCCTCCTGTCAATTACTCAGTCACACCTGTTGTTCCCCCAGCTGATCGACGCCACCGCAGTGCTGAAATTGTCTGTTTCCCGTCTGAAGCCGTTTGTGCGCCGTGGTACATCGGTTCCTTAGCAGAGGCCAGGATGGCCGCTTCCGACCCCCCGGGCAGATTGTGTGAGCCTTCTTCATCGTCTTGACCTCCATGCATCACCATCTTTCACTTGTGCATATCATCGTCATCTTCTACGCATCATCTTCTTTCACTTGGACGGATCATCGTCATCATCCCGGGGCTCCGCCGGTAGCTCGTGCCTCGGGTTCGTCGGTAGAATAAACGCCGGACACGGCCGTCTTCCTCAAGCGTCTTGCCGTCTCGGTCTAGCTTGCCTTCACAATATATCCAAATAACAATTTGCGTGTCGCAATCTCAGCAATACCAAAAAAGTCGCACATCGCGACAGTGGGGCTGAATCAGTTGACGTTATCATACATATCCTCCACGTTGCTGGTCCAGCGCTTTCGCCATTACGTCCTCCTGAGGGCCCTCAGCGTAAGCTCCCATCATGGAGCACATCGGCCGCTGCGGACGGGTTCCCAGAGCAAGACCGTCAAACCCTCGGGATCTTAAGGACCGTGGTCAACGCTATTCAGCCTCTCCTACAGTCTCTGCAATCCCCAACGGCTCGAAGCGTCTTACAAGTGGTAGACTCCCTGGGTCCAGCACTTCAGGGACTTTAAACCACAATGGCTGGCCACCTTCCCACCTTTCGTGAGGAAGTCAGAGGCGCCGTGATCTTCCAGTGGAACGCAAGGGGCCTGAGGTCGCGAATCTCAAGTTTGCTTCCTTACGTCTTCACTAACTACTTCACGATATTGGTAATCTGCGCGCCCAACTTATCTCAAGCAGTCAGGAACTCCGGACACGAATCTTTCTTCACCCCTACATGTGGGGAGCGCAGCCAAGTCTTGGTATACCTCCTCACTGACATGACATACGTTTGCTGCCTAGTTCCACCTCACAATGACAATCAATACGCGTGTTTTTTAATCAAGACAAAAACTCTAGAATTCACACTGATTGCAGCATGTGTGTCACCCTCCTCTCAATCGGACTCCGAAAGGCTGAAGGCCATCATGGAAGGAACCCGTGCTCCTTGGATCATTACTGGCGATTTTAACGCAAACCAGTCACTGTGGGGAAGTACCACAATTAACACTAAAGGGAGGAATCTGGCGTTACTTGCTTCCGACAATGGTCTCTATGTAATGAATGACGACAGTCCGACTTACCTGCGCGACTTTTACTACAGCAGTTGCCTGGACATGACATTAGTTAAAGGTCTTTGCACCAGAGTGTTCACTGGTTTTGTGATGTGGAGACGCATGGGAGTGACCACATACTATCTACCTCAAAATAAATGGACTTGGTGCGTGCGCCCCAGTTAAACTCGCGCAAATCGACTGGACGGTATTTTGAAAACGACTGGAGAAGGCGTGCAAAGAAGCCCTCACTGACAGGCTGGAGGTCACTATAGCTAATGCTATGAATTTGCAAGAAGTCACTTCACGTCATCAGGAATACGCAGTGACTTTGATATCGAACTAGAACGCCTACGTCCTCTTTGGCAGCCAGCAGAAAGGCGATAGACAAACAAACCAAGCGCTTAAATGATCTAAGAGAGGCTAGACGTAGGCATAAAATATTCAAGCGAAGAATGGATAGGCTGGCAGACCAGCGCTGGAAGTTCTTCTGTTAGCACTTGGATTCCCGCAAGTCCATGTCCCTCATATTGTTACGAAGCAGATGAAGAAGCGGGCCGTGGCGCGGGGAACAGCGCTCGCGCTAGGCTCGCAGCCATTGAAATCATATTTGATCAATCATCATGTCGTTTTGTTCCTTGGCTTGCCACCTCGTATCATTTGGTGTGAGGTGCGGGGTACGTCATCATCCTGGTCCCTGGAGCACCTCCACCTTCTGCTCGCCTTGGTCGTCGGCCTAGGTGACATGGACACCACCGCCCTGCTCGCCCCAGCTCAGCTTGACCAGAGCTGACCAGCCGCTTTTCCCCTGCCTCGTCCCCAGCCCTGAACATCATACGCGGCGACCAGGACCAGATTCGTTATGGCCTGTGATGCCACCAGCGCCTTTCAGCACTAGCGGCGGCCTGAAGCTCGCTCAGGAAAGAGAAGGAAAAAGAGAAGAGAGACAGCGAGCGTGGTGCGGACGGCGCGAAGAGACGAGCTCGGGCAACGAACAGGCGAGGTCACGGTTGAACGGCTTCTTGAACCCGGGTGACCAGGCCTGGGGAAGCCGTCCTCGCCCAGTTCAGCGCAACCAGGGGCCTCCTGTCTCCTGTCTCCCGCCTCCCTCTTGCTGCCTTGGAGAGTGGGCGCAGTGCTGGGCACATGCAGGTGCCGCCCGCCCGGGTATCCTGCCGGCCCTGCAGTCGGTTCGTGCCTGTCGTCCCGTGGTTGGTACCTGCTGCTGTGAAAAGGTGCCTCCCTGGCCGTGCCCGGGTGTCCAGACCTGGGCGGCCGTCTCCTCGCTTTGGTGCTTCATCGAAGCCACTGCTGCGAGTGATCTGTGTCCGATTTCCGGCCTCTAAGGGAACAGGCTTGCGGTGGTGCTTGGGCCCGCCGCCTTTCTAGCGACAGACAGCGGATTACCCCGCCTGAACCACTCCTCGACCCTCGGCCGCACGGTTCTCTACCCATCTATGACTGGTTGACTTTAAGTAAAACTATTTTTGTTCTATCTACAGACGTGCTTGGTCTAGGACAGTTTTCTGGATCCTCCGGGGCTCCACCTCGGAGGACACACGAGTGTGCTTGGGGGACTTTTCCCCTCACAGACCCGACGAAGACAAGAACCAAGACGGCAGCCCCGCCCAAGCTGTCCGGCGATTCCATAAACCTTAACCTTCGGCTCTGGGCGACCGACCACTGGCCCTGAAGCTCCGGGGCAGCTCTTCATCAAACTATCTCATTCACTGTGGTGGCAAGCCTTTCATCTTCTTCTTCTATCCTTTCTGACCATCCTAGCCGTCAGCTCATGCTTCAGAATTCGCATAATCGATAGGGACGATCTCTCGGTGGCCCCGGGTAATGTTACGAAGCAGATGACGAAGAAGCGGGCTGTGGCGCGGGGCAGAGGGCTCGTTCTAGGCCCGCAGCCATTAAAATCATGTTTCATCGGTCATCATGTCGTTCTGTTCCTTGGCTTGCCACCTCGTTATCAATATGATCTACTGTGCGGGGTCTTCGTTTGCTTTCACAGCAAAGACAGCCATTCTCTGTGTTGGCTGTCTATCAAGATCGACAGCATACTGAGGTAGCAACGGACTCCTGCAAGCAAATTGCGCGTGTAACGACTGCTTCGAGTTCCCGGCGTGTTCCTCCAGCCTCACGGAAATCAGCTATGGATGTCATTTTTTCTCGTGAGGAACTCAACGCTGCTCTTGCGGGATGTAGGCGTTCGTCTTCACAAGGGCCAGATGGAATCACATATGCTGCGCTGTCCCACCTTGGTCACGATGCGCGAGAAGAGCTCCCCAACCGTTACAACCAGTCTTGGCTCGACGGTGTTGTTCCTCACGAACGAAAATCGAGTCGGCTGATACCGCTACTAAAACCAGGGAAATCTCCACTCGAGCTCACATCGCACAGGCCGACAGCCTTGGCCAGTTGCTTCGGAAAGGTCATGGAGAGAATGATTTTGTCGCGCCTTGAGGAGTATCTCGACCATTATAAAATATACCTCAGTGCTATGGTCGGTTTTCGGCGTGGTCGCTCCTCTATTGACGTATTTGATATTGTATCCACGGTTCAACAACAGAAGCGAATGAAACATTTGTCCGTGGCACTCTTGATGTGAAAAGTGCCTACAACAACGTGGCCCACGAAGCCATCCTTGATGCGCTAGAAACTGCGGGAATCGGTGGTCGTATGTTTGCGTGGATAGAGAGTTATTTGACCAAAAGATAAATATTTATCCACTGTTACGTTTCGCCTTCGCCGTAGGGAAGAAAACGGCATGGCTGCAGCGGAACGCCGACTAGCCCCGAAACGCACGTTGGGTGAACGCCTTGATTACCGTCAGGAAGCCGCGTCCGTCTGCCCGGATGAAGTTTGGAGCGAGCGTCTCCCCTACACCGCGTGCGAACGCACGTTCGACCGCATGAAATGCGCGGGAACGCCGCTCGTGGACATTCAAGCGTTTGCGCCTCCCAACACGTGACGGCGGCGTGATCCCTCAGGAGTGTGTGTGTGTGTGTGATTGGTGCCACAGGGAACTTCCTTCCTCGGCAGGCCCGGCCCCCATCTAGGGAACCTAGGGAAAGGGAACACTTTAAAACCTCGGCAGCGGTACGGCCGAGGGGGCTCTCATCACCGGCTTTTCATCAGATGGTCTTGTAGCGCCCGGCGACGCTATAAAGCGCCGGCGCTGAGATCGGCGTGCCCGCGCTAGAGGAAAATAAAGATGAACAGCGCGTGCTGGGCGTGCGCGCCCAGCACGCGCTGTTCATCTTTATTTTCCTCTAGCGCGGGCACGCCGATCTCAGCGCCGGCGCTTTATAGCGTCGCCGGGCGCTACAGTCTCATCATGTGCTCTCTTCATGCATCGTTCCAGCATTGAGCGTCTCGTTACCGAGCTCCCTTGTAAATAATGTAAATTTAATTGTATAAAGTTTTCTGTCCGTGTCTTTTCCCGCCTCCTCGTCTCCGACCTCCCTCATTCCCTCTCCGGTCCGACCATGCTACCTCATCTTTAACACCACTGTGAAGATGGCCCGGCACCTGCGCATTATAGCTACCGTGGCGTGCCCTAGGGTGGTGTCCTTAGCCCTCTTTTGTTTAATCTGCCTCTGACCGCCCTCCCAGAGAACCTCGCTAACCCCGTCCAGATATCTATGTACGCCGATAACATCTGCATCTGGGCCCCCCTCAGTGGTGCATCTCCACGTGCGTGCAAGACTTCAGCGGGCAACAATGATAACTTCTTCCTATCTCCAGAAGCAAGGTCTCAGCGTTTCCTCGAAAAAGTGCGCGCAAGTAGCGTTTGCACAAAAATGTATGACTCTATATACGGTATGCATCAGTGGTCACATCATTTCTTACTGCGAATCTCATAGTGTCTTAGGGATCCTGATAGACCGCTACTTATCATGGAGCTCGCATTGCACCCTACTGAAACAAAAGCCAACATCTATCGCTCACTTACTCCGATTTCTAAGCGGAAAATCATGGGGTTCGTCAGTCCAGTCAATGCTGTAGTGGCACAGAGCACTATTTTGGGGATTCTTGCGGTACAGCACACCCGTACTATAAAACACGTGCAAGACTAATATGCGTGCCTTCCAGACAGTGCAGGACCTTTCGCGCATGCCTGGGTCTCCCTCGGAGCGCATCAACACTGAGAAGCATTGCGCGCGCCAAAGACCATCCGATTTCGACGTAATTGCCCTAGACTCTTCGCGAATGTACATACGTCATATTTCAAGGATTCCACAGCATCAGCTTGCGCATGTTCCACTGCAGAGACCACATTCTGCATTTGCAAAGATTAATAGTAATGCAACAGTCGTCTATCTCAAAACAGTTCACCCCAGCAGCAAGACCTCACTCTTCAACGTGGTGTCTGCGGCTCCCATGTGTGCGCCTTGCTATTCCGGGGACAGCGAAGAAATCAAGTTTATCAACGCCAGCTCATAAGCAACTAACACTATCCATATTACACTGAATAATGAGACCGTACTCAAGTGTATACACAGATGGCTCGGTCACCTCTACCAGTTCTGCTTGCGCCGTGGTCGCTCCTGGCAGCAGACTAAAATTCACCAATTAATTTTTCATAGGACTACCTCTACTGGAGAAGAATTGGGCGGACTTCCTGCGGCGGTAAAGTACATCTCTCAACAATCACCTCAAAAATGGCCTGTTTTCTGTGGTTCTAACGATGCCCTACAAGTCTTCAATCTGCCTTACGCCATAGCGACTATGAGCAACTTGTAGCGGAGGTACGACACCTGCACCAGCAGGCAATAGAACAGGGTCACGAAATCATCTTCCAGTGGGTACCAGACCACAGTGGCATTGTTGGCATCGCCTTAGCTGACGCTGTTGTTCGATTGGCTAACGTTACAACCAACATTGTCCGCATACCACTAACAAGGGCTGACGCGGCAAGACACCTTCAAATGCTCTCCCGAAACGTCACTGTGCAGTCGTGGTCTACCCCTGGAGGTTGGACACCTCGGGAGCGGGGTGTCCAACCTAAAGGGTACACTTGGAAAATACACGTTCGCACGCTCAGAAAATACACGACACCTCTAGGAAAATACTTTCAGTATTGGAAGTGGACAACACATAAGGATAACAAAATCTATGTTGGAATCTTACATTCAGGGGTCATCAACTAAATAAATATAAACCAACCATGTGACCAACTTGGAAGAAACAAGAATTAGCAAACCTTCTCTTGACTGAAGATCTAGTTGGAATATCGGGTAATTTCGTATGTGAAACGGCTCTTTGGCTCTAAGTCGCTTTTGTTGTAAACTTATTATATACGAAATTAACATCGATAACATGCAATCTAAATCTGGTGAAGCTGAATGAATGGAGCGATAGTTTGACTGCAGAACTCTCAAGGAGTCTATGGCTGTGAGAGCCTGGCAGCAGCAACTGCGTGATCCAAAATGCCGTTGAAGAGGGCTTAGTCGGGCTGGTTGGTTTAACGGGTCTTTTCCACCAAATGCTGTCATTGGCTTCAGTACTAAGCTGACGGATACTTCTTGGCTTTGGTATGAGGACGCGCAGAAGGAATGGGAGTAAGGAACCCGCTGCGTTTAAGAATTAACGTGTGATATTCCATCAATGAGACATCGTGAACGTCAACGTTGCAAATTAAACCCAAGCTCCATTTAGACGAATGAGGATTATGTCGCTCTCAGGGCTGGGCCGTTTCATAATTTGCAGGCTTGGTATGAGGACAGAGCATAGCGCCGTGATCGGCGCAGTAAGAGCCTGCATAGCATGCGAAAGCTGAGCTTCAGTAACATTACACAGACACCCACAGACGCTCTCCACTATAGACGCTGTACAACCGCAGCCACGGATTCTTCAACAGCAGCCGCAGAGACATGAGAAATCGTCGATTCTGATACGATACGTTTTAGAGATGTTGCTTCTGCGTAGTGATATGCTGACTTCAACAGCCTCTCGTCGCGGACATCGCTGAAGTCCTGCCTGTGACCTCAAGGATTTGGAATTACTGAGCCAGTGGGAGAAAATTACATTTAAATCACATTACAATGCATTATTACATTTCAGTGTCCTAGAATTTAGTGGATCGACGTGAAATGAACGATGTCATGCTTTGATTTCTGGCGTTCGACAAAAGTAGCTATATCACAAGCTCTACCAGAGCCCACACGTTGTCAGCTGCCCGGCTGCACAGCGATACAATGCACCACCACCTGTGACGCACAGCAGTTTCAGGGTCCCAGATACAGCAGACCCGAATACCTAGAACAAGGCAGCAAGATAGGGTATGACATATGAACTCACCGGAAGCGACTCAAAGGAGGTAGTACACAGCTTTGGTGCAGGCCTGATCTGGCGATCGGTATAAGCCTCCACGGCCAGACTGGTGCATTTCAGTGACGGTCTTGTTATATGAAGTGGCTGCCTAGATATCAGCACGAACAGTCCCGGGGTGTCCTTGACGAGGTCACCATTTTGGGCGTCAACTCCACACGAATGCTGCTGATGCCCCTACGCAGGAAAGGCACTCAAAACAGCTGTTCAGGGGACAAGGAGGCCGACCAGGAGGAGCTCCCCTGGCCGGCAGATTGCGTAGACATAATTCCGGTTCTTATGAATTCCCCTATGTGTGTTAATCATTCAACACAGGTGAGCGAAATAGCAAGGAAAAGTGAAAAAAAAAAAAATTGGCGACGATTATATTACTTCTAAATGCGAAATTTGAGCGCAGCTCATCAGCTGCTCCAGCTTTTCGATAGATTAAGGCAAAGAATTTCGCCACACGCAGTGGCGAAAGGCGGCGGCTATGTGTTTCGGCTTGGGCGAGCGGGAGAAGTGGCGCCAGGAGCGCGCGCAGCTAGAGCAGCGCGTTGCCCCGGCTGCGAACGGCGACGCCGCGAAACGCAGGAAGGGACGCAAAAGAGCTGCACTCTAAAACAGCAAACTGCCCGATGCTTAGATGACTTGTCAGCACCGGTGAGATCCTCGACCTCTCACCCCTTCCAGGGCTCTGTTTCGCGGCATTTAGTGAGCCGTTCTTGCTCCTAGTCAGACTTCATTAACCCCTCTCGAAGGGATTGCTTCTTTCACTTCTTCGCTCGCGTAAAGTTTGCACAACCGAAATAGTCGCGTTCCACTAGTTCGTTGTATTTAGTTTATCTAGAGTGCACATGCCGGACGGCTCGCGAGCTGATATACGAAATATCTCGCGGTCATACTTTACCACCCACTATTCAGTTCTTTTTTTTACCTCTAAAGTAACAAACAAGGCAGAACAAGATTATTCTGGACAAAAGCACTTTCGATTAGTAAAGTCAAGCACATATCGCGTTCCTGAGTGCAGCTAGGCGCGCCACTGTTGGCAAACTTACACTCCAATACCACCATGGCGCTTTGTATACACACGTTTATGAAGGTTTAACGTCCCAAAGCAACTCAGGCTATGAGGGACGCCGTAGTGAAGGGCTCCGGAAATTTGACCACCTGGGGCTCCTTAACGTGGAGTGACATCGCACGGTACACGGGCCTCTAGAATTTAGCCTTGATACAGACTTGTGTAAAGGCACGAATAGTGGTCGTGAAATGTAACCGCTCGCTTTAAATCGCTAACATTTCCCGATTAGGCACTCTTAGCATTGTGCAATTAAATTACTGTTTCTTTTTTTACCGAAGCTACACTAACGCTATAAATCTAAAACAAAATGACAAAAATCAGCCTAGTGGCTAAGTTTAAGCACCTGCGGCAGTCACGCGTTCCAGCTGAGCCCAGCCAGGCAGATCGAAACAACGGAGAAGCCGGCATTTGCAAAGCAAAGTAATCGGACACAAAGGCGGACACTTCAAAGCACGAGCAAGCGCGGGCGAGTCCCACAAACGCGCACTCGAACACTGCAGTCGGCACAGCTTGAGCACGCAGTAGAAGCAATCGCGGCAAACCCATGAGGTGAGGTCGGACTTTAGCCGCTCGAACTTCGCGACTCAGCGTCAGTGCGCTACGGGTATTTTTCGCCGTTTGTCACGAATATCGTGAAACATACATACTTGCGACGAAGTTGCAGTAGTCGTGTCCTCGCAGTTTGCTGTCGTCTGAAAGCGGTGGTGCATAGGGACACCTAAGTGGACAACAGCGGACACCTCAGTCTTGCTTTAAGCTATGTGGCGGTAGTGAAAGATGTGTGCTGCATGCGTCGATATTGACAACGTTGTGCCAGAAACGCCGCACTGAAGCCATAGGCCGTCGGCGTTCTTGTCAGATGTGGGCTGCATGCGTTGGCATTGACAACGTTGTGCCAGAAACGCGGTTGTGAAGCCATAGGCCATCGGCGTTCTTGTCAGAGGTGGGCTGCATGCGTTGGAATTGACAACGTTGTGCCAGAAACGCGGCACTGAAGCCATAGGACGTCAGCGTTCTTGTGTTCATTGGCGTTTGCGTTGGTGTTGACGTTTTGTAATCCGGCGATTTATTTTAAGGAAAGTGCGCTTAACGCGTATAACTGGCTCCCTGGGTCAGCGGACGCCTAGGAGGCTACGGCCGCTTATCTGTTTTTAAGGCAAAAACCTTTAATGGCTCATACTGTCGTGACCAAGACGTGTTAGCAAATTTGTCCGCGTTTCAGATTGGTCGAAATGGTCGTGACGTCACTGCGTACGAATTTTGACGGGTGTCCACCGAAATATGTGTGACAGTTACTGCGTAATTTCCTTTCCTCAAATACAATTTTCATTTTCTTCATTACGGCCCCTTTTTCTTCTTTCACTCCACTTCCTCCCTTCCTGTATGGTGCGGTTCTGGTGTCCACCGAGATGACAGAGAATTACAGCGCCATTTCCTTTTCTAAAAAAAATTCAGGGGGCACTTTGACTGTCTAAAGTGGGTAGAGGCGGAAGCGTTTTCCGCACCACCTTCGCTGTTTCTGTGGCACTGGTGGCGTCACATATATTTGAGTACTAATTACTAAGTGATGGCAAATCACTAATTAATTGTTAATTACTGAGTAATGCCTGAATACTAATTAACTGCTAATTAATGACGCTTAAGCTTCGCCTGTAGGAGTGGAACGCGACAGCGCGTTGTAGCGCTGCCAGGGAGTCCATGGAACGCCACCACCCGTTCGGCGCGATGCCTTGACCTTTGAACGCAACGCTTTTTGAGGAAAGGAAATGGCGCAGTAATTCTCTGTAATCTCGGTGGACACCTGAACCGCACCGTAGAGGAAGGGAGGTGGGAGTGAAAGAAGATAGATAAAGAGGAGCCGTAATGAAGAAAATGAAAATTGTATTTGAGGAAAGAAAATTACGCAGTAACTGTCTCACATATCTCGGTGGACACCCGTCAAAATTCAGGGGGGCAGTTATTTGACCTAAAGTGTGGTCACTGATGTGTGGTTAAGATGTTAAGCTTCGCCCCTAAGAGTGGAACGTGACAGCGTCTTGCAACGCTGCCAATGAGTCCATAGAACGCCATCGCCCATTCGGTTCTACGCCTCGCTCATCGGTAAATTGGTTTTTGAGGAAAGGAAATGTATCTGTCTCTCATATCTCGGTGGACACCTAAACCTCGCCGGAAGGGAATGGGGGAGGATGAGAGTGAGTGAAGACACCGTATTCACTAGACGCGCTTTTGTTCATTCCGAACCATCGAGCTGGCATGGCGCAGTGGATAGCGTGCTCGTCTCTCACGCCGAAGACCGGGGTTCGATTCCTGAGCTCGACCAATTTCTTAATCGCTTTTATTTATTTATATGGCCTGACTAGTAAAGCTAATTAGGCTAATTGGGTAATTAAGCAATTAACTAAGCTCAGTCCCACTTGGAGCATCCCTATACAATCCCTTCAATTGGTTGTATGGTTACTAGCCAAAGTGCAATTGGCCCCGTTTGAAATGCGCGCACTGTGACGTCACGACCGTTTCCACCAATTGAAAAGCCTTGACATTTTCTGTCGACAACTGCTGCTTACAACGATGAGACATTAAAGGCTTCCGCCTTAAAATTGGCTGAGGCTTAGCTTGGTTAAGCCCGGTAGGTTGCGAAAGCAATCGTGTGCACGTCGTTTAGCTAAACGTTCTTCCCGTTCTGGATCAGTTTCTCGGGAACGTCGCTGTTTCCTAGCTTCAGCAAATCGTCTCAGCTTTTATACTTGTCGGTCGACATGGTTTCTAACGAGGCCTTGGTCGAAACACCTTATATATACACATCCACATGTAATCTTCTCTCGGAGAGAGGAAGGGCAGGAGAGAGCAGCAGCGGCATGGTTACCCTGGGACTGCGGCGACAAAGCTGCTGGTTGCAACGGTGACTGCGCGAAACGCAGAAACGGGCGCGACAGAACAGCGCTCTAAAATGATTCTTCAATTACAGTCATGGGCAGGACATGCGCCTGCAGCTATATCCTTCATGAGTAATCTACAACACCGTATAAGCATCCCTTTAGTTGCAAATGCGGAACCTGGAGGACGTAACACACGGCGGCACTAACTGTGCCAGTGATGCACGTGAAGAAGTCAGCTTTACAAGAGGAATTCTTCTGCGATCCGAATAAAGTTTCTGCTACCTGCGCTCTGGCACTCAGGACGACTGCGCTTGTTAATTCAGAGATATATTGCAGAATAGCGCTCTTTGACTAATTGCCATGGCAGTTCTATGGGCGCAGTCGTCACTCAGTTCCATCCGCCGCAAGTTGCGCTCGCGCCTTCTCATGCATGGAGCGGCAGATGACCCTCCCGCACCTTGGCTGGTCGCCAGTTTTCTCTCCGCTTGGTGTGACGTCACCACAGCGAGCGCCTCCTCGCGGCTGCGGCGCGCAGCACAGGTGCGCGGCGTGGCGTGGTTACCCTGGGACCGCACCGTTCTAGCCACCCTACCGTTGTTGTTGTGTTGTTGACTGAGAGAAGGATGAAAAGGAAAATTGAACGGGCCTGCCTACTGGCTCAAGCCAAGCCAAGCCACCACCACTGCCATGTGCAGATAGAGGAGAGTTGAAAGATCAGAGAAAAGAGAAAAAGGAAAGAAAAGACGCGCGTCGCAGCAACAACCGCGTCCGCCGGAGCGGACGCTGCTGAAAAACTCTGCCTCTCCCGTAACCGAGAGTAGAGTAAGCATGAAATGTTTACGGGCATAATGCGAAGCGCGCGCGGACACGACGAGACGCAGGTCTGACAAGAATGTATATGCAGCGCGTTCGAAACTGTCCGAAGTGCGTAGAGGCGAAAGCGTTTTCAGCACCACTTTGCGTATGTGACACTGGTGATGTTACCACTGGATTACGTCACACATAATTCATGACGAAGTACTGACAAATTACTGATTAGTGTGTAATGACTGATTAATGACTAAATACTAATAAACTGCTAATTAATAACGCTTAAGCTTCGCCTTTAGGAGTGGAACGCGACAGCGTGTTGTAGCGCTGCCAGGCAGTCCGCGGAACGCCACCACCCGTTCGGCGTGATGCCTCGTCCTTTGAACGCGACGCTTTTTGAGGAAAGGAAATTACGCAGTAATTCTCTGCCATCTCGGTGGACACCCGAGCCGCACCTTACAGGAAGGTAGGAACGCCACCACCCGTTCGGCGCGATGCCTTGCCCTTTGAACGCAACGTTTTTTGAGGACAGGAAATGGAGCAGTAATTCTCTGTCATCGCGGTGGACACCCGAACCGCACCGTAAAGCATTTCATGCTTATTGTGGCATGTATGTCCTTTTTGCACGCGTTATTAGAAATCGGAAATTATAATTCCGTGCATTATCAAACGACCGCTCGACTGATATCTTGATAAACATTGTGAAGGCACTGGCAGCAGTTATTTTTTGTGACTCGTTTGGAGACCAACCGGCGCTTGCATGCCGGTCGCGTAGGAGGGCTTAGAGAGTCTCGTAAAATCTCGTTAAGTCTCGTACGGTGCCCGGATGTTCTCGTTTCAGAGCCCGGATGAGTGGATCTCGGTCTCGGCGTGACGTCACCACACTGCCGACAACGGGAGCTAAAAGCATTTCATGCTTAAAAACAGATAAGCGGCCTCGGTGCCGCACTTTACAAGGCTTTGAAAACAGAAATGGCAATAGCATTACAGCGCGTAATAAGCGAGTGTTACGAAAGAAAGTTAACTCCGCCGTCTTTTCGAACTTCCCACGTGGTGTTGACCCCAAAATCGGACGACCCGAGTAGGTTGCAGTCAGTTGAGTGTTACCGCCCAATAAGCTTAACTAACGTAGACTACAAAATATTTATGAAAGTGCTAGCCGGACGACTCCAAACAGTAATTAAAACCGTTGTTGGCCCACACCAGACCTGTGGCATTAAAGACAGATCCATTTTTACTAACATACACGTAGCTAGGAGTGTCCTTGAATGCTGTGATGCAACGGAGGGTGGTGTCGCCATGATGCAACTGGACCTGCATAAGGCGTTTGATAAAGTTGTGCATGAAATTTTGTTCGTGCTTTTGGAACATGTGAATGTGGGATGTATCATCACTGATGGCGTGAAAATGGTTTATGATGGCTGTACATCAAGGTTCATAATTAATAACCGCCTGAGTAATAGTATTCCTGTCTTGTCGTCAGTGAGGCAGGGTTGCCCTCTTTCTCCACTGCTTTTTGCACTTTACCTGGAGCCCTTTTGTTTAAAGCTGTTAACTACGCAAAACATTCGAGGTTACGCCTTTTGTCATACTGAAGTGAAGGTATTGGCATATGCAGATGATATAGCAGTGTTCTGCAGAGACCAGGAAAGCGTGCAAGAAGTGGTGAGAGAAGCCGTAAATTTTTGTGATGCAAGTTGCTGTGCGATAAGCTGGCAGAAATGTTTTGGTTTTTGGCATGGAAAGTGGCAGGCCACGCCAGAAGTATTCTGTCGAATGAAGTGGGTAGACACGCCAGGAAAGTACCTCGGCGTGCCGCTAACCAACTACAGAGAAAGCAAAGAATATTGGGCCCATGAAACCGAACGAGTCAAAGCTCAGACAAACAAATGGGGCGGTCACAACTTTTCCATGTTTGCAAGAGCTACGGTGTGCAACATGTTTTTAATAGCGAGGATTTTCTATGTTCTGCAAGCGTTAACTTTGCCAAGGACTTCAGTGCAAAGGTTGCACAGAGTGTTTGCAACGTTTATTTGGTCGTCGACATGGGTACGTACCAGCCGATGCAATCTGTTCCATAAGGTGCGGAACGGGGGGCTAGGATTATCAAATTTATTTCTGAGGCAGATAGTGACTAGATTCTTTTTCTTGCGTCAAGATAATGATTTTCTGCGAACTATTATACAAGTGCGATTGTCAGAATCACTGCCTGATTATGTTGTGTCATCCATGTCTGCAGGTCGGAGTGGGTTAAGTGCTTTCTTGCAAGAAGTTGTTGCAGCAGTCCGTATTCTTCGGTCAAAATTTTCCGATGAGTATCTAGCCATTGTAACAAGGAAAAAGATGTACAAGGACCTGCTCGATGTGTTTCTGCCAGTGCCTGTTTATCGCAGTGCATATCTTTTGGGTCGCGAACGCGATGTGCTAAAAAGGGTCAAAAGAATGCCGGTGAAGCCTTCAGTGCGTTCTTTCTTTTTTCAATTGCATACTGGAACCCTCCCAGTGAAGCCATGGTTGCAGAGCAAAGGCCTTTTTGTACCTTGGTCAGTGGAATGTCTAATCTGCAAAAGAGTGGAAACTATAGAACATATCCTTCTCGGTTGTCATGACGCTGTCTTTCTTTGGGATGTCTTGAAACGCACCCTGAAAAAAGAGTTACCTTTGACACCTTTTGGAATACGCTTCCTACCATGTGCAGAACCAGGTGAAGTGCCTTGCGACCTGCTAATGTTGCTCTGCATGCATAGCCTATGGCGCACGCGAATGGATGTCAGTCATGAGCATGCTGTTGTGCATCCTGCACATGCGTATTTCATTGAAAGCATCATGTACACACAGGAAGTTTTCGAACAGCGAGCTCCACAACCTGAGTGGTTGCCTGTCCTCGACCAACTAAAATCATTTAATCCATTTTATCATCGTGCACTAGCTAGAAACTGACCAGTGCTTTTATTGTCATGTCATTGTATTTTTGTGTTTCGTTTTTTCCGGCCAAGTCGGTAATAAAGAAAAAAAAGCCTTCGTGGCGGAGTGGTAGCGTCTCCACCTCACATGCCAAAGGCCCTGGTTCGATTCCCATCCTCGACACAGTTTTAAGGCGAAAGCGTTTAATGCCTCATACTGTCGTGACCAAGGAATGAACAAATGTGTCCGCGCTTAGGCGTCACTAAAAGAAACTATGTCGAGGCTGGGAATCGAACCAGGGCCCTCGGCATTTGAAGTGGAGACGCTACCACTCCACCACGAAGGTGCAAGTTTGAGCATGAATAAAGGCTATCTAGTGAACACAAGGCTTTCATAAATAAAATAAAATAAATAAAAAAAGAGGGCAGTTATGCGCCTTCCCTCTGCGACCAAGGTGTCCACGGCTGGTTACAACGGACAACGGCGATAGCGACGTCGCGAAACGCAGAAACGGGCACCAGAGACCTACGCTCTAAAATGGGTTTAATGTCCCTATGTAACACGGGTGATATGAGGGACGCCATATTGGACAGCTTGGCATTTGTTTCTATAACCTGGGGTTCCTTATCGCGAAACCATTAGTTGTCCCATTAAGAGAAAAAAAAAATTTGCGGGGGCTTAGCTTTGGTTAAGCATGGTAGGTTGCGAAAGCAGGTGTTTTATACTGCATATGCAGCGCCTCTGGTGGGAAGAGCGCGGCGCGCCGTGGCAAGCGGCCGCCGTTAACCGACGAGCCGAGTTGGTAGCCCGTCTCTCACTCCTGGTATGACGTCAAGCTATAACGTCACTAGCTCCTCTACGTAATTTCCTTTCCTCTAATTCATTTTAAGGCGAAAGCCTTTAATGGCTCATGCTCGCGGTGTCCGTCCGTGCTCGAGGCGTCCGTCCATGCTCGCGGTGTCCGTCCGTGCGCTGGAATCGTGCAAACTGTGGCCTCTCCTCCGCGCAACGGCGCAACCTCCTGCGTAATTGCCTTTCCTCTATTTTAAGGCGAAAGCCTTTAATGGCTCATACTGTCGTGACCAAGACGTATTAGCAAATTTCTCCGCGTTTCAGGTTGGTCGAAATGGTCGTGACGTCACTGCGCGCGAATTTTGATCGGTGTCCACCGAAATATGCGTGACAGTTACTGCGTAATTTCCTTTCCTCAAATACAATTTTCATTTTCTCCATTACAGCCCCTCTTTCTCTTTCCTCTTTCACTCCATTTCCTCCCTTTCTGTACAGTGCGGTTCAGGTGTCCACCGAGATGACAGAGAATTACAGCGCCATTTCCTTTCCTCCAAAAGCGTTGCGTTCAAAGGGCAACGCATCGCGCCGGACGGGTTATGGCGTTCCGTGGACTCCCTGGCAGCGCTACACGCTGTCGCGTTCCATTCCTAAAGGCAAAGATTAAGCGTCATTAAATGGCAGTTAATTAATGCCCCAACAGACTGTGAAGTGAACAATCGCGTAGCAGAATGCAGCACTCAAGCTTTCGCCTTTCACCACTTTAGCCGCTAAAGTTCCTCGTAATTTTCATTTCCTTCATTACGGGCCCTCTTTGTGTTCCTTCTTTCACTCCCACTTCCTCCCTTCCTCTGCAAACGGATGACGGGTGTCCACCGAGAGATGCGAGACAGTTACTGCGTAATTTCCTTCCTTCAAATTTTCATTTTCTTCACTACGGCTCCTCTTCGTCTTTCTTCTTTCACTCCCGCTGCCCCCCTTCTTGTACGGTGCGGTTCAGGTGTCCACCGCGACGGTTGCTACGTCAGAGGTCATTCTAAAGGTCAAACGTGGCTACCAGCCGCCGCTACGCGAAAGGCAGTTAGTGAGCGTAGTATTGCTTTCGCAATAAAATTAGTTACTGTTCAACTACTGCTGAACCTGGTTAAAAAGCGAAAGCTACGGCGTATCGGGCAATATACGGATCTTGGTGTCTTTTACGCTGAGTGCGTTCCGGACACTGGATAGGCAGCGCCCCAACCCTGCCACCCTGGCAGGTGGAAGTTAATGGTTGATCGCGAGAGTTGCTGTCCCAATGAACGCTGCTGCTTATTGCAGCAATGCCGCGTGTCTGCCACGTTTCCAGCGCTAACGCATGCAATTCACATCTCTCTCAATTCACCCCACGCACCTATAAGCGCGATTCAGTCGTCCACTGACCCAGGGAGCCAGTTATGCGCTGTTCCTTTCCTTAAAATCATCGGAGGATAAATTGGTGTCAACGTCCTTTCCTTAAAATCATCGGAGTATAAATCGTTCTCAACGTCAACGCCAATGAAGTATAGTATCTGTCCTCGCTCCTGCGAGCGTGGCTTCGGCCGCTTATCTGTTTTTTCAGCAGCGTCCGCTCCGGCGGACGCAGTTGTTGCTGCGACGCGCGTCTTTTCTTTCATTTTTCTCTTTCCTCTGATCTTTTAACTCTACTCTGCACGTGGCAGCGGTGGTGGCTTGACTCGAGCCAGTAGGCAGGCCCGTGCAATTTCCTTTTCATCCTTCTCTCAGTCACAACAACAACAACACGCCAATGAACACAACGAACGCCGACGGCCTATCGCTTCAGTGCCGCGTTTCTGGCGCAACCTTGTCAATGCCAACGCATGCAGCGCACACCTGTCACTATACCGCCACTTTTAAGGCGAAAGCCTTTAATGCCTCATACTGTCGTTAGCAGACGCGTCGGCAGCCGTGTCGACAGACGCGTCGGCAGGAATGTCGACAGACGCGTCGGCAGGAGTGTCGACAGACGCGTCGGCAGCCGTGTAGACAGACGCGTCGGCAGGAATGTCGACAGACGCGTCGGCAGCCGTGTCGACAGACGCATCGGCAGGAGTGTCGACAGACGTGTCGGCAGGAATGTCGACAGACGCGTCGGCAGGAGTGTCGACAGACGCGTCAGCAGGAGTGTCGGCAGACGCGTCGGCAGCCGTGTCGACAGACGCGTCGGCAGGAATGTCGACAGACGCGTCGGCAACCGTGTCGACAGACGTCGGCAGGAGTGTCGACAGACGCGTCGGCAGCCGTGTCGACAGACGCGTCGGCAGGAGTGTCGACAGACGCGTCGGCAGGAATGTCGACAGACGCGTCGGCAGGAGTGTCGACAGACGCGTCGGCAGCCGTGTAGACAGACGCGTCGGCAGGAATGTCGACAGACGCGTCGGCAGCCGTGTCGACAGACGCGTCGGCAGATTTGTCCGCCTTTCGGCGCTCACTGTTTAAAAAGAAACTGCGCCGAGGTTGGGAATCGAACCAGGGCCTTTGGCATTTGAAGAGGAGATGCTATCACTCCGCCACGAAGGCTCAAGGTTCCAGCATGAATAAAGGCGCATCTAGTGAATGCATAGGTTTCATAAATAAAATAAAAGTAATAAAGTGAAGGAAAGGAAAATAAAAAATAAGAAAATAAGCAAAAATAAAAGCAAAATAAAATAGGATATGAAAAGAGAAATAAAAAACAATAAAAACAAGATAGCAGCAAAAATAAAAAGAATATGAAAAATAAAAAGTAAATAAAAACGAACAGTGCGCCAGGAAACGCTTTCGCCTTGCAGCACTTTAGAGAGCCAAAGTGCCCCCTGAATTATTAAAGCATGCTTGAGGTGTCCACTGTTCCAAGAGATCAGTTATGCGCCTTTCTCTGGTTTCCAAGCTCCCGCTCAATTGGTTTCATAGCTCAAAGCGCGACTAAGGTGCCCTCTGTCCCAGGGGGCCAGTTATGCACCTTTCCTTTGCTTTGGAAGCTCAAGGTCATTTGAAGGTGAAAAATAGGCGCACGGCGATTGAAGCACGATGTCCCGTAGAGAAGCTTTCGCTTCAAGAGCCAGTGTCGTGTGTTAGTATGTAAGATGATGCAGAGAATCCCAGCGATGGAAAAAATATTTATAGGGCGACCATCAAGCTGCCGTAGCAGGCACATAAGGCGAGCATCGCCATTTCAGATATGTTACATTTATTTCGTCTATATATAGCCCCCACTGACTGACCTCAATGTGACGCTAGTTTTCCCGACTACATTCGTATCGAAATTTTGAACAACCTTTGTCGTACAGCGTGCCGGGTAGTCATATGATTTCTCCTTGCTTATAGCTTACTCGTGCTAGTCAAGTTGGAGGCTAGCTTGCGACAGGGATTCGAACCGATGACATATGCACTTTCAATTATATGCCTTCCCAGACTCTACCACCTCCCTCACTGCATGGTTGGGGTGTCCACCGAGATGTGAGACTGCGCCATTCCTTCCTCAAAAACCGATTTTCGTATTAAAATTGTGACGCAACCGTTGCGTGGTGTCATACAATGTCTCGTCGGACATAGCATGCAACTCAGGCTAGAGGCTAGTGCGAGACAGGTATTCGAACCGAGTTTCGAGGTTTTTACTCGGACGTCTGTGGATTCAGCGCCTGTGGAATCAGCGTTCGGAGGCGCGTCTTCGTTTTATTTCTCAGTGCGCAGCCTGCGTCCAGGTCGGACGCTCACAATGACAAACTATATAATTTTTAGCCTTCACATCATGGAAGCAGATTTAAGTGCCCTCATTTTTTTTTTTTTTTGCGTTTCGCCCTCACCGGAACGCCTGCCTTCGAGGTCGGAATAGAACCCGGGTCCTCCGGTTCAGTAGAAGAACGCCATAGCCACTGAGTCTCCCAAAACATGTCCAACTTTTTCGGACAAAAACTTTTAAAATTGAAAAATTGTAAGAAACTAACGGAAATATTGAAGGTTATGGTCCATTCTTCTCATAACGCCGTATTGAAGGGCTCCGGAAATTTCGACCACCTGGGGTTCTTTAACCTGCCCCGACATCGCACCAAACACGGGCCTCTCATAGCCTGAGTCGCTTTGGGACGCTAAGCTCCCATAAAAAAATTCAGACCATAAAAGTGATTTCAGACCATAAAAGGTCTGAAATCACGATTGCAATTGCCTACGCTAGTCACCCGTCGGAACACAGCACGTCTCTGCTTATTTCACAAATTCTTCCACAACTTTACAGAAGCCAACCAATTAATTCCACGTGTGCATCGCATTTCCCGCCATAACCACCCGAACGCTGTTTACCCTGAACGTGCCCATACCACCACATTCCAGCAATCATTTTTCTTAAAGACTGCCCGTGACTGGAATGACCTCCCTGCTGAAGTTGCCACCATCATGATTCACCGACTTTTCAAGACCGCCATCGAGTAAGCCCATTCATCAATGTAATTTTTGTCCATTTTCTTATTAATGTATAATATATTTTTTTGCCGTGTTATCCCCACCCCTCATGTAATGTCCCGAAAGGGACCTTTGAGGAATAATAAATAATAAATAAAATAAATAAAAACCATAAACCTATAAATCATAAACCACTCTTTTCATATGTAGCAAAATCTTTCTTAAAGTGCTTACATCGATCGCATCGAACAGTTAAGATTGCCATAGACAACTAATGTGGGACACTTTTGATAATAGCAAGAACGTTAATAGAAAAAAAATGTAAGACTGAGGTTCGGTGATCTGCGGATATATTGATTGTTATATTGAAATCTTCCATAATATGAAAAAGTTGCGTTCACAAACGATTTCCCGCTCACACAACGTTGAATTCTTGCTCTCAGATCTGGCAGCGAACGCGTCCAGAAAAACAATCAAATCAAATGTCATTTTGCTTACGTCGTACGGTCGACCTCGTCGTTTGGCGCCGTCGACCGTCGCAGCATTGGGGTGCGTCGGAGGAACAGGCGTCGTTGGCGTGGACGCTGTAGGCGATGGATTATCCCGGCTAGAGGTCGCTCCGCTGCGGCGCCGCAGATGCGGTGGAGCACTGCGCAACAAGTGCAAAGCAGTCTTCCCAGTCGTTTGGCGTTCCCTCAGAGCCGGGTCAGCACAGTACTCCCGAGCACGGGTTGTAGCGTTGTTGTCCCGCTGTCCACGTGTCGTTCGATATGATGATGATGACGATGTCCTCAGGCTTAATGGCATATCTCGCCTATCGGCCACGCGAACGCACGATCTCCTATACTTCGTCTTCATCGTCTTCTCTTGAGTAATTCACTTTTTTTTCTGGTCACTTTTATGGCGAAAGCAATACTACGCCAGGTGTCGCCTCTTCGCGGTACCGCAGCCTACCCTTCACGGTCGGTGGTCGGTCATGTGACTACTGACGTCATACCAGAGCGAGAGATGGGGCACCAGAGAGAGAGAGGAAACTTTTATTTAAAAAGAGGAAGGTTGCTCGAGCAAATTGCAACTTGAGTGGCGAGTATCTGATCTCGCTTCGGCGAGCGCGGCTTCGGCCGCTTATCTGTTTTTTGAGCAGCGTCCGCTCCGGCGGACGCAGTTGTTGCTGCGACGCGCGTCTTTCCTTTCCTCTCTCTCCTTCCTCTGATCTTTTAACTCTCCTCTATCTGCACGTGGCAGCGGTGGTGGCTTGGCTCGAGCCAGTAGCAGGCCCGTGCAATTTCCTTTTCATCCTTCTCTCAGTCACAACAACAACAACAACAACGAGCAACTTGGGTGGCACCCCTAGTCCAAGGCGCCACTGGCTTTAGCTGACTGACGGACTTGCTGAACCAACTTAAGTTGCTGATCCAGGGTCTCGCTGGTCAGGGCCACCTCCCACTGCTCATATGTCGGGTTGGATACAGTTAAGTGTTTTGGTTTCGTTGTACATTCCCACGATATGTGGTAGAGCGTAGGGCAAGCTCCACACCAAGGGCATGTATTCTGATATTGAGTGGGGCTAATCTTGTGTAGGATGAACAAGTTAGGGAAAGTGTTGGTCTGAATTTTCCTCCAGTCTATGGCTGCGGAGGAGTCTAGTTTTATGTGAGGGGGTGGGTATTTTCTGCGCTCCAGCCGAATATGTTCTAATCTGTCACCATAGGTGCTAGGCATGGGCGTGGGGTAGGGATGAGGATCCGCCCGGTGGGTTAAATCTATGGCTAGATCGTTGGCTACCTCATTTCCAGCTAGTCCTTCGTGACCAGGTGTCCATGTTAGTCTGTGTGTTAGGCTGAGATTGCCAAGTAGCTGTGTTGCTCTTGAGGGAAGCCTGCCATTAAGAAAGTTTCGGCAGGCTTGTTGGGAGTCTGTTATAACGTGGGAGGACTCTCCTCTTTGGTCCTTATGTTTGATGGCGATAGCTATTGCCAGAGCCTCTGCAGAGGAGGGGTTTTCTGCATATATAGAAGCTTGGAGAGCCGGTTTTAGTTGGTGGTCAATCGCAGCGACTGAGAACTTTCCCGGCGTGGGGTAGGCCCCAATGTCTACGTAAACGGCTTTACGGTCGCTTTCTAGGTGTTTCTGAAGTGCCTTTGCTCGCGCTTGTCGTCTGCCTTGCTGATGAGCATGATGCATGTGACGTGGGATTGGACGAACGGTGATCTTTTCTCGGGTTTGGAGTGGAAGAGAGGTTTTACTGCCTCTTGTCTCCAGCCCCGGCCATGTCCCTAATTTAGTCAGGATCGTCCTTCCCGCATTGGTTTTTAGAAGGCGTTCTTTTTGGCTTTCCAAGAGGGCTTCTTGGAGCTCGGTAAAAGTGTTGTGCAGACCAAACTCTAGGAGTCGTTCTGTAGAAGTGGCTATTGGAAGATTGAGGGCAGTTTTGTAAGCCCCTCTTATGATTGTATCGATAGCTCTGGTTTCCACAGTGCCCAGTTTTTGGTAAGGGAGGCCGTATGTTATCCTGCTCAGAACTAGGGCCTGGACGAGTCTAAGGGTGTCCTCTTCTCTCATACCCTTGCGGTGCGAGGTAATGCGGCGGATCATTCTTGAGATTTGATTAACTGTTGTTTTGATGGTTCTGATCATAGGGCACCAAGTCGGCTCTTCAGCGCGCCGCAGCTAGAACTTCGCGGCCGGTCGACCACCTGCGAACGGCGGCAAGCGATTGACGTCATACAAGTTGCAAGAGCTTGCAGACCTTGCTGCGGTGATCGCTATCGGGTGTAGAGAAAAGTAGCACCTGCTCGCCGGTCTTCGGTATAGGTATGAAAGACTTCGGACGCTGGGGCACCAAGTCGGCTCTTGAGCGCGCCGCAGCTAGACTTCGCGGCCGAAGGTCAGTTGGCGGTCAGCAGCCAGCAGCGTTCGTCGCCGCCGCAGCGTCTACGGCTAGCCAACTCCACGCTCTAAGGGACGCCAACACCTTCGGGCCCACAGACGCATCGCAGTCGGCTGCGTTCGTCGCCGCCGCCAGTCGCGCCTACTCCGGACCAACGTTTTTAGATCCGGACAGCAATGTGTACCACCCATAAGCGAAACACATAGCGTAGCCAAGGGGATATTGCTTTCGCAATTACCTAGGCTTAACCAAAGCTAAGCCACAGCAATTTTTTAAGGCGGAAGCCTTTAATGCCTCATCGTTGTAAGCAGGTGGTGGTGAAAAACATTTATGGAAAATTAAGTTTTCTACAGAAAGGTGATTGGGGTAGGACCCTATTGGCCCTTTCCCCTTACAATACTGGGTGGAGCCCCTATTCCGGTGCCCCATTGGCAAGCAACGCCGCCCGCGTCCGTTGAACCAAAGCCTTTTGGCTCTTTAGGTCTTGACAGCCGAGCAGGGCCGCCTCCCAGTCCTCTCTGGTGGGGTTGGGGTTGGGGGGATAGATGGGTTTGACACGCCCAAACCATGTGGAAGGTGTCAGCCACCTCCCCACAGAACTGACACGTGCCATCAAATGATGTATTGAAATGTTTAAGTACCGCCGGGCACAACACAGTGTTAGTTGTCGACAGAAATGTCACGCTTTTCAATTGGTCGAAACGGTCGAGACGTCACAGTGCGCGACTTTTGGCTACTATCCATGCAACCAATTAAAGGGATCGTATAGTGATGCTCCAAGTAAGTGGGAATAAATTTAGTTAATTGCTTACTTAACCGATTAGCCTATACCTTTCTAGTCAGACCAGATAAATAAATAAAACCGAATAGGAAATTGGCCGAGCTCGGGAATCGAACCCCGGTCTCCGGAGTGTGAGACGAGCACACTACCACTCCGCCATGCCAGCTCTTTTTTTTTTTGTCTTTATTGCCTGTTTTGACAGATTACAACAGATCATAAACAGATGTTCTGCGCTGCACACTCAAACAACAAGAACGGACATGTGTTTCACTCGCGTGAGAAAATCAAAACTGTCTCAGGGAACACAACTCTCCCATCAACTCGATAACTTCATCTCCAAAACATAGCTCCTTGTACACTTCACGTAGCTTAAATATGTTTTCTTTGAAGTAATCGCGGACAGAACGCGCATCTTCATCACAGTGTCGTACAGCCATCCTGCTTCGCCAAATACTGTGCAGGCCAAGCCAGCTCGATGGTTTGGAATGAACAAAGGCGCGTCTAGTGATTACGGTGTCTTCGTTCACTTCCACATTCCTCCCTTCCCGTTACGGCGAGGTTTAGGTGTCCACCGAGATACGAGAGAGATACATTTCCTTTCCTCAAAAACCAATTTACCGACGAGCAAGGCGTAGAGCCTAATGGGCGATGGCGTTCTGTGGACTCCCTGCCAGCGTTGCAAGACGCTGTCGCGTTTCACTCTTAGAGGCGAAGCTTAACATCTTAACAACACATCAGTGAAACAAGCAGCAACACCGCGCTTAAGGCTTTCGCCTCACCGCACTTTAGGTCAACAAAGTGCCCCCCTGAATTTTTACTTTCCTTCCTCCCTTTTCACTCTTAGCTTTATTCCGTTTTCTTTCTTGAAGAGTGACAACGGAAGTTGACATTTTTGTTCGGTCAAGTTTACTGGAGTTTAACGTCTCAAGGCGCCTTAGGCTATGAGGGACGCCGTAGTGAAGAGCTCCGGAAGTTTCAACCACCTGGGGTTCTTTAACGCAACATTTTTGTGACATATGGCTTATTAAGCTTTTTTTCTAATGAAAAAAAATTGGCGGGGGCTTAGCTTTGGTTAAGCCTGGTAGGCTGCGAAAGCAAAAGCGCAGCGCCTCCCGCTTAAGGAACGCAGTGCGCCGCGTCTACAGGTCACGCGTGGCTACCGGCCGCCGCTGCGCGACGACTCAAAGCGACTTCGGTAGAACGCCACCGGGCTCGCCATTCTGCGGCATAGGCGCGTTGCTTAGCCAACCGCTCCTGCCTTTCTTGATGTCTCCTCGCCCCGGCGCCGGCGTTTGCGCGCAGCACGTCACTCCAGCGACGCCTTGCACAACTCCTCAGACATGACTAAGCGGAGCGCGCCTGCGGCGCCCCGTTTATCCGCTACGGCGGCGCTGGCATCGAGGCACCCTATTATCCGCTCCTAGCGAGCGCCCTCACGCGGCGGGCCGAGAAGGCCGTTCTAGTAACGTTGGTGGCAGCCGCCGCGCCGAGCCCCTAGCCGAGGGAAGGAACGACTACGGCCGTTGTTGTTGTTGTTGTGACTGAGAGAAGGATGAAAAGGAAATTGCACGGGCCTGCTACTGGCTCTAGCCAAGCCACCACCGCCGCCAACGTGCAGATAGAGGAGAGGTAAGAGACCAGAGGAAAGAGAAAAAGGCAAGAAAAGACGCGCGTCGCAGCAACAACTGCGTCCGCCGGAGCGGACGCTGCTGAAAAAATCAGATAAGCGGCCGAAGCCGCGCTCGCCGAAGCGAGATCGGATACTCATCTCTTAAGTGACTACGGCCGAACAGACGAGTTGGGGCCCCTGATCTCCTCTAGTCGTGACGTCACGCTGTCACGTGGTCGTGCGCCGCAGCTGCGCCGGAGCGAAGGAAAGACCTCCGCCGACGGCAGAAAAGTGCTAGCAATATTGCTTTCGCAATAAAAACTCAGTTGTTGTGTGAATATTTCTAGATCCGTGCAGGCAACAATGAAATCAGTGTTAGGGGAAGCATGCTCTCACATAAAACCGCGACATTATGAAGCACAAAATTGTGTGCATACACCTGGAACGAGAATGGTGACCACATCGTCTCGGCGACAATCAAAACGAAATCCTCTGAAACGGCAGAAGAGGCGGCTATAGCCCTCGCCCTAGCGCATACCCAAGGGAGCATCATCTTCAGCGATTCCAAAATGGGTATCAATAATTTCGCTAAAGGGCGAATTACAAACATCTCCCTTAGAATCCTTAACGTAACCAAATTCTCACCAAATTATTCCCAATTGATATGGGTCCCAGCCCATTCGGGGAATCCGGGGAACGAGGCAGCCCACAATAAAGCCCGAGGTTTCGTCGACCGGGCAGTGGATGAGTCTGGCTCCCTGAATTTCACGAAGGACTCAATGATCACATATCATGATCTCACCAATCATTTTAAACTAGAGAGGAGAATTTTCCCCCCTCCAGACAAAAGACTTACTAAAGAACAAGAGGTTACGTGGCGTCGTCTACAGACGAGATCGATACGCACCCCATCACTCCTCGCGCACATTTATCCAGATCTTTACAACCCAAACTGCAAACACTGTGGCCAACGTGCTACCTACGATCACATCCTGTGGGACTGCAAAATAGAGCCACCTCCGGGTGATCTAGTTACAGCTCCTTCTCTCGAGCGGTGGGAGACCGTGCTGGCTAGCTCTGACCCCAGAACGCAAGTTTTGGCGGTGGAGTGGGCTGACAAAGTCGTCGAGGGCTATGTACTCTCGACCACTTAACGCGACCTCTTGCCAAGCTCTTCCCGGCGAATAAAATGTTTTACAATCAATCACCTGGAAGAGTTAATTATGACAAGAACTTCGTTGTTGCCTCGCCCTGTTTGGGTGCACATTCATAATAGCCTAGTGATTCGGGTGAGAGTGATGCGTAGTCCATGCAGTGTAGACTACGGAAATAGCATACACTGTAATATGGTTCATTGGAATTTATTTCGTTGAAAGCACGATGCCGCTTTGTCCTATTCTTAACTTGAAGCATTTTCTAAAGTATTTTTTAATAAGAAGGCCTAATTTAGTTCGTATCATGTGTCCTCTCTTTTTCAATAAAAACTGACAGACGATTACGAATGTCCGTAATGCCAAATTTCAGCGCAGCTCTTCACACGCCACCTTCAACCGCTGTTGCGCTTCTAGCAACCCTGCGGGGTCTTCCCGTGGCAAGCACCTTCGGGTTGTTCATTCCTCCGCTCTCACTGTGGCACGTGACGGTTCGCTCTGATCATAGAGCTATAGTGAGCTAGAATTCTAGCTCACTATACATAGAGCTTAGAAACTCTATGGCTCTGCTAGCGCCCGCCGACAGGCCATCTGTCAGATAGCGCCATCTGTCAGATGACGTGTTACACCGAAAAAGCCGACACGACGCGAAACGCAGAAACGGGCGCCTGAGTTGCGCTCTAAAACGCAGGTTTGTTGAAACTGAAAATCGAAAATTGGTTTTTGAGGAAAGGAAATGACGCAGTAACTGTCTCACATATGCCAGTGGACACCCAAACCGCGCCGTAAGGGAAGGGATAAAAGAGGGAGTGAAAGACGAAAGAAAGAAAGAAGTGCCGTAGTGGAGGTCTCCGGAATAATTTCGACCACCTGGGGATCTTTGACGTGCACTGACATCGCACAGCACACGGGTGCCCTTTGCGTTTCTCCTTTATCGAAGCGCGGCCGCCGCGGTCGGGTTCAAACCCGGGTACTCCGGCTCAGTAGACGAGGGCCCTAACCACTGAGCCACCGCGGCAGGTAGGCCCTGTTTATGCATTTCCATTTTCAGTTGCTTGAAATAAAACTATCTAATGAAGTTTTGGTATGCGGGATTTCATACACGGTGTTTGAGAAAGGGAGACATTGTATCCATTGTGTACTATGTGTCCTCCCATTGTGTTAGCTTCGTTCGAAATAGAGCCTCGATCACCATCCCGTTCACTTGTCATCATCATCTTCATCAATCAACTTACCTCCTTTGTACGACAAAAATGCCTCCCAATTATTTCCGATTAGCCTCGTCCTGCTCCAGCTGTCAGCCCTCTTATCTCACCAAGATGTTAATGCGATAGATTAGAATACACATTCCGCAAAAATGGCGGCGCATGTTACAAAATTTGATGATTGGTTGAAACTGGTCACGTAAAATTGTGCCGTCATCACAGCCTGCACACAGTGGCAAGTAGCTGCAGACCCACCGAATTGGGTGGTCCAGTTACCTTGTGACGTCATCACAACCTGCCCACCGCGGGCAGGTGGCAATTGGCCCACTGGGTTATGAGCAGCCTGCCCACCGTTGCAGGCGGGAATTAAATTAATGGTCTGTTGAGAGAAGTTGCGGGGCCTGCTGACGTCATTACAACCAGCCCATGGAAGAAAGAAGCAAAAAAGAGAAGACAAGAGATGGAGATTTCTAATGCTGCACCATTCCACTTCTAAAATGCGTTGTCACTCAAGTTTTAGTGCGGAAGCACGAAATAGTGCTTCCGTATTTCCTTCGTATTTCACTTCGTGAAATAGCGAAGTCAAATCGGCTCACCGAGTTTGTGTTAAGCTCAACCTTGAGGGTGACCTTGGCCAAATCATAACTAAATATAAACTGCCGCAACTAGGATTCGAACCCGCGGCTGCGCTAACAGACCAGCTTCGATGGTCACTGCCCGAGAGCACTATGCTATCCGATCACGCAGCCGATCCGCAGCCGATCAAGCCTCGTGTTAAAACTGCAACACACACTCGCGCTGTGCACTGCACATCGTCGTCTTCATCAACTAATACTACTATCGAACTAACATCATACTCGGGCGCTACGCATTGCATATCATCGTGTTCATCAACTGATACTGATATCGAAGTAATATCGCCGCCAGACGTGCCGACGACCCAGCAAACAAAACCATGAGGCAACCAGGCGAAGCGCATACTTTTGCACGTCTAATCAGTTCAACTACGTCAAAATCCTACCACATTTTTTTATCTTATCACCCCAACTACATTTCTGCTGCGCATGTTTACGTTTCTCTCCGCTCGGAATTCGCATTACGTGTTCCTCGTCCTATTCTACTTTTAATTGATTCCCTCTTGTTAACCGTACAAAGATAGAGCACGTTTATTACAGGCGGCTCCAGTATGAAAGGGAACACATTATCCGCAATCAGTCGACGATTACCCCATATGTAACTGTAGAGAAAAGCACATCCGGATAATTCCCGAGAGAAACTATCAACTGCAGTGCAGAAACTCGTTCTGTGTGCAGACAGACTGTTTCCTTTGATAAGGAGCTACGCGTACGCACAAACGCGACATTTTAGAGGAGCGCTGGTACTGTGCCAGCTGGAATAGAGAGAGGGAAAGAGGATATGTGACGTGGCTCCTGGTATGCGCAGAAAAGCTCGGGGTGGTGGATGGAGTGAGCCAGTTGTCACACGAAATTGTGAAGTTTCGAGCAGGAATCTGCGACATGGAGAGGGAAAGGGCGGTTTTTTATGTGCGGGCAGTCCCAGAATGTGTGTCATCAGTAGAGGCCGGATTTTTAGGCACTAAAAAGCACGTTTTAGGCGCCATAAATAGGCGGCTAAAATTGCATTTTAGGCACCTAACGGAGAAAAATAGGCACTATAAACTTTATCAAAAGTGCGCACAATTCCGAACTTCAGCGCGCAATATCTGCCTTGAAATAAAACAGAAACACAGCAGGAATGGTTTGGTTTGGTTTATTGGGGTTTAACGTCCCGAAGCAACTCAGGCTATGAGGGACGCCGTAGTGAAGGGCTCCGCAAATTTCGACCACATGGGGTTCTCAAACATGATGTGCCATCGCACAGCACACGGGCCTCTGGAACTTCGCCTTCATCGAAATTCGGCCGCCGCGGCCGGGATCGAACCCGCGTCTTTCGGATCAGCAGCCGAGCGCCGTAACCACTGAGCCACCGCGGCGGAGTGGTGGTGAAAAACATTTATCGTGCAATAAATTTTTACCGAGAGGTGATTGGGGTAGGCCCTATTGACCCTTTCCCCTAACAATACTAGGTGGAGCCCCTATTCCGGGGCCCCATTGGCAAGCAACGCCGCCCGCGTCCGGTGAACCAAGGCCTTTTGGGTCTTTAGGTCCTGACAGCCGAGCAGGGCTGCCTCCAAGTCGTCTCTGGTGGGGTTGGGGTTGGGGGGGATAGATGGGTTTATTGACACGCCCAAACCATGTGGAATGTGTCAGCCACATCCCCACAGAACTGGCACGTGCCATCAAAGGATGTGTTGAAATGTTTAAGTACCGCCGGGCACAGTACAGTGTTAGTAAGAATTTTTATGAGGAGGCGCTCGTCAGCGCGATCCAGTCCCTTACAAGGCGCCGGGTAGCGCCGCTGCTCCTCCTTGTAGTAATCGGTGACGTGTTGGAATGTAAGGGCCAGATTGTCTGATTGGGAGTAGGCTTCGAAGGACAGGGAGATAGCCCGGGGAGAGATTGCACGGGTGGCCTGATCGGCCTGATCGGTTCCTTGGAGTCCCTGGTGACCGAGGGCCCAAATCAGGATGCTTGGAATTGGATCTTCGCATCGGAAGCTATATTCTAGTATGCGCCAGGCAAGCGGGGGAGCCCAGCCCAACTCATAGTTCCGACAGACCCCTCGCGAGTCGGTGATGATGTGTTTCGACTTGGGAGTAGTGAGAGCCAGAGCAATGGCAATCTCATCCGCGTGTGTTGCGCTGTAGGCTTTGAAAGTGAGCCCGTTAACTGTGTTTGTGCTGTGTACGACTTCGGCCGTGTACCAACCCCCGTGGTGTGGGCCGGCAACGTCCACGTAATACACATGTTGTTGGTTACCATAGTATCGCGCCAATGCTTCCGCGCGCGCCTGGCGACGACCGTTATGGTCTTTTCTAGACATGTTGCTGGGAAGGGGTCGCACCCGGAGGGCGCGTCTCCAGGGTTCTGACACTCTCTCCCTTTCCTCAATATGGTAGTCATGTTTGATGTGTAGCCGGTCCAAGAGGCGGCGACCGGACGTGGTCTGTGCAAGACGCGTGTATTGGTTGACTAAGTGGGCTTCTCGAAGCTCCCAGAACACAGCAGGAATGATTTGGGACCTTAAGCAAGATGCGAACATTAGAAGCCGTTTTTTTTAAGGCTGTCGCGCAACTTTTCGTACAATATACATGCTTCAGCAGAGGAAAAGGGACGGTTACCTACCCTTTTAAAACACTTTGGTATGCCTCGAAACAAACAATTCCCTTGTCGTGTACAAAAGTCAAAACAATGAACACCTTAACAGATGGCCATGTATTTAGAAATTGATAGAAACATTGTCACTTCAAAGCATCTGACAAATGAGTTCTGTCTCCGCTCACACAGGAATTGAACTTATTTATTGCAGGCACTCACGATGCTTCAACATTAATAAATATTGCCGCGTCTACAACAATAGCCGCTCGGCGGCTGTTCGGCACGCAGCTCGTGCGCCACGCGGTTCGCTGCTGAAGAAGACGAAGCTCGACGTTCCATCCTGGCCGTCTCGGTGTGCGCCGGCATCATCTCGGTGTTGGCGTTCCTCTGCCGTCTGGACGCGGCGCTACCTGTACCAACTGCTACGTGACACTGGTGGAGGTGCGGGCTCGACGTCCCATGTCCAACACCTCTTCAGACAGCCGCTCATCGAGTCCCGACCAGCTACCCCTTGTCTGCACGCCCGTTCACCGCAGCAGCCGCCGCCTCCTGGGACTGGTCCCAGAGTTTGGTCTCCTCCCAAAAGAGGCACGCACTCATCGACCTGGTGAGCATACCACCATGGCTCAGGCTAGCGCTTCACATTTGACGCTCCAGCAACCCCGCGTGCCAGCCAGCTTCCATGGCGTCACTTTCGAAGACGTTGAAGACTGGCTTGACCAGTTTGAGCGGGTTGCCGATTTCAACCAATGGAGCCCTGCGCAGAAGCTGCGGAACGTGTATTTCGCCCTCGAAGACGGAGCCAAGATTTGGTTCGAGAACAGGGAGGCCGATCTCCAAAGCTGGGATACCTTCCGCCAGCAGGTCCGGGACACCTTTGCTACCACGGACCGCCGGGATCGTGCGCGGCGCCTCCTGGACGCTCGCGTACAAAAGCCTAATGAGACCGTTGCCATGTTCGCCGAGGACGTGACCCGTCTTTGTCGGCGCGCTGACCCAGATATGGCGGAATCCGCGAAGCTCCGCCACCTGATGCAAGGTGTGAAGGACCAACTCTTCGCTGGTTTGGTCCGGAATCCCCCGCAGACGGTAGCCGACTTCATCAAAGAGGCGACCGCCATTGAGCGGGCCTTGCATCAACGCTGCCGCCGAAATGACTCCTTGTGCGGAGAGCCAAGCGCCAGTGCGGCTTCTTTGAGCGTGTCCAGCGACAATGCGTCGCTGCGTGAGCTCATACGCGCTGTGGTCCGTGAAGAGCTGCAGAAACTGACCCTCGCCTCGTCTGACCCGACGGCTGCGGCTCTTACCGAGGTTGTGCGCGACGAGATTCGTCAAGCATTTTCACCGCCTCCTCCAGTCATGCCGGAGCCACGCCCCATGAGCTACGCCGCGGCTCTCCGTTCCGAGTTGCCACCTGTGCAACGCTTGCCGTACCACCCGCCGCCGCCAACCGCTCCGCCACCGTCATTCTACCAGCGGCCTCAGCGAGGACCTGCCATGCGTCCACCGGCCCGGAAGGCGGCTGTTTGGCGCACTTCTGGTCAGCAGCCGCTCTGTTACCATTGCGGGGAAGCCGGCCACCTGTATCGCCGTTGCCCATACCGTGAAATCGGCCTCCGGGGTTTCCCACGTGACGCTCCTTGTCCCCGTTTCGGTGAGCGACCCCACGAAATAGAGGAGTACCTTGCTGCCCATGACACCACCTCTAACCGCCGACCCCGATCTCCGTCTCCCGCACGCGTCACGTCGCCCAGCCGCCAGGCTTTCTCAGATGGACTGCGGGGCCGGTCTCCAAGCCCGCGCCGGGGAAACTGAAAGCGGCGACCTCAGGGGGGAAGGTTGCTGACAGCGGATATAACGAAGACCCCCGAACGCCGCCGGAGCGCGATGCCGAGATCCCGATGCCGCCGCAGCACGATTCTGTGAACCCGAGTTTCCCTGACACCGATGCAGTTAGCGCCGACCTCCGCATTCACGTTGACGGGCACCCAGTAACTGCTTTAGTCGATACAGGCGCGGACTTTTCGATCATAAGCAAGCACCTCGCGGATCGCCTCAGCAAGGTAAAGACAGCCTGGGATGGACCTCAAATTCGTACTGCTGGGGGTCACCTCATGACGCCTGTCGGAAGATGCACTGCTCGAGTCACCATTGCCAATTCTGCTTTTGTTGGCACTTTTGTTGTTCTGCCGCACTGCTGCAAAGACCTGATCCTCGGAATGGACTTCTTGCGTGAGCATGGTGCCATCATAAACCTTCCTGATCGTCTGGTAACATTTTCGACCCCTGGAACGATTCCAATCGACACCGAACCACGCAGAGTGGCCCTGCGCATAATCGACGCCGATGTGACCGTCCCTCCCCGATCCTGTGCCCTCGTTACCGTCATTTGTGACGACCTGTGCAGTGCTGACGGCGTAGCAGAACAGAACACTGCGCTTGTACTCTCTCATGGGGTCTGCATCGCCAGAGGTATCGTCACGCTACGGAACGGCCTGGCAGATGTCCTTCTAACGAATTTCGGGACCGAACGGCAACACATCGCCAAAGGCACTGCGGTCGCATACTTCGAGGGCATCGCCGAAATTAACGACTGCCTTGCCCTCCAGAGCGCAACGTCCAATTCTTGCACACCTCAGCTGATCCTCGACGTGAACCCAGGCTTACCCCCAGCCGATAGGGAGAGCCTAGTCGGCCTACTGCATCAGTTCCAAGACTGTTTCTCGTCTACGTCGGCAGTCAAACAGACGCCTCTCGCTAAGCACCGCATCATTACGGACTGCAGTACCCGACCAATTCGGCAAAACCCATACCGTGTCTCACTGCGGGAGCGTGAAGCCATAGCTGAACAAGTCAAAGAGATGCTGCAGGATGGTGTTATTCAGCCGTCGAGGAGCCCGTGGGCTTCGCCTGTGGTTTTGGTTAAGAAGAAGGATGGTAGTCTGCGATTTTGCGTTGACTACCGGAAGCTTAACCATGTTACCAAGAAAGACGTCTACCCGTTACCACGCATTGACGACTCTCTTGACCGGTTGCGGCACGCGCGCTACTTTTCTTCGCTGGACTTAAAAAGTGGTTACTGGCAGATCGTAGTTGACGAGCGGGATCGCGAGAAGACAGCGTTCGTGACGCCGGATGGCCTTTATGAGTTCAAGGTCCTTCCTTTCGGTTTGTGTTCAGCTCCAGCAACATTTCAGAGAATGATGGACGCTGTTTTGTCGGGCCTGAAATGGCAGACGTGCTTGGTATACCTGGACGACGTTGTTGTATTTTCGCCAACGTTCGAAGAACACCTCCAGCGCCTCGTGACCGTGCTACAGGCTATACGATCTGCCGGCCTGACGTTGAAGCCCGAGAAATGCCACTTTGGTTATGAGGAGCTCCTTTTCCTGGGCCATGTCGTCAGCCATCGTGGAGTCCGGCCGGATCCTGCTAAAACAGCTGCCGTCGCCAACTTTCCCACTCCTTCGGACAAGAAAACGGTCCGGCGTTTTTTGGGCCTTTGCGCGTATTACCGGCGGTTCATTGCCAACTTTTCCCGACTTGCTGCACCGTTGACGCATCTTACAAGAGAGGACGTCCCATTCACGTGGACAGAACAGCAGCAGCAGGCATTTGATGAATTACGGCGACGGTTGCAAACCACGCCTGTCCTTGGTCATTTCGATTCTCATGCGGAGACTCTCGTCCACACAGATGCCAGCAACGTGGGTCTCGGTGCTGTACTCGTCCAGTGGCAGGACGGCGCTGAGCGCGTAATAGCATACGCCAGCCGCACTCTGTCTCGTGCCGAATCTAATTATTCCACGACCGAAAAAGAATGCCTTGCCGTGGTATGGGCTGTGACAAAATTTCGACCTTACCTGTACGGTCGACATTTTCAAGTTGTAACCGACCACCACTCTCTCTGCTGGTTGACGAACTTACGGGATCCCTCTGGCCGCCTTGCGCGTTGGAGCTTACGCCTTCAGGAGTTTGACATGTCCATCGTCTATAAATCAGGGCGCCAGCACAACGATGCCGACTGCTTGTCCAGATATCCAGTCGAGGCTGCGCGCGACGACGACGAACCGGACTTTCCTCTCATCGCAGCCGTAGACGCAGCGACTATTTCCAGTCAGCAACGTGAGGACCCGGCGCTGAAACCTCTCATCGACTTCCTGGAAGCACGTACCGAGGAGGTTCCCCAGCCCTTCGCAAGAACGCAGTCCTCCTTTTGTCTGCGCAACAACGTGCTGTACAAAGCCAACTTTTCTCCAACCGGAAGCGACTACCTCCTCGTCGTTCCAGCGAATCTCCGTGAAGAAATCTTGCAGGCGTGTCACGACGAGCCCACCGCAGGTCACCTCGGCTACGCCCGCACTCTGGCTCGGATCAAAAAGAGCTATTACTGGCCTAAGCTTGCGGCGACTGTACGACACTATGTGCGCACGTGCCGTAATTGTCAACGACGAAAAACACCCCCTGTCAAGCCAGCTGGACTTTTACATCCCGTTCAAGTGCCCAGACTCCCGTTTGAGCAAGTTGGCATGGACCTTCTCGGCCCTTTTCCAACTTCATCTTCGGGAAACCGGTGGATTATCGTCGCTACTGATTACCTTACGCGCTACGCTGAAACCAAGGCCCTCCAGCGCGGCACAGCAGCCGAGGCTGCGAAATTTTTCGTGGAACGCATCGTCCTCCGGCATGGCGCTCCAGCACTAATTATCACGGATAGAGGCACCGCTTTCACTGCCAAACTCTTGGAATCCCTCATGCGGCTGAGTGGCACTACTCACAGGAAAACAACCGCCTACCATCCCCAGACGAATGGCCTGACCGAGCGCCTCAACAAAACTCTCGTCGACATGCTGTCCATGTATGTTGACGTTGAGCATCGCTCTTGGGACAATATCCTGCCATATATTACTTTCGCGTATAACACGGCTCAACAGGAAACCACGCGGAGGACGCCCTTCTGTCTGTTGTACGGCCGCGAAGTGTCGACAATGTTGGAAGCAATGCTGCCCCATGATGGCCGCGACCCCGACGTTGGCGCCGAGGAGTTCACGCTTCGCGCAGAAGAAGCTCGACAACTTGCACGAGTGCGCATCCTGAACCAACAAGACCGTGACGCCCGACGTTACAACCGCCGCCACAGACTGATGACGTTCGCCCCGGACGACAAAGTGTGGGTATGGACCCCCATTCGACGCCGTGGCCTTTACGAAAAACTGCTCAAGCAGTATTTCGGCCCCTACCGAGTTCTCCGTCAGCTAAGCGACGTAACCTATGAAGTCCTCCCTGATGGGGCTTCCCGGAATACTCGCCGTCAGCAGAGACCAGAGATTGTTCATGTAGTGCGGATGAAGCCCTATTTTTCGCGAGACATTCAGTGACTCAGTGCTGTGCGTTACTCTGTTTTTTTTTTTTGTTTCTTTCTCCCTATTTTCTTCTTAAAGCATCGGGCCGATGCTCTTTCCGAGAGGGAGGGTAATGCCGCGTCTACAACAATAGCCGCTCGGCGGCTGTTCGGCACGCAGCTCGTGCGCCACGCGGTTCGCTGCTGAAGAAGACGAAGCTCGACGTTCCATCCTGGCCGTCTCGGTGTGCGCTGGCATCATCTCGGTGTTGGCGTTCCTCTGCCGTCTGGACGCGGCGCTACCTGTACCAACTGCTACGTGACAATATGTTGTCATTTGTGTAAACAGTGTTTTATAGTTTGTGGCTTCACGTGTCTGGAGCCATGCGACTATAAAATGGTGCTTGCCATTAGAAGGGTCTAGAAACCATAAATACGAGCTGCTAGAAAATGTTACACACAGTGCTGCTTGATGCGGAATATGCCGAAAAGAATCATAGTTCTGCGCGGGCCTACGTACATCAACGAGGATCCATGGTAAAATAAACATCATCCATCTAGAAATCACTGTTAAAGCTATGGAAGCAGTAGGAGACAAGCACCATCTGGGGCACAAGGAACGAAAATCAGGCAGGTTAGCCACGTTGAAATTTTAATCAGTTAAACTGTTTTCAGCAGGTTTATGGAACACTTTACATTTGGTTTCAATTGGAACCAGCTGGAATTATTTGGACGAACCTATAACTTACTCCGTATACTTTCCAAAATGTGGTGCCATCTGGTCAGCTACCAATTTAACAGCGAAAATCATTAACAAGCTTCCACGATAAAATAGCAGAAAATAGGAAAAAGGTTGCTTCGATATTTTCGGCTGGCGTGGTTGGTATTGTGTACACAGCCGGCGTAGGTGCAGTGTTCACCACAGCCAACTGACGAGGTCATCTAATGTTGCCTTGTGTGTGTTCTACTCAAAACCGAAATGGATTCTAAAGCAAACAGAATCTGAAAGCAAAACCACAGCGTATTTCAGGCCCCTTTATTGTAAAATAGGGCATTTTTAGGCACCGACGTCGGAAATAGGCATTTATAGGCACTGACATCCAAAATAGGCATTTATAGGCACTATAAAAAGAGTATTAAACATATTGTCAACACCTAATTCGTGCTCATATGTAAAAGTGGTGCGCCTACGAAGCGTTGAAAAAAATAGGCATTTGCCTAAAATCCGGTCTCTAGTCATCAGGGTAAGTAGGGCAGTACCTTCAGCGGCAACCTTGTTCATTAGAGCATGCGTGATTCTCACCATATTATAAGAAAGCATACTATGAAGAGAATCGATCATGCTCTAAAGAACGGAGGTACCCTAAACGCGGTCAGTAGTAATATTATCATAAGCAAAAATCAGATGTATACGCGATGACGATGCCATTACCAACATGAATAAGATAATTAAAGTAGCCTACACAGATCCGTATACAGTAGCCAACATAGGACACTAACGACGGAGGCATGGTAGTGGAGGAAGTGGACACTCCTGCGGTAAAGAAATAGGATCAAAAGAAATTATTAAAACGAATGCAAAAGGAGGAAAGCAGCTCATGAGGATCAGGTTACTGTAGTTCTTTTGAAGGACTGTAGGGAGTTTGAGTTACAAAATCTTGCCACCCTGTCTACGCTTTGCCTTGTTACCTCGAGCATACCAGAAGCTTGGAAGAACGCCAACACTAACTTAATCCATAATAAATGGGACGTCAAGGATTTGAAAAACTGCGTACCAAAAAGCTTACTGTCTACAGCCTGCAATGTATTTTCCAAATTAATGTCTAATAGAATTAGAACAATCGTAGACTTCAAACAAGCAAAGGAACAGGGTGGTTTTCGTAAAAGCTACTCGACGATAGACCATATATATTTTTACCATCAGTCAGGTGATAAATCGCGCAGAAAATAGCGAACCCCTATATAAATCCTTCATACACTACGAGAAAGCATTTGCCTCAGTTTGGAAAAGATATACCTATGTAAAGGTATTGAATATTATCCATAGCGGCTGAACAGCCACTACGTATAGTCCTCCATAGAGAAAATAATAAAATCCCAATCAGGAAAGGCACTGGAGGACAACCTCTCCAGTGCTGTTCACCGCGTGTTTAAAGGGGGTATTCACGGAACTGTGTTGGGATGGGTTGAGGATAAAAATTAACGGAGCATGGGCTAGTAATTGCAATTCACTAATGACATTGGCTTGTTAAGTAACACGGGGATAACACATCGAGCATGCTCGATGGCCTAAACAGGCAAAGGAACGCTTGGTCTAAACACTAATACGCAGACATCATTCTCAAAAGTATTCTCAAAAGGACAGAAGTTTTTGATAGACAGTTGAGAATTGGAAGTAGTAAGGGAATACATCTCCTCAGGGCAAATAGTAACCGCAGATACGGAACACGAGAGTGAAACAACTAGGAGAATAAGAATAGTTTGGCGTACATTTGGCAGGCTCTGAGATCATGAATGACACTTTGTCTGTATCCCTCAGTAGAAAAACGCATAATCTGCATCTCACCGGTAATCACCTATGGGCCAGAAACGTGGAGGTTAGCGAGAAGGGTTTTAAAGGTGCACTGAAGAGGAATCTGAACTTCTCTTTTTGCAGCGGGAACTCGATCTACACGTTCCGAGCTTTCTTAGAAACTGCGATTTATTGCCCTGTGTGGCCGATTTCGCTAATTAAATCGAATTAACGTCCGGCTCCCACCTTTTTTTTTTTAATTCTCCCCCGTACGATGGGCGGAGTCGACCAACGCGTGGAGCGCCTTTCACCCATTCCCGTGGCTGCTTGCCGCTCTGCCATCGGCGGAGTAACACGTAGTAGTCCGTAGTAGCAAATAGTCCGCGCGTATTTTTATTTCTGCGGGCTTATTTTTCGGCTATATTATCTGCGAATGAAACTATTTAATCATGGAAACCTAAAAAAGAAAATAAAGCGAATGCAAAGCCTCCACGGAGCTGGCTGAAAGGCACTTCACGCGTTGGTCGACTTCGCCCACCGTACGGGGGAGAATTCAGAAAAAAAAAGGCGGGAGCCGGACGTTAATTCGATTTAATTAGGGAAATCGGCCACAGAGGGCAATAAGTCGCAGTTTCTAAGAATGCCAGGAACGTGTTGATCGAGTTCCCGCGGCAAAAAGACAAGTTCAGAATCCTCTTCAGTGCACCTTTAAATTGAGGAAAACGCAGCGTGCTGTGGAAAGGAAAATGAAAGGTGTAACCTTCACAGACAGGAAGAGAGCAGAGTGGGTCAGGGAGCAAGTGCGTGTTAACGACGTTTCGAGAGACGGCAAGCGTAGAAGGAGGCGGCAGAAATTCAGGCGCACGCATGAGATTAGAAAGTTTGCGGGGATAAGGCGGCCGCAGTTGGCACCGGGCAGGATTAATTAGACGGCTATGAAAGGGGCCCTTCTCCTGCAATGGACTTACTTAGACTGACGACGATGAGTCGCAACGGGGGTGCCCGGAGTTCTGTTGTAGGTCACTACATGCACAGGTCAGCGATGAGGGCCTTAACACAGCCTACAACAGTTAGGAATAATTTGGTGAGGATTTGTTGGCGTTAACGACTCTAAGGGAGGTGTTTGTAATCCGCCCTTTTGCGAAATTATTGATAGCCATTTTAGAGTCGCTGAGAATGATGCTCTCTTGGGGGTGCTCTAGGGCGAGGGTAATAGCCGCCTCTTCTGCCGTTTCAGAGGATTTCGTTTTGGTTGTTATCGAGACGATGTGGTCACCATTCTCGTTCACAGCCACAATTGCAAAGGCATTCGTATGTTTGTATTCTGCCGCATTTACATAAATTGTTCCAGCGCACTGACCATATTTATTATGTAAGGCTTTGGCTCGTGCTTGTCTTCTACCCTCATGGTGTATGGGGTGCATGTTTATGGGAAGTGATTTGATTAGTAGGGTCGCCCTATAGACGCGGCGCAAGACTAGTTTAGCGTGTTTATTCGTAAGTTGAAAGTTAGTTCCAATCCTGGTAAGAATGCTCCTTCCAGTTGTAGAATTGGCTTATCTCGCCGCTTGAGCCATTAAATGGGCTTCTTTCAGTTCATTGTAGGTGTTGTGCATTCCTAACCACATAAGTATTTCGGTTGAGGCATTTAGTGGCGGCTTTTTAGGCCTGCGGTACCATGCTATCCAATTTGTCCATTCCTCATTTCGCAAACTTGAGATAAAGGGTGGCATAGAGTATCCTGCTTAACGCAAAGGCCTGCACTAGTCGGCATAAATCTCTTCCCTCCCCCCCTTGTCTTCGATTAGTTATGCGGCTGATTAATCGCGCCTTCGCTTCTACCTTTTATTTTAGCTTAGTGAGTGCGTAATTGTTCTTTCCGTTTGTTCGTCAATACAACCCCAATATTCTCATGGCTTGTACCTCTTTGATGGATCATCCACTGGCATGGACGGTTATTTGCGGGTGGGAAGTCGAATTTAGTGGTGTGCCAAATATTCAAAGCTCCCGCGGTAATTTTAAATGCTCAGCGCAATGCCACGCGCGGTGGCAGCCGCACTAACTAGTAGCGCTTGTCCAGTTTCCCTCGGCTTGAGAGTAACAACTTTCTTACAAGCCTACATTGAACACATGACTCCACATAGCGTACGTTATGCACGGGTGCATAGATAGGAGATTAGGTTGTTCATACTATACAGGTGCACTGAGAAAAAAAAAAAAAAGATGATCGCCAAGAAGTAGCAAGCGAAAAAGAAGAAAGGTGGCCTCGATGTGAAATCCCCCCATTCCCAACCCCTCGGAGGAGCAGTGGGAGGCTATTCTGCTCAGCGATGATCCTGACCGTCAGCACTGGCTGGTGGGGAGGGCCACCGCAGCAGCAGCAGCCAATGGACTACCGGACTAGGCGGCCCACCCACATGTTCTGAAAATACTGAATAAAGAAAGATGTTTTCAATCAATCAATCAATCAATCAATCAATCAATCAATCAATCAATCAATCAATCAATCAATCAATCGATCAATCAATCCCCGAATACCATCAAATGTGCTGCGAGTTTCATCGCGACCGAAGCTCACATCGGCCCGCCCATCCTGTCTGGACGAGTAACGATCGACTGTGCGACTGCACGCGCCACCGCGCGATCGAACGACGATTAACTGCAGAGCTTGAACTATGCACTCTAAACAAGGAGTAAAAAGCGTTCAGCTGTCCCTTAGTGCACTCCCTTTTATAAAAGGGAGTGCGTTAGAGGACAGTTTACTCCCTTTTTACTCTCATATCGGCGTATTCGTGTTTAGGGTCATCATCATCATCATCAGTCTGACTACACCCACTGCAGAGCAAAGGCCTACCCCATGTTCAATTAACCCTATATTTCGCCACTTGCGGCCACCGCATCCCCGCAAACTTCTTAATCTCATCCGCCCACCTAACTTTCTGCCGTCCCCTGCTACGTTTGCCTTCTCTTGGAATCCACTCCGTTACCCTTAAGGACCAGCGGTTATCTTGCCTTCGCATTACATGCCCTTCCCAAGCCCACTTCTTCCTCTTGATTTCGACTAGGATGTAATTAACCCGCGTTTGTTCCCTCACCCATTCTACTTGCTTCCGCTTTCTTAATGTTGCATTCCAGAGCAGTGGCGTAGCCAGAAATTTTGTTCGGAGGGGGGCTCATGTTGCAGCGCGGCCTCCTCATAGAATTTGTGGAGGGATCAAACGCAAGAATAATAACGGCATTCCCATTGCCAATGCCTTTGTGCATTAGATAAAGCTACTCACTGTCTTGACAAGTGAAATATGTGTTTTTTAAAATAAAACAATGTATTTTCCTATGTCGTAAAAATCGTGGCAGACTTAACTGATACCAATGCTTCCATGTTTTTGCGTATTTACTACGTAAATAAAATATCACACGAAGTCTACAAATATATCAGTCCGAAACCAACAAAGCAGTGCATGTCACTGATATGAAAAACGTAAAGGCAATGAAATGAGCAAGTAGAGGACAAATATTTTATTGAATCTTTGTCGTTCAAGAACCTTTACATTTTTTTTACATATGCAACGACCAGGGAAAAATCTCAATGACGTTGTCCTTCGTTCAAGTGTTCTGCGCAGCCGCAGCTGTCACCGGTCATTCATTGCTAGCAATTGCACCGAAATTTTAGTCGTCACAGCGAACACATGAACAAACGAGGAGTTCTGCAAAATATGCATTAAAAGTGCGAAGAAAAATTGGAGTGTTAGAATTGGGAAGATACAACTTGACAGCTTGAAATTTTGAATAAAACCACCTTGGCGAAAATAATTTCACAAGGTAAGAAAAGACGAGGAAATTGTGAAGTTATTTGCGCCAATGTGGTTTTATTCCAAATTTCAAGATGCTAAACCAGCTAGCCCAGCAGCATGCCTGACTGAACAACTTGACAAAGGACAAAAAAGTGTGGCTGGAAACAAAGTCACTGCATGTATACACAAAACCTCGCAACAAGATATTTAAATACCAGTATGCCTCCATTACATCTACGCGTCTAAGCAAAAGTTACTCCATATAATGCGTCAAACAAGGCAAATAAACATCTTGCGCAATCACAGATAGTAAACTTTAAACACGGAAAGACAGACGATCCAGGCAAGAACAAAGCTATGATAGCAGAAGTGGCGATATGTACTTGGGGCATGCTGCGGTCGGTGACAGTTCGAAAAAATTTCGGAAGGGGGGGGGGGGGGGGGGGACTGAAGCCTCACAAGCCCCCCCCCCCCCCCCCTCCCCCTGGCTACGCCCCTGTTCCAGAGGCCGTGTGCTGTGCGATGTCAGTGCACGTTAAAGAACCCCAGGTGGTCGAAATTTCCGGAGCCCTTCACTACGGCGTCCCTCATAGCCTGAGTCGCTTTGGGACGTTAAACCCCAATATATCAAACCAAACCAATCTTAACGTTGCACCTATCATTTTTCTTTCCATAGCTTGCTGCGTAGTCCTTAAGCTGAACCCTTTTCTTTGCCTTCACGTTTCTGCACCATAGGTGAACAGCGGTATAAGCATAACATAGGTGAGCTGTTGTATACTTTTCTCTCTTTTTTTTTTTGTTTAGAGTGTAGTTCATTAAAGCTCGTACTCAGTAGTGAGAGCGCCGTCGCGGTGCTAGCTTGAGTGCATCGCGCGAGCTAAGGAGGAAGCTCGAAAACTGTGCTTAACTTGTCCACAGGTGCACGCTTTTGCTGGCGCCAAACGCCATGAAATGGGCCGACGTCCATTATATGTAATGCACCGACTTAAGCTCGAACCCACGTTACCAGTATAGGTGTAAGCCATGTGGTAGTTCACTTGAACAACACAGAAGAAACGAATTCCAGTAAAAAACAAAACAAAAACAACAAAATATTTGGTACTTTTGTCGTAACCCCAAAGTTTTCTGTTATCAGGTGGTATTTTTCTGTTGTTCTGTGCAACTTTTTCCTGGGCTAGTTGGTCTATTGTGGCACAAGTAAAGCAGCGCGAATGAAGGTGCCCGAAGGTGAAACGAAGAAGGAACAGGAAAGAGCGCTGAAGTGTACTTCTCAGCGATCCATTCAGGGTGTTGGCTGTAGCATGCTACTCGCAAACTGTCACAGAAGAGTCGCACTTGCCCTCCACAGCTCCGAACGTAAAATCCTACCATCCTCTTTACTTGGCCAAAGGAAGGCCGGACTTCGCCGAACAGTACGTTGAGTTCGCAGCCAACACACTGACTGGATCGCTGAGAAGTTCAGCGCTCCCTCTCCTGTCCCTTCTTCGTTTCACCTTCACGCACCTTCATTTCGCGCTGCTTTACTTATGGTACTGCTGTAGTTTTTCTGTATTATTTCTCCGTAGTAACTATACATAATTATTTCGTTACTCCCCCCCTCCCCTCCCCTCCCCCCCCCCCCCAACCCCCCACCTCCTCTTTGCACCATACCATAGCACGATTCTCCATGAGAAAATGATTACAACAATAATAAAGGAAAGAAGAAGAACTTGAAAGGACACTTATAACTAACAGTGAATCTCATCAAACTTACAACTCCGCCTTAAGGGTGCAGCGCGCTTGCATTAATGACTCCCTTCAGCGGCATGGAGTCCTCTGTGCGTATCACTTCGCCTGGGTTCTGCTACATATATGCTCATATATACGGAATTGGTCATTCTCTACTTTGCATTCATATATCGCAGGGAGTTCTCATATCCGCTCCTGGCGCCGTGGTGCAGCGGTTAAGCGATGCATCACTGCCCGGACAGGTGGCTGTTTCAAACACACCCGCCGGTGGAGCTTGTGAGACCCAGAACCTCTCGCAACCAGTCATTAATTTAACTGCCACCTGCCACGGTTGGCAGTTTGCGATGACGTTACAAGGTTACATGACCAAGGGACAGAATAGCCACGTGCTTTTAACGCGATAGGCCCCGTTACCCAGAAAATTTGGCGTCGGTGTTGTGAGTGAAAAATCCCGAGCATGACTATGGCAGGTGGCCCCCAGAAAGCAACCTAAGAGGCAGGTCGGCCCCCTGGATCACGTGATCTGGCGGCGTCATCACAACCTGCCCACCGGATAGTGAGCAGACTGCCCACCGTGGCAGGCGGCAGTTAAATTAATGATTAGTCCTTCGGGAAGAGCAACTTGGGCTAAACAACGCCCACCGCTGGGGGCATTTGCCATCGCAGGGCAGTGTGCATCGCTTAACCGCTGCACCACTGCACCACTGCTCCAGGAGGCATAGAGTTTCTTACTACTACCTAGAGGGAAAGCTGGCGGCGCTGCACTTCAGCCAACATGAACGCTCAAAGCATCATGGGGCGGTGAGCTACTTGTTGCGGCACAGTCGTAGTTTTTCGGGAACACAGAGTGGCAGTACTAAGGCGTTTCATTCCGAAAACGTAGTCCGTGTGTGCGCAGACGACTTTCGCGCGAATGCAGTGTGCAAAAGCCATAGTAGTGAAGACGCGACGACACACGACGCCAATAAAAGGTTTTACTCTTCCGGAATGCCATTAAAAAACCTCTTAAAGTATCTAACAACAACATTTTTTTTGAAAACATATTTACTTTTAAAAGTGCGCCTGTTAATTACGAAATATTAGTTTTTATAGTGTTCATCACTTGGCCAATAGGAAAGCTAGTCATCTCTTATTTTAGGCAAACTTTGCACTTAAATGCTTTTCTGCTCGGTTGTTGCAATCATTAGACAATATATTGAATGTTAGGACGTTTGTAGTTATCAAACAGCTTTATTTTTCTATTATTTTTTGGCCAAAAGTTGCAGTTCCGCAACAAGTAGCTCACCGCCCCATGATGCTTTGAGCGCCCATGGTGGCTGAGGTGGTCACGTGGGGTCTCCATGCAAACTCCCATAGACGGCTTGCCAGCTTTCCCTCTAGGTAATAGTAAGAAACTCTATGCCAGGAGGGGTATGAGGACTCCCAGGGATCTATGAATGTCAAGTAGAGAATGACCTTCTGCATATATGGGAATCAACCCATTACGCTATCGCGTCATACCCTTAAGGCGTAGTTCAAGTGTCCCCTCCAATTTCTCGCCCTCAACGCCGAGGCCAGATTTTCTGCCGAACGGAAGCGTTAACGCTATCGAGTTAAAACGTTTTAGCAGACTACGGCATTTCCTTGAGCAAAGCGAAGCAGTTTTTCAGCCCGTTGGGCCTGATTGAGGTCTATTATGTATCATGAACACCACCCTGCGCTTGTATTGCAGCTTGAGTGAAAATTGTGGCTTGCAGACATTTAGAAATGCGCGATGGAACCAGAGAGCGGAAAAAGCAAGAACAACATGTGTTTTCGATTGAATAAATGTGGTCTCGAGTACCAGTTACTTCCACGGAACAGAGTGGGTACCTCCATGGAACCTGAAGTGTTCACTTACTCCTGCTTCTTGAGCAGCAAATATTTTGTTAGGTGGTGGAATTTATTAAAGATGTTGCGTCTAAAAGGAAACCTGAAATGCTCTCTTGGCCAGGAACATATTACATTTCATATACTGTCGACTACCGAAAATGCACATGTCCACGCATGTTTTCGTAGAAGAATGAAGGCAGCTGTTGACATAAACGGCGTACTGGTGGTGGTGGTGGTGAAAACATTTATTTGGTACGGACAGGAGGTATGTTTGGATCAGCCCGTAAGGGACCGATCTTTGCTTCATCAGAGGAACACCTGAAGTGTGCGCGCTTTGCGTACGACGAAGAGGTCACCAATGTATATGAGCCCTTGGTGTCAGTAACAGCTGCCTACACTCTTCAACGACCGACGACCTGTAAAAACTAGTGCACTGGCGAGGGAGAACCACCGCCACCTGTGAGAACTGTATTTAAATGTGATGGACTCCTAGAAAGAGACTCTCCCAAACATTTATTTAAATGTAGCATCTTTAAGTTCCATATTTCTTAATAAACAGTTCCACGGACGAGGCAAAACTTTTTGAAAACCCCTCGTATATTCGCAATACACACGGCTTCACGGCGCACGGCTAGCCAGTAGTCCAGGGAGTTCTCTACCAGTAGGTTTAAACTTTTGTTATTTGATAAGCCGTACTGCGATAACTAGCTCTCGAACCTCGGACATGCGAGGTCGATGTTCCGCTCTTTTTTGTCCGCTTTCGAAATCGGAGGCTCGTCGCAACTTGTGACATCTTGGCACGGCTCGGCAGTTCACGCTAGGCTGTACGGCTGGACTGGTAAAGTTCAATTTCGCTTACGTTGCCTCTTCGAAGGTCTTGTTCTGCGTCCCAAGCGCAGAGCGCTTTCACCGCCCCCTTCGCGGGCCGTCCCGAGTCGGAAGGAGCGAGAGTGATCACGTGACAGGCGCAATTCCCTCTCTCGAACGTTTCCCCCACCCTCGCCGCACTCTCGACAAACCGCCTCCTCCTCGTGGCAGCTCTCACCAGCGGCCGCTCGGCGGCAGCGGCAGCGGCGAGCAACGCTGCGCCAGTGACAGTGAACATGGTGCCGTGCCGTTCGTGCTTTCTCGCCAGCTAGCAGCGCCTCCCAATGTGTCCCCAACGCTTGTGTCGACGCACTGTTCGCCATGGTGGGTTCCTGATCGACGTCCGAAGTCGGAGTTACCGCTGATCGGCCCGAAAACACGCAACCGACGACGCGCGCCATGGATGTAGTCGGCGAGGACCAAGCGCTGCAGGCGGTCTTGGGTAAGTTCGCCTCCGCCGCCGCCGCTGGTGCTCGTTCGCTCGCCTCCGTTGCCGCTTTTCCCCTCGCCCTCGCGTGCCCTTTCGCTCTCTCTTCGCCTTCTCTCTCTCTCACTCGTAGCTCCGCAACTCGGCTTATCCTCCTACCTGTTGCATGTTGTTATTGCACTCTCGGCGGGACCTCTCGATTTCCGGGGGGAAGGAAGAGAAATGCCGGGGTCTTTTTATCGTGTTTGCTTTTAATTCGGGCGCCCGCGAATGTTGTTCCTGGTCGCTTGCCTGCTTGGTTGCGCGTCCGTGCGCGCGCCCGTGAATCCGGCGTCCGTTTCGGAAAAGTTTTCCGAGTACCGCGCGGCTCGCGCCGCGTAAACTTCCCAGTTGGTTCCGAACCGATGATGACTTGGAGGTCCCGTGCGCGAATCGTCCGGCCGTTTTCGCAGCAAAATTTTCCAGCTCCCGCGAGCGCGCTGGGCTGTGGGGGGCGTCCGCGTTTGTGTGAAAAGGGGAAGCCTCTTTACCTCGCTTCGGCCGACCGTCGCCGGAGGACGGCGACGTCAGCCGGTCGGCGCGGCTGGTTAGGCCTAGCGCTCGCTCTCGGCCGGCATTCACGGTCATTCACATTCCGCAGCGGCAGAGGCCACCGCCGCGGTGCTGTTCGCGCCGCCGCTGCCGCTAGGCCGTGTGCCTCCTGCCGTGATTGCGTTCTGAAACCAATGGTTTCATTTTTGCTAAGTGCTCGCGCACTCGAAAAGTACGTACTCAACTCTTCACCCGTACGTGGTTGAAGCACACATCACTACACTGCGTAGCTACGTCCTCGGATTTAAGTGACCATACACGCGCTGACAAGAACATAAAGGACGCTTCGCGCGGCGTCTCACTATTCTCAATCATTCCTTTGTTGCCGTAAATGGACACTTCGAACTGTTTATCATGGTCACATGGTGTCGAAAGCAACCGTGGAAAGCTGCAGTTTGTAACTGCTTTCTTGTTCACAACTGCTTCTCGAGGGAGTGACGCGCGGACTGAAAGAAGCCGGTAAAGAAGGGGTGGCCGCGAGTCGGCTGCGTGTAATGTGACCACTGGGACCCGATCGCACCGCGTGCCTTGCCGCCATCGCCGCTTCCGGAAGCCGTACACCTTGTTGTCATACAGCGACGAGCGCGTGCCCCGAGCTGTGACGCAACGAATTCCTACGTCGAACAACGTGACGGCTCACGTTCAACGACAACAGGATGAAATCGATAGGGAAGTTCTTGTCAAAGGGTGGAGGGTTCGTTTGTTTTCGGCGAATGGGTAGTATGGTGTTGGGCGAGATGGGGACAGTGTAGGTAGCAAGGGTGAATATGGCGTCGGGGCTCATTCTGCGAATGGGTGTCGTATTGTCTCTGCATTTATCATCGTGCTTTGCAGTTTCTCCGTTTGGAGACAGGGGTAAATACAAACGACAGCGGACGTCTCACCAGTGATGAAATGCTAGCTGCCGCCGTTCAGTACAAGGTTTACGCAGCTGTTACGCGTAGCACAGCTGGGTTTGACACGTGCTCTGCAATGATCGCGCCTCGCCACACTGCCGTCAATGCTGTCCTTGCAGTTAGCTGCGTGCTATATGTTCACCTTACCTTTTAAATAACTGACTGCAGTTCGTAGATTATACAGACTTTTGCCTTCTGCTGTGGTAACAATTATAGCTTTAAACGTGCTGCCACAGCGACTTTATTGTTATTTCATCGAAAAGCATCACTGTTTCCTTCTTGTATCGTTTTCTTGATTCCATGCGAAAGGAGGTGTGCACAGTCGATCGAACTGTGAGTGATACCATGTTGCCTGGTGGTGTTGAAAAACTTTTTAATAGAAGCCCCCCCCCCCCCCCAAAAAAAAAAAAAAAGTAACAAAATTATGCAGCAGCATTGCGGGTGGCATTCAGGCTGCCGGTTGTGGCGTCCAGGCCGTGCCTAGCCGCGACGTCCTCTGCCCAGGTCACCAGCCGAAGTTGGAGATTCGGCTCGGTGCTAGCCTCTTAATATGTCATTGGGGATTTTGGTCACCTATGCGAGGAAGCGCTTTAGGAAAATATCGCGCCATCTATCGAAAAAGAAAAGAACACAATGCAACGTGCGTACGGCGCGTGTGTACGTGGGTCACGCAAGTTCTGCGAAGCTCGCGTCGGTTCTTCACGCTTTCAAAGCGAGGTGCAACTCTCCTGGCCTGTCTGCTTATCGCTGTTATTCTCGATCAGTACGCGACATATGCATTGACCCTGGCAGCCGATTAGTATCCCGGATTTCGCGTTCTGGGATTGGAAAGTAAAATAAAGTCAAAAGAGAAGGGAACGTACAAGCGTTGAGTCTCGAAAACGCCTCGGGCTCATCTGAGAACGAGAGCCCGATCTGGCAAGCGCCGCGGTGGTGGCGCGCTGGAGATTTTATGACCGCCATGTTTCTTTCGGGGCGGCGATTTGTCGCGACCAACCGTGCAGCCAAGCAGCAGCAGGATGTGCGTATAAAAAGTGGCGGGCCATAGGAAGAACCAACCGTCCGGTTCGTTCGACTCGTAGCTGTGACGTCAGCAGCAGGGCGCGAGAGAGGAGGAAATACCGTGGAGGGGGGAAGAGAAGAGAAAGCCGTACGAAGGCAACGAAAGAGAGGAGGAGAAGGGAGAGGTCAGCTGAGGGGAAAATCGTAATTGGCGGCCGCGGTGGCCCGTCAGGCCGGGTTTCGCAAGGGATTAGCAACGCTGCACAGAGGAAGATAACTCATGCACCTCGCGTTCGCTGCCCGATCGAAGTCGCCGATGCCTTCTTTGCCTGACTTTTCTTTTTAGATATATATCTGCTCGCCCGATGGCTCATCCTGCCGTCTCGCGTGTCTGTGTGTGTCTAAGGCCCGATGTGTGGCTTGCTCGGCTTCATTAAAAAAAAAAAAAATATGAAAAGAATGCGAAACTTGTACTTCGACACTGTATCGCCTTAAATCAACCTCTGGTTTTTGTTAGAAAGAGAGAGAGAGGCTGTTTAATGAAGAACAGAGATTTTAGCTAGCGTCTTAAAAGCGCTGACATGCTTCTCTGTGTTGGTGAGAGGCTTTGGGAGAGAAAAGCAGTAGGGGTAGAGTGCAGAAAAGAAGATTAAATTAAAAAAAAATAAATATGCGGTCATATGATCGCGGTGAGCGCACGTCGACAGGGAATGTAAGGAGCTTTTAAAGTACAGTGTCCTCCAGATGAGCTGGCAAGAGGTTCAGCGCAGGGTAAATACATGACAGGGTGGGGTGCAAGAAGAATTTAAAGTTTACCAATCAGTACAATGTCCTCCAGGCAGAAGAATGAGATGTGATGTGCAGTGCACGGTGCTTGAGGGACCTAAAACACAGTTCATCGATAGTGGCACTTGTGTTGCAGCACCCATGCTGTGCTCGTAGCACCGAGCCACAGTGGAGACTGCTTACTTGAATTAAACGATATTGGTAGCGGTTTGTGTGTGTTAGACGGGAGTATTTTGTTTTCTCTGCAGCATACCGCCTTGTTACCCCTTTGGGTTCCAAAGATATCTTGCGCTCCATTTGTGAACAGCTTAGCCTCATTTGAAATAAGTTTTTGTGACAGCCTTTCAGCTTCCCACAATTTCACGGGAACTCGCGTTAAAACCAGCAGCGTTTATTTAGGCCTCAACACTCGACCGTAAATGCAGCAACCCTATATTTGGCACATTGTGGCCTCATTTACCGTTGAGCCACTAACTAGTACTACTACTGCTACCGCTACTATACTACTCCATTGGTTGCATCCAAGGACAATGAAAATATGCATAGCTTGGCAAGTACACTGATGTACCACCTCGTTACTATTTATGTTCCGTAGCAGGTCGCACTTCGACAGTGTCTGTCCTGACCTCTTAACGTTTCATCAGTTTATTAAAGCACGATAGGCACCTTCTTCCCCCTTCACTGTCTGCTCGGGCTCATCATTCTATACACTGTTTGTAGGATTCCTCGTCAGCCATTCCCCGCGAATACTACTCACGGGTTGCATTGTGCACTGCATTCTGTGCTGCAGCCTGTTGTAGCTGTGTCATGGAAATTGCCATGTCGTCAGTCCTTGTTCGTGTCTTACCGCTCCGTAAACTAGTGGCTGGCGTCACTTTTCAGGAGACGAACTAGCCTCCCCATATATTTTCTTTGCAATAATGATAGAATTATATACCTGTCAGTGCAGTTAACGCTCCCTTTGAGAACAATGATAAATGATAACGACTTCGTGGTACTTATATTGCGTTGATCTGACCAGGTGTTGCCACCGAGCCGGTTTATATACTTGCTTATATATACAATACTATATATATATATATATATATATATATATATATATATATATATACAGTACTTGACTGTTTTCGTTTTTTTTCCTCGTTTTTTATTTGTATTTCGCGTTTCGTGCCCATTTTTGGAGGGTGATGTCTAATTTGGCATTTTGTGTTTCTCAACGCATTTGCTTTGTGAAAAACCAGCTGCTTTTTTAATGGATTTGAGTATGTTAGCTCTCACATGTCCAACATTCTTGGATAAAATTTTTGAATATCGGAAAACTGTAAGGTACTGGTATAGAAATATTGAAGGTAATGGTGCATTCTTCCGATATGTAGCGAAATCTCTATTTCGTAGTGTTTCTATCGCTCGCATCGAGCAGTTACGACTACCATCGAAAACCAATGGGGCGTGCTTTTGACGAAAGCAAAATCGTTAATAACAAGAAAAAAAAACTCAAGCCTGCCGGCGGAATGTCTGCGGATATATCGATTGTTATAGTGAAATCTTACAATATGTGAAAAGAGTGCGCCGATAAACCTTTTTCTCTTCAAAAACCTTTTTGTCCAGAATTGTTGGCTATGCGTATAACTTCTCTTTTTGCTCTGGCACTGTAAAGTTGTTTCTGTTTAATGTGGACAAGCCTACGACTGTTTTTGTGAACATCCGAATACGTCATTGGGGTTTCTGAAACTGTACGTATAATTTTCGTGTCAAGTGCAGAAGTTAGAAGTAAATTTATCTCCTGAATGTAAGCCATGTGTTTCCATACGTATTGCTGTTACATGGACACAAATTGCTTCCTTCAGCGGTCTCGTCTGTGACTCACGGGCTGTGAGTACTTTATTTTCGTCCGCGAAGCCATCATCAGCGACTCCTCGAATCCGAAATGCCTCGCACTTCCTCCTCGAAAATCTCCATCATTGTGACGTCATCAGCGGGTGCAAAATGGCGTGCCGTATATAGGCGCTTGTTGCCCGTGTGCATCGCGTGTCGAGTGTTGCAGACGAAGTATCAGCCCGATCTTGTCACGCTTTTGTTGACCTGCGCGGCCTTCTTCGTCATACGTACGTCACAGCTCAGTTAATGACGTCATACGTATAGCTGCTTGCAGTTGTAGTAGCAATGGTTTTATTTGAAGGGTAGTAATAGCGCTGGCTGCGAACACCTGCTCCGCAGCTTGCGGATGTAAAAGGGGCAGGGTTCAGGAATGAGGAGATGAAATAACGGTAGAGGAATAGATTGCGGATAGGGATATATTTAGAGCCGTATAGTGTAAATACATGCAAGCAACACTGGCACGAACACGGTAAAGCGAAAATAACTTTTCACCCGCATATGCCATGAAAACGAAGTGAAATTTCATGGAACAGTAAATCTTTCGTTCTGAGACAGTTGGCACGTACAGTCTTGGTCAAAAGTTTTCAGGCCAAAGGCTTTTCGTTTGAGCCGAAGGATGGAGCTATCACGGCACCATTAAAGACCAAAGGGCGTTGAAATGCTGGTTTCTTCTCGCGGTAGAGAAGCTTGCTGCTTGACGTGTACTTCGAGTGCTCTCCTACACGGAGCATTCAAGAGACATTTATTCCACTGCAAGTGAACGCTGTGGCCTGAAGACTTTTTACGGGGGATGCACGTACCGGCGCTTGTATACCCGGAAGTGTCGCACTGTCGTGGCTGAGACTGTGCGCGATTTGATTAGAAACAAACTTGCAACAACTGGTTGGGGCCTTTCCCAAATGTTGAAGCGCGTCGCGCGACGCTTGCTGATCTAATGTTATTTAATCGATACTAAAGCGCTGATCGCAGATGCTTGGAGCGTGACTCCGGAACTGTAGCGGCGCGAGCTCGTGTAAGTTTTTATCGCGCTGATGTTTTGCTTTACGTCGAAAGTTTTTGGTACGGTTTCAACTTCTGACGGGTTTTCAGTGGAAACACGGCCGTGTACGCCTTGCCCAGCACTTGAACATGCCATACTTCGTGGTTTTCAGTGTAGCTAGAAGCTTCTGGCCAATGAGTCGCTCGCATGCAGTTTAGAAGGCAGTTAACTGCAAAATGTGGGCCGCAGTCTCTAAAGATTTCGCGAGCCATATATCGTAGGAAGTGAAGTGCCAAAATGCCTGTTCTTTTGAGATTTCGAAGCCCTTGGTGTCTCCGCTTTGGCGGGCCTTGCAGTGTTTCCCTCGACTCTGGGAAGCGGGTAATGCAAGAGATAGCTGGTTCACATCTTGGACTCACCAAATATTTTTCATATAATATAATATAATATAATATAATATAATATAATATAATATAATATAATATAATATAATATAATATAATATAATATAATATAATTGACTGATTACTGAATAAAAGGGATTTGCAGTTTTTGTTTTTGTCAACGAAAAAATTTTAGAAGCACGAAAATTCTTTACCACAAAGGTGTGGACTCCCACTGTTACGCGCACTGCCGTGTTCGTCAATTCTGCTTTCGAATAACTGGGAATACTTTGCATGGAGATGCCTGAAACTTTAATGCAAGTCTATGACTGCTGCAGTCTGCGCCAAGTTATTTTTGTCGATTTCTAACATTTATTCTTTCTTCTGAAAATTCGCAGATGACACACGGAAAGATTTCTTGCTATCTTTGAATGTTTTTTTTTTTATCTTAAAGAAGAAATAATGTATAACTAGAAACGTTCAACGGCGAAGTTTCATTAACCAGGGGGCTAGACCAGTGCAACTTACGCTTGCGTAAATTTGACTGCGGAAATGAAGACAAAAGTCAGTGGTTCTGTCTGGCGTGAAGCGTAGTAAATGAGTTCCCCTTACTACGCTTGATGTTGACTGAAACGAAGAATCAGTTCGAGTGTAATCCGGCGCTTCGGATGAATCGACCTCGAGTTGACTGCAGCTCAGCGTTGGCCCTTTGGAGGTACCCACGATCGTTAAGAATACTTCCGCGGGCGATGTGCCGACCATTGTCCTCCGACACGTCCATCATTTGTGGACGAAAATTTCGGAAATTCGAAAAATTGTAAGACAGTGTTACGAAAATATTGAACGCAATGGTCCAATTTTTCCGATGTGTAGCAAAATCTTCCTTTTGAAGTGTTTCCATCGGTCACATCGAGCAGTTAATACTACGTTAGAAAGCCAATGGGGAACGCTTTTGATTATGCCAAGAACGTTAATAGAAAAATATGTATATATATGTATATATGTGTATATATTGATTGTTACAGTGAAATTTTACATTATACGAAAAAAGTGCGTTTATAAACGGTTTCCCGCTCAAAAGTGCTTTTGTCCAGAATTTTTGGGTGTCACTTTTGTACTGATCTTGAAATTTTTGTGTAGCGGTAATGGAGGGATCCAGCTTCATGTGCCGCCTGAAGTGATCGCACCGCGGTGCCGCGTCGACACCTTCAGGGAGCAGAGCCTTCGAGATCAGTGCCCGTCAGTACACACGTAACCTCAGAGACTGCCGTCATTTCGCTGTCCTATACCATACACACAAAAGCGTAGCAACGGATCACGAATACATATACAATGCTTCCAGATTTCGCTGTTGCCTTCGCACAAACGATTCAATTATACCGCGTTATTGCAATCATTCTTTCTCGGCGTAGTCGCACAAAAGAAATCAGTTTAGATACTCATTTTATTGAACGGCCTTATTGTTGTAATGAGATCTTGATTTTTGTTATCCTATGTATGCTCAGTTTACTGTATCATTCCTTTCTTTTGTTCGTTCTGATGTCTTCGCGCTAACGGATTTGGGCGGTCGTCTTTATACGTTGAGGACTTTACCGGATAAAAACAGCAAGGACATCATCGCCAACAACAAAACGAAACGATGGGGACGTAGGCAAACAACGCTGGACACAAACGCGAAGCAGCACAGTAGGGAGGCGGCTGAACGAAACCACGCCAACAAGATTCGGAGTCACCACTGCGCGAAGCCGCTGCCCTTTGATCAAGTTAATATGGGTTTGGTCGCCGCGGCATCTACTGCGAAACTAAATACTACAAGAAAGGCTGCTGCTCCATTTGCGAGCGATTCCATGTGGCAGTGGCAAAATTATGGTGGTAATACAGTAATTGTTGTAATCTCGTCTTGACAAGCACTGTCTTTATACCCGCCAGCTGTAGTCAAAAGCTGCCATCACGTCAATTTTCCATAGCTCGAGCGTGTTTAGCGTGAGCAACCCACATATATCTAATTCGATATGCCATTGCTGCAATTTTCGGGTTCACACTTTGTTTGTTCGTTTGTTCGGTTGTTTCTTTGTTGTTTCTTTGTTTGCAGATATAAAAAAAAGCTCTCACAACGATCGCCCCGACACATAGTAAGTTCAGCTTTAGTGCAAAGACCACTGCGCGTTAGACAAACTCACTGGGAACAGGAGCCAGCTCTCTTCTCATTTCGAGTGATTGATCAATTCGCTCTCGCCCTACCATATGCTAGCCGTTCCGCTTAGCTTAGTTGGTAGATCGACTGCTCCGGTGAAGAAGGTTCGAACCCTGGACCAGGACGAGTTTTTCTTCAACTACAAAGTTACTGAGGAACCTGTTTATCTTTACTGTGTAGCCGTGTGGCTGTGCTTGGGTGGATGCCAATGAGTAATTTGCTCCCTTATTACAAATTCACTCCAGCTTGGGGGCCTACCCTATACATTTGACCAGTCTTATTAAATAATGTAGGGAGCTACTCTGGAAATTGATGTCAGGGCATAAAAAGGTTTTCACAGTAGTCGTCGGTACAGTTTAGATGAACCGTTATGTATTTAGAAAAAGTGAACTAATAACAGAGTGTAACTGAAGCAGAATTTTGGGCTAGCTCTTCTGTTTTCACATGCATTTCTCTAAATTTACTTTCTACCCCGCATCTCCTGCCATTTCCACCCTGCGTACCAACTGGTGGCCCGCATATTGCCTAATCCGTTCCCTTCACGCACTGTTAAAAAAAAAAGAAAAAAAAGGAAGAACGGTATCAGGTGTTTTAAATATACACATTACGTGCGTGGAGTTTGAAGTATTTTGAAGTAAATGCCTTTGCGGACCTGTAGAACGCTGGATGTCTACTTCGTTTCACCGAAATAAACCGCATTGAATTTCAGTTAATTTCCACTTACATGGACATTTCCTTAAGCTCCGCTGAAATTCGTTCAACTGATATTTCATTGTATTTCTATAATAGGGCTGCGTTACAAAAATAAGTCTAAATTCGTAAATCCTGAGATTTTTAGTGATTTATTCGTTCATGAGCAATTTCGGAGCTACATCGTAACTTTACCTTTGACATTCGCAAGTATTTTAATTTGACTTTCAAATATATGAAATTTTTCACAGACTGCGGTTAGCTCTGCTCAGTGTGGCCATTTCTGTGCGCGCATTTCACTGCGGAAATTAGAACTCAGCTCGAGCGCATGGTTTTTTTTTTCTAGAGCACCTCCGGACAGCCCTACAAAAATCAGAGTGGTGAGCCTGTGACGCTAGCCCGCAGTGCTATGGGTCGCTACCACGGCGTGCTTGGGCCTGTGAGGCAAACACGAGTCTTCTACTTTTGAGTGTATTCTTGGAAACAGCGGCCGCCGTAACTCAGTAGAGCGCAGTGTGCGACATGAGGAAGTCGTGCGTTCGGATCCCACAGGCGGAATGTTAGTGGATTTTCTTCTAGTTCTTATGAAAGTATCTCCTATTTAAAGATTACGCAACCAACTTCCACCCTGGTCAACATCGCACTAAAGATAATAATGTTACGTTCCCCTACACGCTTCCCTTGGTTTCATTTACTGTTGGCTTTTTCGTATGTATATCCTGATGATCCTTTCATCTCTTTTCCCCTGTTATATATGTGCTACCTTTCTTTGCTCTTCGTTGTTTACTGCTATTATATTTGTTTGTTTGTCCTGACAACAGATATACATAACGACCAGGGCGTTAGACCAGAAGTACGTCCTTTAGAGAGGGTGACTAGTGTATATTTTCAAAGACGGGAGTGACACTTGAACAAGCGTACATGGTCGTGATGAACTGGAGATCAGGCTGAGGTCGCAGTGGTTATTCACAAGCTTCATGGACGGTGTCGCCGCCACGCGGCCGCCTCTGGTACCGCTCAAGAGATGATACCGGCGAGCGGCCCGGCTTGGTGCGGCAGTAGAATCGCGTTGCCCGTTTGGCGTATTATTGCGTTTGGGGCTCTTATCTCCTTATAGCCTCAGCAGCAGGTTAATTAGTATCCAAGTACATGTGTGAAAACACAAAGTGTGCGCAAAAACATAGAAAGCAACCGCATTTTCTGCATTCCACAGCGCTGGAGCTGTGCAATCAGAGGCCAGATATAGGTGGCAAGTTTAAGGAGGAATGAAGCCCGTGACTAAGGCTATGACGGTTTGCCGAGCGCACTTCATCCGCGATGATTTCTTCCGGAGCGCCACCTTCGAGAAAGGATTCTGACTGATGTAAACCGTGAATAGGCCTTGGCAGAATTTTTTTCAGAAGCGACCACTTCACCTTGGAGGTACTTTTTGAAATGAAAGAAAACATGTGTTGCCTGCACGATTCGATGCATGCGACGCTTGCTGTCAGTTCTTGACGGATTGCACTAATTTCGGAATTTGTGCAGAACTTTACGTCTGTAATGTTCGAAGACCTCCGAAGCCTCTATCAGTAGCTGGCATTTGAGGCACGAAGAAGTAGAAATTGACAATTTGCAAAATTGCAGGAAAGCTGACTTACAGGAAGATGTTTTTTTTAACCAAAGACCTCGTTCACAGACCCGTTTTCGCTTCCTGCCCTGCTGTCTGAAGGGGTTAGCGCGAGGGGAGGTGAGTCAGCAGCCCTCCGCTGTGTCCTTCTTCCAAAAAGGTCTGCGGGGCTGCCCCCCTAATCTGCGTAAAACTGAAGCCCCTCCGGATACGGCCAGCTTTCGAGATAGAGCGTAAAGGAAAGTTGTGCAAAGGTTAAATGATGCATACCCTTGACCAGTACCTCTCTCGACCCGCTCCTCGCGTTCGCGCCCTGGCTCTATTGTGCCCTTTCAACAATTTCCCTCTCATACAGATAAAGGGACATCTCTCCCCTCCCTTTTCGAAGAAGAATGCCAGATTGCCGTCTGGGAACGAGGTTGTTTGGTTGGAAATTTGTAGAGGGCGCTCGTAGTTCTGCAAGTTGTCAGTTACGCTTCTCTCTTAAGCCGTCAAGTGATTGCTGCTAAAAAAAAATTTCCGTCAGAGCTATCTGTGTCAGTGAAATTCGTTGCCCATTGGCGGTGCATCAAAAGAAACCATCAATACGCTGAAATACGTACTGCAGACATCCATTGCTACTTTGTACCTCTGCTCTGCTGTTTCGGCCATGCCGCGATTCTTTGTGTTGTGCTTGTCTAAGCAGCCAAACGGGACGGCACGTGTCGTGAAGTAAGGCGGAAATCGAGCCTCTGAGCTCAGCGTACGCGTCTTACGTGCCTGGACGTGCGCTGTCCGAACTCCTAAAACGCTGCAGTCATTGGGCACCAGTGGTGGCAGTACTACGAAACTGTATTGAAGTACAACACGTAGGCGCCTCAGACGTCGCTTCTTTGCTGCACGAGCAGGCGCTCTTCGTCTTCAGCTTCAGGCCACTCCAGCCAGGTGCTGACAGTATAAGACGGGGGGGGGGGGGGGGGGGGGAGAGAGAGAGAGAGAGAGAGAGAGAGAGAGAAGGAAGGAAAGAAACCGAATTGCAGAGCAACCGGGCATAAGGGGCAGGGCAGTCGGGACATGAAGGATCGCGACGGAATTTGCACAAATAAAGCCGTGCAGGTATGACAAGTGTGTTAAGTTGTATCTGTCGAAGGATGTGAGCCTCCCGCACAGAAAGACTAGGATGAGGGTCGGGGTAGAGTTTACGGTCGAGGTGTAGATCGTTGTTGTACTCTTTGTTGGTGGCGCGAAGGGACAGTCTCGACCCACCCTCCGAGGGTCTTAGACAGGGGATCAGCGGTGCCAGAGTCGGACAAGGGTTGGGAAATTTTCCGGCATCCCTATTTGCTCACCGGAGCTGCTATGTGAGAGAAAAAAAAATAATTATAATGTGGCATTGTGCAGTTGTTTTAATTACCTCGGATAACGAAAGAAAAACTTAGTTCCGTCAGTGCTTGTTGCATAACCTTGTTGTGCCCGTTGCGGCTAGTTTTCCACAAAATTTTCTTATACCTGCAGATCTCCTTAAAATCACCACAGCAAACTTGCACAGGGTTGCGTGATAGACCTGTCCCTATTTGCAAGAAGCGTCACGACAAGGAACGTGGCCTGCTGGACAAAATTTCCATTTAGGCCTCTTCACATGTTTCACGCACCTGTACCGCGTTTCTTCGCCGTTTTCTCGCTATTAGAGCCACCTTGCTGATCAGATTTGCGAGAAACGCTGCAATTACTTCATTAATGTAAAGCACAGCAGGGCTGAGCTAGTTGCTTTCGTAGACAGTCGTAAAGCATTTCGTTTTAGTTGCACGTAAACCGGTCCTGTCTCAACAGAAGTCGTTAATTGTCTGACCCCTATTCATGAGCATGATAAACAGAACTGAAACTGGTTATGCGCAAATTTTTTTAATGCTACCGATCACTGATCATGTGTGCACCTAAGCTGCCAATTTCAGTTAAAGTTTGATATGCATTAACAAGTATACCTTGATGGCAATGCTAATGCACACGGGCGCCTTTTGCGTTTCGCCTCCTTCGAAACGCAGCCGCGACCGGGTTCGCCTGTGCTGTGCGATTCAGTGCATGTTTTTTTCTTTTTAACGTGCATTGTTAAACTTGCTTTTGCCCACTACGACACCTCTGTCTCTCTTTTCATGTGTTCGCATTAGAAAGGTCTGGCCAAGCGGAAATGGCGAGCGCGCCGGTCAGTAGCCTGTGGGAGGTAGAAGCTGCCCACCTAGCTAGGAAGGTAGTATGCTACCTCGAGGAGTATGCTACTTCGAATATAACGATGTTTAATGCGCCACCTTGGATATAATGACATTTCTAGTGTTAACCTCGGACATAACAAGCTTACTTCGGATATTTATGAACTTTTATGTGTTACCTAGGATGTAAAGAACCAAGCATGCCACCTCGGATATAACGAACTTTTGTGTCTGGATCTCGGATGTAACAACCTTAGTTGTATCGGACCTCGGACACAACGAATCTGAGTTTACCACCTCGGATATAACGACCTTTATTGTGTAACCATCGGATATAACCAATGTTTGGCTGCCAGCGCATTCAAACGAACCACTGAGGATTGCCTGTTTTTTTATTCTTCCGCTTCCTTATCCCTTCCCTCACGGCGCGGTTCAGGTGTCCACCGAGAAATGCGACAGTTACTGCACATTTCCTGCAAACCAATTCTTTTAATGCTTCCGCGTAAAAAAAATTGCAGTCTTATCCGTGCTATGTCAAATAAAATAATTTGGTTTTTGAGGAAATGAAGTGCGCAGTAACTGTCTCACTTCTCGGTGTACACCTGAACCGCACCGTGAGGGGAGGAGGGAAGGTGGGAGTGAAAGAAGAAAAAGAGAAAGAAGTGCCGTAGAGGATGGTGGTGGTGGTAATAATGTACGAATATTTTAGATGACGGAGCGTGAGTGATGTCCTCCGTACAAGACTGCATTGGAGGCTCCTTACGGTTGGGGCCTGGTGACCAGATTCCTCTGGTCGTCAGAGTGCTAGCTGGACAGCACCTGCTCCCACTGCTCATGTGTCGGGTTTCGTATTTTCGGTATCGCTTGGTTTTCTTGGCCTGCCCAAAATATGTGATAACAGCTTGGGTGCTCTCCGCAGAACGGGCATGCATTCTGATATGTCGTAGGATGTATCTTGTGCATTAAATTAAGGTGAGGGTATGTGTTTGTCTACAAGCGTCTAATGGCGATTTCTTCTTTCTACAAGGACTTCTCTTGTTGTGGGTATTTCGTTCTCGCTCATTTATATATTACTGTAATATATCATGGTCTGTGATCAGCCCCTGGCTTTCTCTGAGGTGCTCTCTCGCAATGCGCCGCCTGCAAATCTTCGGGCGGCGGAGTGTGTGCCATTGTTGCCTCGGTGGTTCTTGTGTCCAGGGGCCCAGATTATTCCTGTTTCTGTTATCCTGCGTGTTCCTTTCCGCATTATATATAGTGCTTTACTTTAGATTCTACCTTTCATGTTGTTCTTACATTCCGAATGAGAATTTTAGGTTTTGGTTGGTACTGTTTGCCTTGATGGCTATAGCTACTGTGATTTCCTCCGCTTCTTCTGCTTGTTTCCCGAACTCTGGTGCTTGCTCTGGTATTTAGCTCGTTATCTATGACTGTTATTGCCTTCGCATTTTCCCCTCGTATCCGGCTGCGTTCGTATACAATATGTGTGGCGTACTTCCATACGCGTTTTGTAGCCCTTGGTTTCCTTCATCATCATCATAATAAAAACTTTATTATTAGTACTGTTCCACATGATGTGGCGGGGTTGCAACGGGAGAGTCCAGTATGCAAATAGCAGGGACGTCGGCTCGGCTTCGTGCGAAGTTTAGGATTGCAGTTTTGGAATCGGACACGTCGCGGGCTTTTGTGTTGACGATGGCTAGGGCAATGGCGGCTTTACTTCCCTTTACGGGGTGTTCCGGGCGCGTATTTCTAGGTATTGCTGCTATCTTGATCTCCTTCCGAATTTATGTCTTAAGTGGGTTTAACGTCCCAAAGCGACTCAGGCTATGAGGGACGCCGTAGTGAAGGGCTCCGGAAATTTGGACCACCTGGGGTTCTTTAACGTGCACCGACACCGCACGGCACACGGGCTCGGCATATTTCGCCTCCGAAATTCGACCACCGCGGCCGAGTCTGTTACCCCATTGCAAGGATGTGTGCGTGTTTTGCCGTGCTTCGTTTTCGTATGTAAACACAGCTGGTAGTGTTACTAAACAAACCTTTGCCAACAAACCCCGAATAAAAAAAAAACCTCTACGCTGTTTGCGTTACGTCGCTAGTGAGCGCCCCCCTTCGATGGAGGTGAAACGCAAGGGTGCCCGTGTGCTGTGCGATGTCAGCGCACGTTATAAGATCCCCAGGTGGTCGAAATTATTCCGGAGCCCTCCACTACGGCACACTACCTTACGGCGCGGTTCGGGGGTCCACCGAGATGTGAGAAAATTATTCGCCATTTCCTTGCCGAGTGATAGGTGGCGTGGGTGTTTCGAGGGAGGGGTTTTACTAAGAGCTGTGTGTTTCTGTGAAGGGGGACTGGCAGTAGTGTGCGGTCGGCTGCTGGTGTGCGAATTTGGAGTGTGTCAAGTATTTGACGTCCTGTGATATACTGAGGTAGGCGAGTGTATTGTGCTTGTCTGTGGGCCTCTATGAGTTCGTGTGTAGGTCAAATGTTTAGGGGAAACCCCCAAGGTGGAGTAGATTTGTAATCTTATTACAAATCTACTCCACCTCAGTAATTACTCATTGGCATCCACCCGAGCGCAGCCATACGGCTACAAAGGAAAGCTATACTGCTTTCTCAGAAACTTCGTAGTTAAAGTAGTAGAGCGACTGCTCCGGTGAAGCGGTGGTCCTGGGTTCGAACCCCGGACCAGGACGAATTTTTCTTTAACTACGAAGTTTCTGAGAAAGCTGTATAGCTTTCCTTTGTAGCCGTATGGCTGCGCTCGGGTGAATGCCAATGAGTAATTACTCCCTTATTAGTTCGTGTGTAGCGTCGTGCTCTAAAAAATGCCGCCACCGTCTGGAAGACGTTGAAGTAACGAGCGTTAGCTGTTCGGTAGCGCCATTTATCGTCCATGTGATGTATTGCCACGTGATTAGGCTACTTCTCTGTACTTTATGCAGGCGCCTAGCTCCTTGAGGTCGGATATGTTTACCAATTTGCGCCGAAAAAGTTTTTCGACTCTTTGGAAAGGCCATTTTTCCTTACCTCAAAGCGGTAGGTGCCCGGTCGCCATGAGGTATGAAATTGTGCGCTGCCGAGTGCTGACGACACGGCCGCCATGTTAAGCCTAACCATAATAAGTAAATATTAACCTAATTAGACGATATTGGTGTCTAACATGTCCTACTCATCGAGCCCATTACGAATATCCATTAGTTAGATCATAACGTTTTCGGTTAGTTAATTATAAGCAATTAAATATAAGCAGAACTGTAACTAAATATTAACTATATTGGTTAATGTTGGTGTCTAACCTGTTTTTTTCATGTAGAGGATTCCGAATATCTAATTCGTTGTATGATGCCTCATTAGTTACTGATTTAAAAGCGATTAAACATAGTCATGCGAATAGTTAATTATGGCTTCACAAAATCAGTGACGCCACCAATCACCAATTCGATATACTATATGACGTCACCAATCAATCACCAGTTCGGTTGCTATATCGATTTACTATGGGGGCCGCCATCTTGAATTCCTCGGACTGAAAATTTCACGCCGAAGGGAGGTGGTAGCAGACCCCAAGAAATCGAAAAACGTGATGAATAAGAGCTAATGCTCTTAAAAGTTCCGGAGCTCTTAAAAGTTCCGGAGTCCGTGGATACCTTTGAAAGAAACCATGCGTAACAGCGTTCTGTAGTCTGCCTTCCGCTACGGCGCCTCTTCTTTCATTCCTTCCTTCCTCCTTCCTTCACGGCGCGTTTGAAGTGTCCACCGAGAAGTGCGAGAGTACTGAATCTTTCCTCCGTGTGCTCTCGATCTGTTCAACTGGCTAGGCGCTCTCGGCCATGTTTGGTAGCCGCGCAACGATGGAGGCGAAACGCAAGAGGCGCCCGTAGTCGGTGCGATGTCAGTGCACGTTAAAGATCTCCAGCTGGTCGAAATTTTACTGTAAAATCATGATATGGTTCATCAGCATCGAAACCCAGCGACGTTGACCAAGTGGCACCTAAGTACTAAAACCTCATGGCGTCACCACGGACTCGCATGCCGTCAGCAGTAGACCATATGATAGTAATGGGTGATCATAGTCAATGAAGCAGACATTAGACGAAACAGTAGTAGTTAGTGATAGCGATAGCTACTAATTGTGATAGTGGTAGTTTTGGAATTATGAAGGACGTCACTAAATGATTGTCATTAATGACAGTTTCAATAATAAAGTCCTTTGTGGTAAAGGTTTTTTGGTCAACGCAGTTTAATGTACAGACCTTGAAGGTAAATCTTCAAGGTAAAGGCATTTAGGTCAGCGACCTTTTGTGGTAAAGGCGTTCGGGTCAAGGACCTTTAGGGTGAAGGCCTTCAGGGTAAATGCCTTTCGATTTTTTTATGCTTTACGGTTTATGGGGGTTTAAAGTCTCAAAGCGAATCAGGCTGTGAGGGACGCCGTAGTGAAGGGCTCCGGAATTTCGACCGCCTGAGGGTTCCTTAGCATGCACTGACATCGCACAGTACACGGGCCCCTAAAATTTCGCCTCCATCGAAATTTGACCGCCGCGACCGGGATCGAGCCCGAGCCTTTCGGGTCAGCAGCCGAGCGCCGTAACCACTGAGCCACCGCGGCGGCTAATATACCTTTCAGGCAAAGGCCTTTAGGTCAAAGGCCATTGTGGCAAAGGCCTTAGTGTAAAGACCTTCACGTCAGAGGAAATGTGTGAAAAAGGAAATGTGTGAAAAACAGCAAGATGTCTGTAATTTTACATACATGTCTTGCTCGAATTCTTTGCCTGTGTCTATCGAAACGCTGAAACAGCTGATGAGCTGCGCTCAGATTTCGTGTTAGGAAGTAACTTAATCGTCGGCAATTGTTTTTCTAGGCGCTTTTTGACTTTCCTGTCTTCTTCCTTTAGACTCTTTCTTCTTCGCGTAGCCTTTTTTTTTTTTTTGTTCCTCAAGCGGAGTGTCGGTGAAGTAGACAGGCAGAAGTCCGCTGCGGTTGAAGGCGATAGCGACTGCTGTTTGGGTATGGTTTGACTGAAGCGGCTACTGAAAACTTGCTGAATATTTAAGCAGAGTTTAAAACTCGCTGTCAAGCAACTGGCCTACAAGTAACTTCCAATACATGCAGCGAGAGTTGATTCCTGTGGCCATTTTTCTTTACGCAGTTCGATGCCCGCAACTGGCGCATAAAGGCGGGCCGCAGTGGGAGGGATGCGTAGTGTAGCCTCTGCCGTAGCATACTTACCTGGTGTCGGGGCGACCTTGGTCAGGAGGGAGGTGCCTCCAGGGTGAGGTGCGGGCATTGCACTGCGCCCGTGTTGACCACTGCCACTGCTCTCAATTAAAGCAGGTGGGACATGCAATTTTTGGTAGTGAGGGGGACTGCGTTCGCGCTTCCCCCTCGTACCTTATTAACGCCAAAATCAGAACTATTGTGTACACACTGTGAGTTGGCACATTCTGAGGCGCTCCGAGCCCTGCGATACCGAAAGCCCTAGCTGTAAGGCCGTTGGGGATTCGTACTTTTCTTATCGTTTCGGAAAGGTCTTTAACGAGATATCACCGTGGTATTGTTACCAACGGATAGTGCAGACATTCCCGGAGCCTCGAGCGGAGTAGCAAGTGGTTAGCAACGGCGTCCCTAGCAACCGGATCTGCTTCTAAACCAGGTGGTCGCTGCGCCGAGCGGTCCGCTAGATCTAAGATCCATGATCACGTCATAGTATGCTAATGAGCATAGCAGTCACATAACAATGTTCACATTAAGTAACACTAATTGCTCAGAATTACCGCAGTTAATCATTTGACATGTATGTTGCTCTAGCAACGTATAACTACAAGTGCTAAACACATTACATGACCTTGAGCTTGACCTTGAAAAATAATTAGCAAAATGTAACAATAACAATGGGTGAACGGATTATGTAGCATACGGTATAATGCAATGTAAGCCACATGATTTAGCATGGCGTCGATCGGCGGGTTGAAAAGGCGCCTACCGAGGCTGCTCTCGCCACACACGGCGGCGACATGGACGGGAATGAAGACGCAGTCGCTTCGACGAGCTCCGGGGCTGGTAGTTGTCCTGAACGCACTGAACCTTACAGACACCAAGCCGCGTATAGTTTCCCTGTAGACCAGAGCTTTCGTTCTCTGTCCAGGTTCAGCAGTAAGCCACAGCTAATTTCTTCCGCACACTCACGTCCCGTGAACTTTTGATCGGGATAGTACCTGACGGGCAGAAACGTGGAGGCTAATGAAAAAGGTTGAACTTTAATGGAGGACAACGCAGCGAGGTATGCAAAGGAAAATGATAGGTGTAACGTTGGAAGCGAATGATGAGCTGAAGAATAAACTTTTGAACTGCTGTGCTAATTTTGATAAAACTTTCAGGGATGGTTTAGCTTCTTGTCATTAAAATATTCTAAATTTCATTATAATAGCACAAAGAGAAAAAAAGCTTATAGCTGCCGTATAGGTTTGTCAGCTTAGGAAAATTATCATTGTTTAAAAAACAATGATGATATAATAATTGTTTGGGATTAGATACCACCCAGGTGGTTTATAGCGGCAGGATAACCCGTCGCGTGTTTTATGCGTCAGTTACGTAAAAATTTCATCTCTTTCAAAAGAAGTTTATTTTTTCTGTTGTCATTATATGTCAGACATCTGATACATTTTTTTTTTTGTGCTCGAAAAAACAATTAGGTATATAAAATGTAGGTTTTCGCGAAGTAGTTTGGAAGTGATAGTTTTCAAAAGTTCAAACTGAGAAAAATAGGCTCCAGGATTTCAGTGCATGTTATTTAATTTTATGGCCAAAAATAATTAAAGCGCCCTGCTGCATACGTTGGGCCCTCCTTTTCCAACACGACTGTCCAGCGCGCTTGTTGGCGCTCGTTAAATGCCTTCCTTGGCTGCTTGGTTCGAAAGATAACCAAATAACCAGCGTCGAACAAAGCCATAACGATGTTTGCCTTAGCGAAACTTCTCAGCCTTTGCATCGCACTTTTCCTGTTATGATTCTGAGCCCCGCCGGGATTTTGTTGCTGATAGGGTGTATCGTTTCCAGCGTCGATTTTAAATTCTGATTTCTAATTATTTCGATGCCTGTGAGCAGAATTGATTAAAGGCTTATAGCTCGAACATTAGAAAATGCTGCTTCCCACAAATACATTTTAGTGTTGCAGAATATATCATTTCATAAAGCCCGTTGTTCATGTGTGCGCTTACTGGAGGCGGTTTCTGTTTTGTGATTTTTAACGTCCCAAAGCGACTCATGATATGTGGGACGCCGTAGAGGATGGTTTATGGTTTGGTTTATGGGGGTTTAACGTCCCAAAGCGAGCAATGGTCGGCGCAGCGGCGGACGTGACTGCCAGGCGCGCAGCTATGGCGTCGATGAAGAAGAAGATCGAGGCACCTGCCACGCGCCATTTTGCACATGCGGCGCGCCTCCCGTTAGAGGTCGAATTCAAGAGCCAGACGACCTTCAGGCTCAGCATGGGTGGAGTAGAGCTTATCGCTCTAAAAAACCCCAGGTGGCTCGAAATTATTCTGCAACTCTCCACTACGGCACCTCTACGGCAGCGCTTCATTTAATATTTTAAAGGGAGACTGAGGGCAACTCCATGTATTTATTAATGGAATAGCATTAGTCGGCTCATCGGCTCGAAAAATTACGGGATTGCCCTCTTCTTCCCCCTTCATTTTTCTTGTTTTTTAATTATTTTTGTTTTTGATTTTTGTTTTTTTTTATGATTGCGTATATGTTGCTTATCAACTGTTGTGTAATTAGCTTTTACATCTTATTTCATTTAGCAAACAACTTATGATTGACAGTTCGTGCGGACAACTCCGTCCACAAACTTCCGTCTGCGACTTCCGTCCCCACCATTCATGATCCAGAAAGGCTTACTCCTTAAAACCCGGCGTCGCCCAGAAAGTGGGGGCGTTACAAAATTCGCGATTGGTCCAATCTCGTTATAATCACACAGTTTATAACGAAAAAAAAAATGGATATAACGAGGGAACGACAGTTCCTCTTGTAAGCTTGGTCTACATGGCCTATAACGAAGTAATTGTTAGGCCCCTTCAGCTTCGTTATAATGAGGTTCAGCTATGCTTTCGCGTCACTCGCACGTAAGTTCCTTAAGTGCCCTGGGTAATTTTTGCTCTGAGTAAAAAAAAAAAAATGTTTCTTTGGATCTTTCTGTCCGTGTTGGCTTTGTCCGGCAGCAAAAGACGTATTTACTGCCGATAAAATATGGCTTTCAAAATCTAAAGCAAAGCCGAAAGTTGGGCAAGTTGGATAACGTTCATGATGTAAAAATAGCGCACAAGGAACACAAGGGACGGAAAGGAAACGACGCAGACAAGCGCTTCCCAGCACTCGATTCAAACTCGTGACGTGACACCGAAAAGGACTGGTTGCCATCGTTTTGAAGTGAATTACGGTGTAGTATAGCCTCT